>NC_138304.1:108146097-108468597 GCF_965601325.2 Salmo salar
ACCTTCAGGTCCTAACGACCTTCAGGTCAACGACCTTCAGGTCCTAACGACCTGTTACTCAGGGATCTATAGGCCCTCTAACCATCCTGACATCAATGCAAATGAATTCAAAAATCATAATCAAAACAGTATTCATCTCGCTGCGAATGATCCATTTAAAGAACGACATTCAACAACAGGTTGAAACTGAGTAGAAAACATCGTCAATGTTGTTTCAAAGCCTAAACAATGAAATGGACCGCGCTTTCTATACTGATGATTCATTCAGAAAACACCATACACATATTAGACCATAAGCACAGACCTATATATGAGCCCAAGCCCTAAAAAAACCCTGAACTTAAATAATGATTGTGCTGTTACACAACACATAGCCTGCCGCATATTACCCATGGCACATAATTGGTCTAGCCTGCAGTCCCTTCTGCATATTACCCATGGCACATAATTGGTCTAGCCTGCAGTCCCTTCTGCATATTACCCATGGCACATAATTGATCTAGCCTGCAGTACCTTCTGCATATTACCCATGGCACATAATTGGTCTAGCCTGCAGTACCTTCTGCATATTACCCATGGCACATAATTGGTCTAGCCTGCAGTACCTTCTGCATATTACCCATGGCACATAATTGATCTAGCCTGCAGTACCTTCTGCATATTA
Organism: Salmo salar; assembly: GCF_965601325.2. Lineage (NCBI taxonomy): Eukaryota > Metazoa > Chordata > Actinopteri > Salmoniformes > Salmonidae > Salmo > Salmo salar. The sequence continues at coordinate 108,146,762 of NC_138304.1, forward strand.
CCCATGGCACATAATTGGTCTAGCCTACAGTCCCTTCTGCATATTACCCATGGCACATAATTGGTCTAGCCTGCAGTCCCTTCTGCATATTACCCATGGCACATAATTGATCTAGCCTGCAGTACCTTCTGCATATTACCCATGGCACATAATTGGTCTAGCCTGCAGTCCCTTCTGCATATTACCCATGGCACATAATTGATCTAGCCTGCAGTACCTTCTGCATATTACCCATGGCACATAATTGGTCTAGCCTACAGTCCCTTCTGCATATTACCCATGGCACATAATTGGTCTAGCCTGCAGTACCTTCTGCATATTACCCATGGCACATAATTGGTCTAGCCTGCAGTACCTTCTGCATATTACCCATGGCACATAATTGGTCTAGCCTACAGTACCTTCTGCATATTACCCATGGCACATAATTGGTCTAGCCTGCAGTACCTTCTGCATATTACCCATGGCACATAATTGGTCTAGCCTACAGTCCTTCTGCATATTACCCATGGCACATAATTGGTCTAGCCTGCAGTACCTTCTGCATATTACCCATGGCACATAATTGGTCTAGCCTACAGTCCCTTCTGCATATTACCCATGGCACATAATTGGTCTAGCCTACAGTCCCTTCTGCATATTACCCATGGCACATAATTGGTCTAGCCTACAGTCCCTTCTGCATATTACCCATGGCACATAATTGGTCTAGCCTGCAGTACCTTCTGCATATTACCCATGGCACATAATTGGTCTAGCCTACAGTCCCTTCTGCATATTACCCATGGCACATAATTGGTCTAGCCTACAGTCCCTTCTGCATATTACCCATGGCACATAATTGGTCTAGCCTACAGTCCCTTCTGCATATTACCCATGGCACATAATTGGTCTAGCCTACAGTCCCTTCTGCATATTACCCATGGCACATAATTGGTCTAGCCTGCAGTACCTTCTGCATATTACCCATGGCACATAATTGGTCTAGCCTACAGTCCCTTCTGCATATTACCCATGGCACATAATTGGTCTAGCCTACAGTCCCTTCTGCACATTACCCATGGCACATAATTGGTCTAGCCTGCAGTACCTTCGCAAAGTATTCAGACTTGACTTTTTACGCATTTTGTTATGATAAAGCCTTATTTGAAAATGTATAAAAAAATAAAATATATATATATTTCAGCAATCTACACACAATACCCCATAAATGACAAAGCGAAAACAGGTGTAAAAATGTTTGCACATTTATAAAAACATAAAAAACAACACAGGAATAACTTATTTACGTAAGTATTCAGACCCTTTGCTATGAGACTCAGAATTGAGCTCAGGTGCATCCTGTTTCCATTGGTCATCCTTGAGATGTTTCTACAACTTGATTGGAGTCCACCTGTGGTAAATTCAATTGATTGGACATGATTTGGAAAGGCACACCTGTCTATATAAGGTCCCACAGTTGACAGTGCATGTCAGAGCAAAAACCAAGCCATGAGGTCGAAGGAATTGTCCGTAGAGCTCTGAGACAGGATTGTGTCGAGGCACAAATCTGGGGAATTGTACCAAAACATTTATGTAGCATTGAAGGTCCCCAAGAACACAGTGGTCTCCATCATCCTAACATGGAAGAAGTTTGGAACCACCAAGACTCTTCCTAGAGCTGGCCGTTCGGCCAAACTGAGCAATCGGGGGAGAAGAGCCTTTCTCAGGGAGGTGACCAAGAACCCGATGGTCACTCTGACAGAGCTCCAGAGTTCCTCTGTGGAGATGGGAGAACCTTCCAGAAGGACAACCATCTCTGCAGCACTCCACCAAACAGTCCTTTATGGTAGAGTGGCCAGACGGAAGCCACTCCTCAGTAAAAGGCACGACAGACCGCTTGGAGTTTGCCAAAAGGCACCTAAAGACTCTCTGGTCTGATGAAACCAAGATTGAACTCTTTGGCCTGAATGCCAAGCATCACGTCTGGAGGAAACCAGGCACCATCCCTACAGTGAAGCATGGTGGTGGCAGCATCATGCTGTGGGGATGTTTTTCAGAGGCAGGGACTGGGAGACTAGTCTGGATCGAGGGAACGATGAACGGAGCAAAGTACAGAGAGATCCTTGATGAAAACCTGCTCCAGATCGCTCAGGACCTCAGACTGGGGTGAAGGGTCACCATCCAACAGGATAACGACCCTAAGCACACAGCCAAGACAACGCAGGAGTGGCTTCGGGAGAAGTCTCTGAATGTCCTTGAGTGGCCCAGCCAGAGCCCCGGACTTGAACCCGATCGAACATCTACCCAGAGTACTGGGTAGCTGCAGGAACAGGGTAGGAGGGCCCATGGCATACAGAGTACTGGGTAGCTGCAGGAACAGGGTAGGATAGCCCATGGCATACAGAGTACTGGGTAGCTGCAGGAACAGGGTAGGAGAGCCCATGGCATACAGAGTACTGGGTAGCTGCAGGAACAGGGTAGGATAGCCCATGGCATACAGAGTACTGGGTAGCTGCAGGAACAAGGTAGGAGGGCCCATGGCATACAGAGTACTGGGTAGCTGCAGGAACAAGGTAGGAAGGCCCATGGCATACAGAGTACTGGGTAGCTGCAGGAACAAGGTAGGAGGGCCCATGGCATACAGAGTACTGGGTAGCTGCAGGAACAGGGTAGGAGAGCCCATGGCATACAGAGTACTGGGTAGCTGCAGGAACAGGGTAGGATAGCCCATGGCATACAGAGAACTGGGTAGCTGCAGGAACAGGGTAGGAGAGCCCATGGCATACAGAGTACTGGGTAGCTGCAGGAACAGGGTAGGAGGGCCCATGGCATACAGAGTACTGGGTAGCGGCAGGAACAGGGTAGGAGGGCCCATGGCATACAGAGTACTGGGTAGCTGCAGGAACAGGGTAGGATAGCCCATGGCATACAGAGTACTGGGTAGCTGCAGGAACAAGGTAGGAGGGCCCATGGCATACAGAGTACTGGGTAGCTGCAGGAACAAGGTAGGAGGGCCCATGGCATACAGAGTACTGGGTAGCTGCAGGAACAGGGTAGGAGAGCCCATGGCATACAGAGTACTGGGTAGCTGCAGGAACAAGGTAGGAGGCCCATGGCATACAGAGTACTGGGTAGCTGCAGGAACAAGGTAGGAGAGCCCATGGCATACAGAGTACTGGGTAGCTGCAGGAACAGGGTAGGATAGCCCATGGCATACAGAGTACTGGGTAGCTGCAGGAACAAGGTAGGAGGGCCCATGGCATACAGAGTACTGGGTAGCTGCAGGAACAAGGTAGGAGAGCCCATGGCATACAGAGTACTGGGTAGCTGCAGGAACAGGGTAGGAGAGCCCATGGCATACAGAGTACTGGGTAGCTGCAGGAACAAGGTAGGAGGGCCCATGGCATACAGAGTACTGGGTAGCTGCAGGAACAAGGTAGGAAGGCCCATGGCATACAGAGTACTGGGTAGCTGCAGGAACAAGGTAGGAGGGCCCATGGCATACAGAGTACTGGGTAGCTGCAGGAACAGGGTAGGAGAGCCCATGGCATACAGAGTACTGGGTAGCTGCAGGAACAGGGTAGGAGAGCCCATGGCATACAGAGTACTGGGTAGATGCAGGAACAGGGTAGGATAGCCCATGGCATACAGAGTACTGGGTAGCTGCAGGAACAGGGTAGGAGAGCCCATGGCATACAGAGTACTGGGTAGCTGCAGGAACAGGGTAGGAGAGCCCATGGCATACAGAGTACTGGGTAGATGCAGGAACAGGGTAGGATAGCCCATGGCATACAGAGTACTGGGTAGCTACAGGAACAGGGTAGGATAGCCCATGGCATACAGAGTACTGGGTAGCTGCAGAACAGGATAGGAGAGCCCATACAGAGTACTGGGTAGCTGCAGGAACAGGGTAGGAGAGCCCATGGCATACAGAGTACTGGGTGGAATATCAAGGGTCGTGCAGCAGAGGCTGAGTAGCTTACCCAGCATGACTGGAAAACAAACTGCCAGAAAAGTAGCTTCCATTCACTATTGGAGTGCATACAGATTGTCTTTTCCCCTGAACCCTGTGCCTGCTGATTTGATCATGGGCCATTCTAAATCATAACTCATTTTACATTTTAGTAAAGTTGAGAGTACATTGATTTTAGCCTGATGGGAAAAAATATGGTCCCTTGATGAGAGAACAGTGTGTGCAGGCAAGGAACAGACCACAAAATCACTAGTCTATAGTCGCATTATACAGAGCACATCATCACTAGTCTATAGTCGCATTATACAGACCACATCACTAGTCTACAGTAGCATTGTACAGACCACATCACTAGTCTATAGTCGCATTATACAGACCACATCACTAGTCTACAGTAGCATTATACAGACCACATCACTAGTCTATAGTAGCATTATACAGACCACATCATCACTAGTCTATAGTCGCATTATACAGACCACATCACTAGTCTACAGTAGCATTATACAGACCACATCATCACTAGTCTATAGTCGCATTATACAGACCACATCACTAGTCTATAGTAGCATTATACAGACCACATCACTAGTCTATAGTAGCATTATACAGACCACATCATCACTAGTCTATAGTAGCATTATACAGACCACATCATCACTAGTCTATAGTAGCATTATACAGACCACATCATCACTAGTCTATAGTAGCATTATACATACCACATCACTAGTCTATAGTAGCATTATACAGACCACATCACTAGTCTATAGTAGCATTATACAGACCATATGCAGCATGTTTTGGATTTCTAAGACATTCTAAGGTTTGCATCATTCACACCTAAAGTTGAAGACAACATGAAGGATAATCTACTGCCAATATAACCAGACAACATGAAGGATAATCTACTGCCAATATAACCAGACAACATGAAGGATAATCTACTGCCAATATAACCAGACAACATGAAGGATAATCTACTGCCAATATAACCAGACAACATGAAGGATAATCTACTGCCAATATAACCAGACAACATGAAGGATAATCTACTGCCAATATAACCAGACAACATGAAGGATAATCTACTGCCAATATAACCAGACAACATGAAGGATAATCTACTGACAATATAACCAGACAACATGAAGGATAATCTACTGCCAATATAACCAGACAACATGAAGGATAATCTACTGCCAATATAACCAGACAACATGAAGGATAATCTACTGACAATATAACCAGACAACATGAAGGATAATCTACTGCCAATATAACCAGACAACATGAAGGATAATCTACTGCCAATATAACCAGACAACATGAAGGATAATCTACTGCCAATATAACCAGACAACATGAAGGATAATCTACTGCCAATATAACCAGACAACATGAAGGATAATCTACTGCCAATATAACCAGACAACATGAAGGATAATCTACTGCCAATATAACCAGACAACATGAAGGATAATCTACTGCCAATATAACCAGACAACATGAAGGATAATCTACTGCCAATATAACCAGACAACATGAAGGATAATCTACTGCCAATATAACCAGACAACATGAAGGATAATCTACTGCCAATATAACCAGACAACATGAAGGATAATCTACTGCCAATATAACCAGACAACATGAAGGATAATCTACTGCCAATATAACCAGACAACATGAAGGATAATCTACTGCCAATATAACCAGACAACATGAAGGATAATCTACTGCCAATATAACCAGACAACATGAAGGATAATCTACTGCCAATATAACCAGACAACAAACTCAAAATGATACATTTTCAGGACATGAACCAAGAACAACAACAATGCATTGCAACAAGTTACATTTGTAAAGCACGTTGATAAAGGTCCAGTATCAACTCATCCATCCAGGCAGTACAGTAACCAAGGCAGTAGGCAGTACAGTAACCAAGGCAGTACAGTAACCAAGGCAGTAGGCAGTACAGTAACCAAGGCAGTACAGTAGCCAAGGCAGTAGGCAGTACAGTAACCAAGGCAGTACAGTAACCAAGGCAGTACAGTAACCAAGGCAGTACAGTAACCAAGGCAGTACAGTAGCCAAGGCAGTAGGCAGTACAGTAGCCAAGGCAGTAGACAGTACAGTAACCAAGGCAGTACAGTAGCCAAGGCAGTAGACAGTACAGTAACCAAGGCAGTACAGTAACCAAGGCAGTAGACAGTACAGTAACCAAGGCAGTAGACAGTACAGTAACCAAGGCAGTAGACAGTACAATAACCAAGGCAGTACAGTAACCAAGGCAGTAGACAGTACAGTAACCAAGGCAGTACAGTAACCAAGGCAGTACAGTAACCAAGGCAGTAGACAGTACAGTAACCAAGGCAGTACAGTAACCAAGGCAGTACAGTAACCAAGGCAGTAGACAGTACAGTAACCAAGGCAGTAGACAGTACAGTAACCAAGGCAGTACAGTAACCAAGGCAGTAGACAGTACAGTAGCCAAGGCAGTAGACAGTACAGTAGCCAAGGCAGTAGACAGTACAGTAACCAAGGCAGTACAGTAACCAAGGCAGTAGACAGTACAGTAACCAAGGCAGTAGACAGTACAGTAACCAAGGCAGTATTAAATTCATCATGACATTCCTGCAGCAGCACCTCTTCGTTAGGCTTCCTCCCTCTGCAGCCTGCCCTCAACCCTGTCTGTCTGCGTCCCAATTATCTACCCTTCTGACCCAAGTGTACACTTGTGCACTTCCCTTCACTCAAATGCTTGGGGAGGAATGCACAAGTGTACACTTCGCAGAGAATTGGGACAGTGACTACGTCGCGAATGAAACCCTATTCCCTACACAGTGCACTCCTTTATACCACAGCCCTATGGCACCCTATCCCCTACATAGTGCACTACTATTGACCAGAGCCCTGGAACAGGGTGCCATTTGACACTTATCCACAGCATTCGTGTCTGTCGTCCTCAGGTGACCCACTTCCTTTCCTCTACGCCCCCTGGTGACATGGCACATTGTGCTTCCTGGTAATTACTGTGGCTGGGGGAGCTGCTGGCCAATCAGATGGCCTGATGGAGGCAAGCAAAGCCTAGGGAAGTACCTAATGCATTCACCAGACAGCACTGGTTACAATACACGACAGAACACCCCAGAAAACAGCATCTAACACATCTCCAACTAATGTGATCCAGTCACCACCAAGCAGAATAACAATACAGAGATCCACACACCAGAAACCAAATTACAGCGATAACCTGGAAATTACAGATATAACTTTAGTGAACTAGAAATACTATTATTTTGAGCAGTATATTTCCAGAGATCCAGACACCAGAAACACATTTGTTTGGCAGGGTAGGGTGTTACATTTATTTTATTATTACATATTTATTTATACTTTTTACATTTCATTTTGTAATAATAAGAACACATATCTCAGGACAGTGAAGAAAATGTGGAGGAATGTCACGTTTTGTACACACTTGATAAAAAAAAAAAAACAGCGTCAATATTATCATTATTCACAGTCCCATTAAACAAGCTACAAAGACTCCTAAAACACAAAGTTGACATTATATAAAACTATTGGTAACTAACACTGTGGAGGAGGTTGGGAGTGAGGCATGGAGGGAGGGGGTTGATGTATTGATAAAGGTCTACCAGACAGATAGGGGTCTGATAGATCGATAGGAGACTAGTTATGGAGGGTAGGGGTCTGATAGATCGATAGGAGACTAGTTATGGAGGGTAGGAGTCAGATCCATCGATAGGAGACTAGTTATGGAGGGTAGGAGTCAGTCCATCGATAGGAGACTAGTTATGGAGGGTAGGGGTCTGATAGATCGATAGGAGACTAGTTATGGAGGGTAGGGGTCTGATAGATCGATAGGAGACTAGTTATGGAGGGTAGGAGTCAGTCCATCGATAGGAGACTAGTTATGGAGGGTAGGGGTCTGATAGATCGATAGGAGACTAGTTATGGAGGGTAGGAGTCAGTCCATCGATAGGAGACTAGTTATGGAGGGTAGGGGTCTGATAGATCGATAGGAGACTAGTTATGGAGGGTAGGAGTCAGTCCATCGATAGGAGACTAGTTATGGAGGGTAGGGGTCTGATAGATCGATAGGAGACTAGTTATGGAGGGTAGGAGTCAGTCCATCGATAGGAGACTAGTTATGGAGGGTAGGGGTCTGATAGATCGATAGGAGACTAGTTATGGAGGGTAGGAGTCAGTCCATCGATAGGAGACTAGTTATGGAGGGTAGGGGTCTGATAGATCGATAGGAGACTAGTTATGGAGGGTAGGAGTCAGTCCATCGATAGGAGACTAGTTATGGAGGGTAGGGGTCTGATAGATCGATAGGAGACTAGTTATGGAGGGTAGGGGTCAGTCCATCGATAGGAGACTAGTTATGGAGGGTAGGGGTCTGATAGATCGATAGGAGACTAGTTATGGAGGGTAGGGGTCAGTCCATCGATAGGAGACTAGTTATGGAGGGTAGGGGTCTGATTGATCGATAGGAGACTAGTTATGGAGGGTAGGGGTCTGATAGATCGATAGGAGACTAGTTATGGAGGGTAGGGGTCAGTCCATCGATAGGAGACTAGTTATGGAGGGTAGGGGTCTGATAGATCGATAGGAGACTAGTTATGGAGGGTAGGGGCCAGATCCATCGATAGGAGACTAGTTATGGAGGGTAGGGGTCTGATAGATCGATAGGAGACTAGTTATGGAGGGTAGGGGTCAGTCCATCGATAGGAGACTAGTTATGGAGGGTAGGGGCCAGTCCATCGATAGGAGACTAGTTATGGAGGGTAGGGGTCTGATAGATCGATAGGAGACTAGTTATGGAGGGTAGGGGCCAGTCCATCGATAGGAGACTAGTTATGGAGGGTAGGGGCCAGTCCATCGATAGGAGACTAGTTATGGAGGGTAGGGGCCAGTCCATCGATAGGAGACTAGTTATGGAGGGTAGGGGCCAGTCCATCGATAGGAGACTAGTTATGGAGGGTAGGGGCCAGTCCATCGATAGGAGACTAGTTATGGAGGGTAGGGGCCAGTCCATCGATAGGAGACTAGTTATGGAGGGTAGGGGTCAGTCCATCGATAGGAGACTAGTTATGGAGGGTAGGGGTCAGTCCATCGATAGGAGACTAGTTATGGAGGGTAGGGGCCAGTCCATCGATAGGAGACTAGTTATGGAGGGTATGGGTCTGATAGATCGATAGGAGACTAGTTATGGAGGGTAGGGGTCTGATAGATCGATAGGAGACTAGTTATGGAGGGTAGGGGCCAGTCCATCGATAGGAGACTAGTTATGGAGGGTAGGGGCCAGTCCATCGATAGGAGACTAGTTATGGAAGGTAGGGGTCAGTCCATCGATAGGAGACTAGTTATGGAGGGTAGGGGCCAGTCCATCGATAGGAGACTAGTTATGGAGGGTAGGGGTCTGATAGATCGATAGGAGACTAGTTATGGAGGGTAGGGGCCAGTCCATCGATAGGAGACTAGTTATGGAAGGTAGGGGTCAGTCCATCGATAGGAGACTAGTTATGGAGGGTAGGGGCCAGTCCATCGATAGGAGACTAGTTATGGAAGGTAGGGGTCAGTCCATCGATAGGAGACTAGTTATGGAGGGTAGGGGCCAGTCCATCGATAGGAGACTAGTTATGGAGGGTAGGGGCCAGTCCATCGATAGGAGACTAGTTATGGAAGGTAGGGGTCAGTCCATCGATAGGAGACTAGTTATGGAGGGTAGGGGCCAGTCCATCGATAGGAGACTAGTTATGGAGGGTAGGGGCCAGTCCATCGATAGGAGACTAGTTATGGAGGGTAGGGGCCAGTCCATCGATAGGAGACTAGTTATGGAGGGTAGGGGCCAGTCCATCGATAGGAGACTAGTTATGGAGGGTAGGGGCCAGTCCATCGATAGGAGACTAGTTATGGAGGGTAGGGGTCTGATAGATCGATAGGAGACTAGTTATGGAGGGTAGGGGACAATAATGGCAGGAGGTATTGGGTAGGTTGATGAGGTGATGGTGTTATACACAGACAATGGTCTCTACACACTCATCATGCTTCACCAGGACCTCGTTTATCTTTTATCTACATCATCATCATCATCAATAAACAACCACTACGGGGTCAAAATGGGGGGAACTGAACATATCCATCCACATAAAAAAAGAGAGATAGATAGAACTACTGAGTGTACACGAGTGTACTACTGAGTGTCGACGGGTCGACTGAGTGCTACGGGCACTGAGTGCTACGGGCACTGAGTGTACTACTGCTGCTGCCGTCCGAGGAGCATTATGAATAGACAGCGTCATAGATAGAACACATTAGATTCTAATATGGTTCTTCTCTGTGAGGGACTTGGTCCAGGCTTTGGTTGCTCTCTGGATAACCCAAGCAGACCCGGGTTCAAACATCTGTGCTTTATTGAGCTTGCCTGGCACAGTGGAACCAATTACAACAGTCTCAAAAAACTCCAAACCATCTGGGTTACTCCAGCCAGGCATAAAGAAAACGGATACTAGTTTAACCCAGGTAGGTCTGAACCAGTATTGACGCCGTCACTAAGTAACACTAGCCGTCGCTGTAAACAGAGATCTTAACAAACTGGCCAAGGGAGTGGAGTGTGCTGTCCGTACAGGACTGGACTGGGGCCAGAGATAACGATATAGAAGTCTACAGGGCATGATAGAGGATGATGTCATAATAATAAGGTAGAAAAATACAAATAAAAGCACAAAAAAAAAAGATAAGTAAAAACCCAAAAGAAAAATGTAACCACAAACAAAAAATGTAGTCTTTGGTGTTCCCTCAGTCAAACAGAGAGAGAAATGTAGTCTTTGGTGTTCCCTCAGTCAAACAGAGAGAGAAATGTTTTGCATAAAGCAGGGGGGGCTGGTAGCTCTCCTCTGATCCGAGGTCGATCTCAAACCAACCCCCCCCCAACCAACCAACCAACCAACCAACCAACCGGCGTCCAGTTCCTGAACAAAACACCAACTACTACTGGCTGATAGAGTGAACTGCACCTTGGGGAATCATAACACAAGCAACAACAATACTTTTATGGTTGAAACTAAACTAGAATGAAAATGGAACAGGTTTTTCAGTCAGCGTGCTGTTTGATTGATCCATAGGCTATAGAAGAGAAGAGCACTACACCAGTCTCATTGTGACATTAAAAAGACACCTCAATAAGAAGTAGGTATTTTCAGATTTTCCTTGCATGGGGTGAGTGGGCTATTAAACTTAGGCCAATAGGAGGAGGAGGGAGGGGTTGGTTCGTCTAGTGTGGAGAGTCTACAGCAGGGATGGCCAACTTTCATGGGGCTGAAGTGGCTCGAGGGTCAGCGTACCCATCATGCAGGGCTGAAGTGGCTCGAGGGTCAGCGTACCCATCATGCAGGGCTGAAGTGGCTCGAGGGTCAGCGTACCCATCATGCAGGGCTGAAGAGGCTCAGCGTACCCATCATGCAGGGCTGAAGTGGCTCGAGGGTCGAGGCTCAGCGTACCCATCATGCAGGGCTGAAGTGGCTCGAGGGTCGAGGCTCAGCGTACCCATCATGCAGGGCTGAAGAGGCTCAGCGTACCCATCATGCAGGGCTGAAGAGGCTCAGCGTACCCATCATGCAGGGCTGAAGTGGCTCGAGGGTCGAGGCTCAGCGTACCCATCATGCAGGGCTGAAGTGGCTCGAGGGTCGAGGCTCAGCGTACCCATCATGCAGGGCTGAAGAGGCTCAGCGTACCCATCATGCAGGGCTGAAGTGGCTCGAGGCTCAGCGTACCCATCATGCAGGGCTGAAGAGGCTCAGCGTACCCATCATGCAGGGCTGAAGAGGCTCAGCGTACCCATCATGCAGGGCTGAAGAGGCTCAGCGTACCCATCATGCAGGGCTGAAGAGGCTCGAGGGACAGCGTACCCACACAAGATTCTCTAACAAATTTCCTGCAATTCTACACGTTTTTAGGGTGGGGAGAAATGTTTGCAGTCTTTAATATATCTGAATGAGAGTGACTAACAAAATCACTGGGTTAACCATGCCTGCTCTACAGACATTTACTAGTCAAACCATTCCAGGCTTAGTCCATCAAAAATATCTACTTAGTCCATCAAAAATACCTACTTAGTCCATCAAAAATACCTACTTAGGTCAGCAAAAAATACAGTCATTTATGAATATTTTTCTATTATTCAGCAAAAGTATTGAACATAGACTTTAAAGGGAAGGGAACTTCTATTCAACTCTATGGACTCAATATTACAGCGTTGTCAATACTTTTAATAGTTTCCTATTTTTTCTGGATGCCCTAATGCAGTTGGTTCCCAACCAGGGGTACTAGGACCCCTGGGGGTATTTGGCCTACCCACAGGGGGTACTGGAGAAGACTCATGAGACCATAGGACTACTGGTAAAATCCACACGATGGGGTACTTCAAGGGGTACTCCAGGCAGAGCAAAATTCACTTGGTGGTACAGTGACCTAAAAAGTTTGGGAACCACTGGCCTAAAAGGTCTAGACATCACCAGCTATCACCACTGTAAATGACCAATACAGACAGTCTCCTCGTGGCCCCGCTAAAGTAACACCATCACCTCTTGGGGACGGCCTAGGGAGTGTGGGGCTACTGTGGGCTCGTGTTTTGCAGGACAGAGACAGGAAGTTATATTTATGTGGTTGAATGAGTGTTTGAGAGAAAGTGACATGTTCTATAAGGACTGGTCTTTCTGCAGGGCGGAGATGTGGAGGGGGGTCTATAAGGACCGGTCTTTCTGCAGGGCTGAGATGTGGAGAGGTCTATAAGGACTGGTCTTTCTGCAGGGCTGAGATGTGGAGGGGTCTATAAGGACTGGTCTGTCTGCAGGGCTGAGATGTGGAGGGGTCTATAATGTGGAGAGGTCTATAAGGACTGGTCTTTCTGCAGGGCTGAGATGTGGAGGGGTCTATAAGGACTGGTCTTTCTGCAGGGCTGAGATGTGGAGGGGTCTATAAGGACTGGTCTGTCTGCAGGGCTGAGATGTGGAGGGGTCTATAATGTGGAGAGGTCTATAAGGACTGGTCTTTCTGCAGGGCTGAGATGTGGAGAGGTGGAGGTGCTCGTCCACTCCACTCCCTCAGCTGTCCATCCTTGAAGATGAGGTTGAGAGCGGGCAGCGGAACACCAGACTCGGCCGGGGGCTGGCTGAGAGGACCGGATACTCCACTGTCAGGGTCGGGCTGACCCTGGCTGCCATCCTATAGGACACACAGGTCAGGGGTCAAAGGTCAGTTGTGTATAACACAGTACATTAGGCACCAAAAGGAAGAAAACGGAATATAACTGGGCAGGAATTGTCCAATAAGAAATACCTGGAATTGTCCAATACGAAATGCTAATGTACATTTTACATTGCAAAACATTTAAAAACGTTTTCTGTTGTGTGCCCTTATGAACACGACTCAGGTACTTTCATGTAGTATGTTACTAGTACTAATGAGCCAGATCTTTCATGTAGTATTTCACTAGTACTAATGAGCCAGATCTTTCATGTAGTATTTCACTAGAACTAATGAGCCAGATCTTTCATGTAGTATTTCACTAGAACTAATGAGCCAGATCTTTCATGTAGTATTTCACTAGTACTAATGAGCCAGATCTTTCATGTAGTATGTTACTAGTACTAATGAGCCAGCTCTTTCATGTAGTATTTCACTAGTATGTTGTTTTTGCCATCATTGTCCATGCTAGCTGGGCTAACAACAAATGTAGAACTACTGATGCTAGCATTGGATGTGCTCGTGGAAGCAGAACAACTTGTGTCGTCGACACGTGCAGGTGTAGTGTAGTACTGCTGGTAGTAGCAGGTGTAGTACTGCTGGTAGTAGCAGGTGTAGTACTGCTGGTAGTAGCAGGTGTAGTACTGCTGGTAGTAGCAGGTGTAGTACTGCTGGTAGTAGCAGGTGTAGTACTGCTGGTAGTAGCAGGTGTAGTACTGCTGGTAGTAGCAGTACTACCAGGAATACCTGATGGGAAAACCTGATGTATACGGATATTTGTAAATGGATAATTGTATATTGATACTTTATATGGATATTTTTATATGATATATGGATATTTGTATATTGATATATGGATATTGATATATGGATATTTGTATATGGATATAGATATTGATAAATGGATATTTGTAAATTGATACATGGAAATTTAAATATTGATAATTGTATATTGATACTTTATATGGATATTTTTATATGATATATGGATATTTGTATATTGATATATGGATATTTGTATATTGATATATGTATATTGATATATGTATATTTGTATATGGATATAGATATATTGATATTTGTACATGGACATTTGTATATTGATTTATGGAAATGTGTATATGGATATACGGATATTTGTATATTGATATTTGTATATGGAAAAACTGATATTTGTATATGGATATATGTATATGGATACGGATATGTATATTTGCATATGGATATTGATATTTGTATATTGATATATGGATATACGTATACATGTATATTTGTATATGATATATGTATATGGATATATGTATATTGATATATGTATATTTGTATATTGCCATTGATATGTATATTTGTATATTGAGATATATATATATATATATATATATTTGGGTATTTGTATATGGATATATGTATATTGATATATGTATATTGATATATGTATACGGATATATGTATACGGATACTGATACATGGATATTTGTATATTGATACATGGATATTTGTATATTGATATATGTATACTGATACAAGGATATTTGTATATGGATACATGGATATTTGTATATTGATACATGGATATTTGTATATTGATACATGGATATTTGTATATTGATACATGGATATTTGTATATTGATACATGGATATTTGTATATGTATACTTGTATATGGATATTTATACTTGTATATGTATATCGATATATGGATATTTGTATATTGATATATGTATATTGATATATTGATATGGATATATAGATATTGATACATGTATATTGATACATGTATATTGATATATGGATATACGTATATTTGTATATGATATATGAGTATTTGTATATGGATTTTTGTATATTGATATATGTATACTGATACATGGATATTTGTATATTGATACATGGATATTTGTATATTGATACATGGATATTTGTATATTGATACATGGATATTTGTATATTGATACATGGATATTTGTATATTGATATATGTATACTTGTATATGGATATTTATATATGGATTTTTTTATATTGATATATGTATATGGATATATGTATATGGATATTGATATTTGTATATTGATATATGGATATACGTATATATGTATATTTGTATATGATATATGGATATATGTATATTGATATGTATATTTGTATATTGATATATGTATATTGATATATAGATATATGTATATGGATATATGTATATTGATATATGTATACTGATATATGGATATGGATACTGATACATGGATATTTGTATATTGATACATGGATATATGTATATTGATATATGGATATTTGTATATGTATACCTGTATATGGATCTATGGATATTTCTATATGGATATTTGTATATTGATATTTTTATATTTGTATATGGATACATGTATATTGTTATATGTATATTGATATGTATATTTGTATATGTATATTTGTATATGTATATATGGATATTTGTATATTGATATATGTATATTTGTATATTGATATTTGTATATTGATATATGGATATAGATATATGGATATTTGTATATGAATATTTCTATATAGATATATGTATATTGATATATGGATATATGTATATAGATATTTGTATATAGATATTTGTATATTGATATATGGATATATGTATATAGATATATGGATATTTGTATATGGATATTTCTATATAGATATATGTATATTGATATATGGATATTTTTATATAGATATTTGTATATTTGTATATAGATATTTGTATATTGATATATTGATATATAGATATTTGTATATTGATATATTGATATATGGATATTTGTATATTTGTATATTGATATATGTATATTTGTATATTGATATATGTATATTGATGTATATTGATGTATATTTGTATATTGATATATGTATATTGATATATGTATATTGATATATGTATATTTGTATATTGATATTTGTATATGGATATTTGTATATGGATATATGGATATTTGTATATGGATATCTGGATATTTGTATATGGATATCTGGATATTTGTATATTGATATATGGATATATGTATATTGATATGGATATTTGTATATTGATATATGGATATTGATATATGTATATTGATATATGTATATTTGTATATTGATACATGGATATTTGTATATTGATACATGGATATTTGTATATGTATACTTGTATATGGATATTTATACTTGTATATGTATATTGATATATGGATATTTGTATATTGATATATGTATATTGATATATTGATATGGATATATAGATATTGATATTTGTATATTGATATATGGATATACGTATATTTGTATATGATATATGAGTATTTGTATATGGATTTTTGTATATTGATATATGTATACTGATACATGGATATTTGTATACTGATACATGGATATTTGTATACTGATACATGGATATTTGTATATTGATACATGGATATTTGTATATTGATACATGGATATTTGTATATTGATACATGATATTTGTATATTGATACATGGATATTTGTATATTGATACATGGATATTTGTATACTGATACATGGATATTTGTATATTGATATATGTATACTTGTATATGGATATTTATATATGGATTTTTTTATATTGATATATGTATATGGATATATGTATATGGATATTGATATTTGTATATTGATATATGGATATACGTATATATGTATATTTGTATATGATATATGGATATATGTATATTGATATGTATATTTGTATATTGATATATGTATATTGATATATAGATATATGTATATGGATATATGTATATTGATATATGTATACTGATATATGGATATGGATACTGATACATGGATATTTGTATATTGATACATGGATATATGTATATTGATATATGGATATTTGTATATGTATACCTGTATATGGATCTATGGATATTTCTATATGGATATTTGTATATTGATATTTGTATATTTGTATATGGATACATGTATATTGTTATATGTATATTGATATGTATATTTGTATATGTATATTTGTATATGTATATATGGATATTTGTATATTGATATATGTATATTTGTATATTGATATTTGTATATTGATATATGGATATAGATATATGGATATTTGTATATGGATATTTCTATATAGATATATGTATATTGATATATGGATATAGATATTTGTATATTTGTATATAGATATTTGTATATTGATATATGGATATATGTATATAGATATATGGATATTTGTATATGGATATTTCTATATAGATATATGTATATTGATATATGGATATATGTATATAGATATTTGTATATTTGTATATAGATATTTGTATATTGATATATTGATATATGGATATTTGTATATTGATATATGTATATTGATATATGTATATTTGTATATTGATATATGTATATTTGTATATTGATATATGTATATTGATATATGTATATTTGTATATTGATATATGTATATTGATATATGTATATTTGTATATTGATATTTGTATATGGATATTTGTATATGGATATATGGATATTTGTATATGGATATATTGATATTTGTATATGGATATCTGGATATTTGTATATTGATATATGGATATATGTATATTGATATGGATATTTGTATATTGTTATATGGATATTGATATATGTATATTGATATATGTATATTTGTATATTGATATATGGATATTTGTATATTGATATATGGATATTTGTATATTGATATATGTATATTGATATATGTATATTTGTATATGGATATTTGTATATGGATATTTGTATACTGATATATGTATATTTGTATATTGATATATGTACATTGATATATGTATATTGATATATGTATATTTGTATATTGATATATGGATATTTGTATATGGATATATGTATATTGATATATGGATATTTGTATATGGATATATGTATATTGATATATGTATATTTGTATATTGATATATGTATATTTGTATATGGATATTTGTATATGGATATTTGTATACTGATATATGTATATTTGTATATTGATATATGTATATATGTATATTGATATATGTATATTGATATATGGATATTTGTATATGGATATATGGATATTTGTATATGGATATATGGATATTTGTATATGGATATATGGATATTTGTATATGGATATGGATATTTGTATATTGATATATGTATATTGATATATGTATATTTGTATATTGATATATGGATATTTGTATATTGATATATGGATATTTGTATATGGATATCTGCGCATCACTTGTTTTGATGATGAAAGTTATAAGGATGATGTAATTATCATTCATGTTGCTGTTGTCTGGTTTATTGTTGCAGTCTTAATGTCCTCAGTATGACCTCATTTCTTTCTCTATTTTATTTGACTCTATGTTCTGCTGAGTTATGTGTCTGATTCCTAAAGAGGACGCTTCTCTCATGGTCATGCCATAGGTTTATAGGGGATCTGGCTGGGCGCTTGAGGGGTGGCAGCATGGAAACAGGTTTATGAGACTGGACCACTTTCAGTGTTCAGATTGGTCCAGTCTCATAATGCCACTTTCAGTGTTCTGTTCTGATTGGCATTATGAGACTGGTCCACTTTCAGTGTTCTGTTCTGATTGGCTGGTTTGATTTGAGCGCTCTTTAAGTGGCAGAGAGGTGTAATACAATAGAAAGCAGCTCTTACCTGGAATGACTGAACAAAACTCAGAACATTTAATGATAGTTTCCGGCTGGAATGAAGTAAGTCTTGAAGGCTGAAACAACAAAGAATGACACCTTCATCCTTATTTTAAGTTGACATTTTTTAAGATTGAAAAAAAATAAAAAATAACAAAAAATAAACTCTAGTCTTTTTCCATTTCCCAACCAGGACATAAAAAACAGGCACTTTATGTTGTTCTTCCAGTACCTGTCTTTGCTACAGAGGCCGTGCGAGGCGATCTTTCTGCATATTTTGCGGTTCAGCTCGGAGCTGAAGAGGGGCATCCCAAAGCACAGCTCTAGAGGGACCCACTCATCTTCTGTCAACGGCACTGCAGGGTGGGTACATAACATCAAACAGGGACACTGCAAGGAGGTACTTAACATAGCATCATCAAACGGGGACAAGAAGAGAGATAAGTCACGGAACGTGAGAGTATAAGAATAGAATAGAATATAACCAAGGATGGAAATCTCAGTGACACAGACGAGGTCTCACAACATACACATTAACAATATATACTGTACACTGAGTGGACAAAACATCAGGAACACCTGCTCTTTCCATGACATAGACTGACCAGGTGATTCCAGGTGAAAGCTATGATCCCTGATTGATGTCACTTGTTAAATCCACTTGAAATCAGTGTAGATGAAAGGGAGGAGACAGGTTAAAGAAGGATATTTAAGCCTTGAGACAATTGAGACACGGATTGTGTATGTGTGCCATTCAGACGGTGAATTGGCAAGACAAAATATTAAAGTGTCTTTGAACGGGGTATGGTAGTAGGTGCCAGGCGCACCGGTTTGTGTCAAGAACTGCAACGATGCTGAGGTTTTTCACGTTCAACAGTTTCCCGTGTGTATCAAGAATGGTCCACCACCCAAAGGACATCCAGTCAACTTGACACAACTGTGGGAAGCATTGGAGTCAACATGGGCCAGCGTCCCTGCTTCCGATACCCCAGCCTCCCTGCTTCCGATACCCCAGCCTCCCTGCTTCCGATACCCCAGCCTCCCTGCTTCCGATACCCCAGCCTCCCTGCTTCCGATACCCCAGCCTCCCTGCTTCCGATACCCCAGCGTCCCTGCTTCCGATACCCCAGCCTCCCTGCTTCCGATACCCCAGCGTCCCAGCTTCCGATACCCCAGCGTCCCAGCTTCCGATACCCCAGCCTCCCAGCTTCCGATACCCCAGCCTCCCAGCTTCCGATACCCCAGCCTCCCAGCTTCCGATACCCCAGCCTCCCTGCTTCCGATACCCCAGCCTCCCTGCTTCCGATACCCCAGCCTCCCTGCTTCCGATACCCCAGCCTCCCTGCTTCCGATACCCCAGCGTCCCTGCTTCCGATACCCCAGCGTCCCTGCTTCCGATACCCCAGCGTCCCTGCTTCCGATACCCCAGCGTTCCTGTGCAACTCTTTCAAAACCTTATTGAGTCCATTCCCAGATGAATTGAGGCTGTTCTGATGGAAAAAGAGGGTGCAACTCATTATTAGGTGTTCCTAATGTTGTGTACACTCAGTGTATACCTGTTAGAAACTGAGGAACAGATAAGGGGAAAGGGGGGGGGGGGGGGGGTGAAACTCATTATTAGGAAGGTGTTCCTAATGTTGTGTATATCAAGTCAATGTTGGCTAAAACTCCAGTTCCCAGGTTGTTAAGATAAGAGTTTGGTATTGCTTGTCCGATTTAAAAGCCTCTTCCAAAGAGATGAATAGTCACTATTGTATTCTAAGTGGTATACTAGTAGTATGAACATTGGAACATAGCCAGTTTGAGTAGCCCCACTGTACTGTCCCCTTCTGCTGCTTGCTTTCCTTCTCCAAATGTAGTGCACTACATAGGGAATAGGGTGCTATTTCAGATTGCCCGCAAGTTTGAGTAGACTGTACTATACCTTCTGCTGCTTGCTTTCCTCCATTGTTGTCCTCTGTGACCAGCTCAAAGGACTCCGTGCTGCTGTTGGCCTCCAATCCACCACCCAGATGACTGTCTCCTGTACAGACAGGACAAGTTACCCACCACCCAGTTGCCTAGTTAAATAAGGATTAAAAACCCAGTTGGCACTCTGGACAGCACTGCGGTTGAGGGCGGTGCAGTTGCCGTACCAGGCGGTGATACAGCCCGAAGGGATGCTCTCAATGGTGCATCTGTAAAAGTTTGTGAGGGTCTTTGGGGCCAAGAGTAATTTTTTCAGCCTCCTGAGGTTGAAGAGGTGCTGTTGCGCCATCTTCACCACGCTGTCTCTGCGTGGGTGGACCATTTCAGATTGTCAGTGACGTCGAGGAACTTTAAGCTTTTTACCTTCTCCATGAAGTCTAGGACCCAGTTGCATAGGGCGGGGTTCAGACACAAATGATGAGTTTGGAGGGTACTATGGTGTTGAAGGCTGAGCTGTTGGCAATGAACAGCATTCTTACATAGGTATTCCTCTTGTCCAGATGGGACAGGGCAGTGTCATGGCGATTGCATCATCTATGGACCTATTGAGGCAGTATGCAAATTGAAATTGGGTCTAGGGTGTCAGGTAACGTGGAGGTGATATGATCCTCAAATAGTCTCTCAAAGCACTTCATGGTGACTGAAGTGAGTGCTGCTGGACGATAGTCATTTAGTTCAGTTACTTTTGCTTTCTTGGGTAGAGGAACAATGGTGGCCATCTTGAAGCATATGGGGACAACAGACTGGGATAGGGAGAGATTGAATATGTCCGTAAACACTCCAGCCAGCTGGTCTGCGCATGCTCTGAGGACGCAGCTAGGGATGCTGTCTGGGCCGGTAGCCTTTACGAGGGTTAACAGGCTTAAATGTTTTACTCAAGTCGACCGCGGAGAACAGGAGCCCACAGTCCTTGGGAGCGGGCCGCATCGATGGCACCGTTGATGGCACTGTGTTATCCTTAAAGAGGACGAAGAAAGTGTTTAGCTTGTCTGGGAATAAGACATCCTTGTCTGCGACGTGGCTGGTTTTCCCTGTAATCAGTGATTGTCTGTAGACCCTGCCACATTCAGTTGAAGTCGGAAGTTTACATACAC
This sequence comes from Salmo salar, assembly GCF_965601325.2. Lineage (NCBI taxonomy): Eukaryota > Metazoa > Chordata > Actinopteri > Salmoniformes > Salmonidae > Salmo > Salmo salar. The sequence goes on from NC_138304.1 coordinate 108,168,710, forward strand.
TTAGGTTGGAGTCATTAAAACTCGTTTTTCAACCACTCCACAAATTTCTTGTTAGCAAACTATAGTTTTGGCAAGTCGGTTAGGACATCTACTTTGTGCATGACACGAGTCACTTTTCCAACAATTGTTTACAGACAGATTATTTCACTTATAATTCACTGTATCACAATTCCAGTGGGTCAGAAGTTTACATACACTAAGTTGACTGTGCCTTTAAACAGCTTGGAAAATTCCAGAAAATGATGTAATGGCTTTAGAAGCTTCTGATAGGCTAATTGACATAATTTGAGTCAATTGGAGGTGTACCTGTGGATGTATTTCAAGGCCTACCTTCAAACTCAGTGCCTCTTTGCTTGACATCATGGGAAAATCAAAAGAAATCAGCCAAGACCTCAGAAAAACAATTGTAGACCTCCGCAAGTCTGGTTCATCCTTGGGAGCAATTTCCAAACGCCTGAAGGTACCCCGATTATCTGTACAAACAATAGTACGCAAGTATAAACACCATGAGACCACGCAGCCATCATACCGCTCAGGAAGGAGACGCTTCTAGAGATGAACGTACTTTGTTGCGAAAAGTGCAAATCAATCCCAGAACAACAGCAAAGAACCTTGTGAAGATGCTGGAGGAAACAGGTACAAAAGTATCTATATCCACAGTAAAACGAGACCTATATCGACATAATCTAAAAGGCCACTCAGCAAGGAAGAAGCCACTGCTCCAAAACCGCCATAGAAAAGTCAGACTACGGTTTGCAACTGCACATGGGGACAAAGATCGTACTTTTTGGAGAAATGTCCTCTGGTCTGATGAAACAAAAATAGAACTGCTTGGCCATAATGACCATCGTTATGTTTGGAGGAAAAAGGGGGAGGCTTGCAAGCCGAAGAACACCATCCCAACCATGGAGTACGGGGGTGGCAGCATCATGTTGTGGGGGTGTTGCAGGGAGGGACTGGTGCACTTCACAAAATAGATGGCATCATGAGGTAGGAAAATTGTGTGGATATATTGAAGCAACATCTCAAGACATCAGTCAGGAAGTTAAAGCTTGGTCTTCCAAATGAACATTGACCCCAAGCATAGTTCCAAAGTTGTGACAAAATGGCTTAAAGACAATAAAGTCAAGGTATTGGAGTGGCCATCACAAACCCTGACCTCAATCCTATAGAACATTTGTGGGCAGAACTGAAAAAGCGTGTGCGAGCAAGGAGGCCTACAAACCTGACTCAGTTACACCAGCTCTGTCAGGAGGAATGGGCCAAAATTCACCCAACTTATTGTGGGAAGCTTGTGGAAGGCTACCCGAAATGTTTGACCCAAGTTAAACAATTTAAAGGCAGTGCTACCAATTAGTAATTGAGTGTATGTAGACATCTGACCCACTGGGAATGTGATGAAAGAAATAAAAGCTGAAATAAATCATTCTCTCTACTATTATTCTGACATTTCACAGTCTTAAAATAAAGTGGTGATCCTAACTGACCTAAGACAGGGAATTCTTACTAGGATTAAATGTCCGGAATTGTGAAGAACTGAGTTTAAATGTATTTGGCTAAGGTGTATGTAAACTTCCGACTTCAACTGTACATCTCGTGTCTGAGCTGTTAATTGCAACTACACTTTGTCTCTATACTGACGTTTTGCTTGTTTGATTGCCTTACGGAGGGCATAACTGCACTGTTTGTATTCAACTATATTCCCAGTCACCTTGCCATGGTTAAATGCGGTGGTGGCTTATGCTTATAGTTTGCACAAAGTCCAGGGTAGTTCCTTAAGTGCCGTCGTGGTATCGGTTTGAGGGGGAATTTACACGGCTGTGACTATAACCGAAGATAATTCTCTTGGGAGGTAATACGATCGGCATTTGATTGTAATGTATTCTAGGTCGGGTGAACAAAAGGACTTGAGTTTCTGTACGTTACCAACATCAGCTTTCTTCTTCCCGGAGAGGTCTTTTTTTCCTGTCTGCGTGGTGTACTGAACTCAGCTGGCTGATTGGACGGGGACAGTATATCCGGAGAGAGCCATGATTCCGTGAAACAGAGTATGCTACAATCCATGATGTCTCTCTGGAAGGAGATCCTCGCCCTGAGCTCGTCTACTTTACTGTCCAAGGACTGAACATTAGTGAGTAATATACTCGGTAGCGGTGGATGGTGTGCACGCCTAGAAGTCCACTCTGAATACCTCATATTGGAGCAGCCTCTGGGATAAGTTCAATTGCCCTGGGGGGTACGAACAAAGGACCCAGTTTGGGAAAGTCATATTTCTGGTCGTAATGCTAGTGGTTTACCGCCGCTCTGATATCCAAAAGTTCTTCCCGGCCGTATGTAATAACACAAAAAACGTTCTGGGCTAATAATGTAGGAAATAACACAAAAAACTATATATTGCTTTGGTGCCTGCCATGTCTGTCGGCACTATCTTCACTCATTATATACTCAGTGGACAGTTTATTAGGTACACCACCCTGTTCACAAAAATGGTTTGCTCCTACAGACAGTGAGTCACATGGCCTTGGATTGCTATATAAAGCAGGCAGAGCGGCATTGAGGCATTCAGTTACTGTTCGATAGAACGTCAGAATGGGCAAAACTAGTGACCGAAGCAACTTTGAGCGTGGTAGGTATGATTGTTGGTGCCACGGCCCTTGCAACGCAAGGGGAAACCCTACTTCAAGTCTCAGAGCGAGTGACGTCACTGATTGAAACGCTATTAGCGCGCACCACCGCTAACTAACTAGCCATTTCACATCGGTTACAGTAGGTATGATTGTTGGTGCCAGGCGCGCCGGTTCCAGTATCTCAGAAATGGCCGCCCTCCGGGGCTTTTCACACACGATAGTGTCTTGGGTTCACAGAGACAAACAAAAAACACCCAGTCAGCGGCAGTCATGTGGGCAAAAACAGCTTGTTGATGAGAGAGGTCGAAGAAGAATGGCAAGGTTTGTGCATGCTAACAGGCGGGCCACAAACAGGCATGTAACGGCGCAGTACAGTCCTTGTCAAGGACGGGCTATTGCAGCAGACGACAACACCGGGTACAACTCCTATCAGCTAAAAACAAGAAGAAGCGGCTCCAGTGGGCACGCGATCACCAACACTGGACAATTTAGGGGTGGATAAACATCCCTAGATACCAATATTGAGTAACAGTTCCATTCCCCGAATAATTCAGGATGTTCTGTGCGCAAAGACGGGACCGACCCGGTACCTAATAAACTGAACATGGAGTATAGGTTCTATATCTATGGTACCCTGTTCTAGACAGTATAGGTTCTATATCTATGGTCCTCTGTTCTAGACAGTAAAGGCTTTGAGACTTTAGATTCTTCAAAGTAGCCACCCTTTGCCTTGATGACAGCTTTGCACACTCTTGGCATTCTCTCAACCAGCTTCATGAGGAATGCATTTCCAACGGTCTTGAAGGAGTTCCCACATATGCTGAGCACTTGTTAGCTGCTTTTCCTTCACTCTGCGGTCCAACTCATCCCAAACCATCTCAAATCAGGTGATTGTGGGGGCCAGGTCATCTGATGCAGCACTCCATCACTCTCCTTCTTGGTCAAATAGCCCTTACACAGCCTGGAGGTGTGTTGGGTCATTGTCCTGTTGAAAAACAAATGATAGACCCACTAAGCACAAATCAGATGGGATGGCGTATCGCTGCAGAATGCTGTGGTAGCCATGCTGGTTAAGTGTGCCTTGAATTCTAAATTAATCACTGACAGTGTCACCAGCAAAACACCTCCACACCTATCACACCTCTTCCTCCATGCTTCACTGTGGGTACCACACATGCAGAGATCATCCGTTCACCTATTCTGCATCTCACAAAGACACGGTGGTTGGAACCAAAAATCTCACATTTGGGCTCATCAGACCAAAGGACAGATTTCCACCGGTGTAATGTCCATTGCTCTTGTTTCTTGTCCCAAGCAAGTCTCTTCTTATTATTGGTGTCCTTTAGTAGTGGTTTCTTTGCAGCAATTCGACCATGAAGGCCTAATTATTTGTTACTTTTAATTTACATTTTTTATTTACTTTTTTAACTTCTTAAAGCGTTGTTGGTTAAGGGCTTGTAAGTAAGCATTTCACTGTAAGGTCTACAACTGTTGTATTCAGCATTTCACTGTAAGGTCTACAACTGTTGTATTTGGCGCATGTGACAAATAAAATGTTATTTGATTTGATTCATGCAGTCTCCTCTGAACAGTTGGTGTTGAGATGTCTGCTACTTGAACTCTGTGAAGCGTTTATTTGGGCTTCAATTTCTGAGGCTGGTAACTGTAATGAACTGATCCTCTGCAGCAGAGGTAACTCTGGGTCTTCCTTTCCTGTGGCTGTCCTCACGAGAGCCAGTTTCATCATAGTGCTTGATGGTTTTTGCGACTGCACTTGAAGAAACTTTCAAAGTTCATGACATTTTCTGGATTGACTGCCCTTCATGTCTTAAAGTAATGATGAACTGTTGTTTCTCTTTGATTATTTGAGCTATTCTTGCCATAATATGGACTTGGTCTTTCACCAAATATGGCTATCTTCTGTATACCACCCTTACCTCGTCACAACTGATTGGCTCAAACACATTAAGATGGAAAGAAATTCCAGAAATGTACTTTTAACAAGGCACACCTGTTAATTTAAACGCATTCCAGGTGACTACTTCGTGAAGTTGGTTGAGAGAATGCTAAGAGTGTGCAAAGCTGTCATCAAGGCAAAGGGTGGCTAATCTCAAATATATCATATATTTTGATTTGTTAACCTCTATGGGCTAGGTGGGACGCTTGCGTCCCACCTACTCAACAGCCAGTGTAATCCCGTGGCGCGATATTCAAATACCTCAAAAATGCAAATACTTCAATTTTTCAAACATATGACTATTTTACACCATTTTAAAGACAAGACTCTCGTTAATCTAACCACACTGTCCGATTTCAAAAAGGCTTTACAACGAAAGCAAAACATTAGATTATGTCAGCAGAGTACCCAGCCAGAAATAATCAGACACCCATTTTTCAAGCTAGCATAAAATGTCACATCAACCCAAACCACAGCTAAATGCAGCACTAACCTTTGATGATCTTCATCAGATGACAACCCTAGGACATTATGTTATACAATACATGCATGTGTTGTTCAATCAAGTTCATATTTATATCAAAAACCAGCTTTTTACATTAGCATGTGACTAGCATGTGACTAGCATTCCGACCGAACATTGCCGGTGAATTTACTAAATTACTCACGATAAACGTTCACAAAAAACATAACAATTATTTTAAGAATTATAGATACAGAACTCCTCTATGCACTCGATATGTCCGATTTTAAAATAGCTTTTCGGTGAAAGCACATTTTGCAATATTCTAAGTAGATAGCCCGGCATCACAGGGCTAGCTATTTAGACACCCAGCAAGTTTAGCACTCACCAAAGTCAGATTTACTATAAGAAAAATGTTATTACCTTTGCTTTTCTTCGTCAGAATGCACTCCCAGGACTTCTACTTCAATAACAAATGTTGGTTTGGTCCCAAATAATCCATTCTTATATCCAAATAGCGGCGTTTTGTTCGTGCGTTCAAGACACTATCCGAAAGTGTAAATAAGGGTGACGAGCATGGCGCATTTCGTGACAAAAAATGTATAAATATTCCATTACCGTACTTCGATGCATGTCAACCGCTGTTAAAAATAAATTTTTATGCCATTTTTCTCGTAAAAAAGCGATAATATTCCGACCGGGAAAGCGTGTATACGTACAAAGAGAGAGAAAATAAAAGCATCTCGTGCCCTCGTGCAACATCTCGTGCCCTCGAGTCTCAGAGTACTCTGACCAGCCACTATCCAAACGCGATAATGTGTTTCAGCCTGGGGCTGCCTCGATATCATTCAGCTTTTTCCCGGGCTCTGAGAGCCTATGGGAGCCATAGGAAGTGTCACGTTACAGCAAAGATCCTCAGTCTTCAATAAACAGAGTCAAGAAGCTCAAGGAATGGTCAGACAGGCCACTTCCTGTTCAGAATCTTCTCAGGTTTTTGCCTGCCATATGAGTTCTGTTATACTCACAGACACCATTCAAACAGTTTTAGAAACTTTAGGGTGTTTTCTATCCAAAGCCAATAATTATATGCATATTCTAGTTACTGGGCAGGAGTAGTAACCAGATTAAATCGGGTACGTTTTTTATCCGGCCGTGTCAATACTGCCCCCTAGCCCTAACAGGTTAACACTTTTTTGGTTACTATATGATTCCATATGTGTTATTTTATAGTTTATGTCTTGACTATTATTCTACAATGTAGAAAATGGTTTTAAAAAATAAAGAAAAACCCTTGAATGAGTAGGTGTGTCCAAACTTTTGACCGGTATTGTATATATATTGACTAAAGACAGGACAATTCCAATGGTTATGACGGAGACTGCAGTCATTTGGTTGGCCAATTACCGTCATCCAAAATTCTATGACCGTCACAACCCTAATCCCAACCCTCCACTCACCCCTGCCGTCGGAGCTCTCGCTGGGCCTCCTGCGGTGCCTGTTGTTGGGGTTGAGCATGGTGATGTAGCCACACTGGTGCTCCAGATCCACCTTCTCCCTCAGCAGCAGCAGGGCCTTGTGGACACACATGTTGGAGGAGGAGAACTCTGGGAGGAGGACGGGGCAGAAAGGGTTAAACTAGGATAACACAGAAAGATTTGTATATCAACTCTTACATGTGATACCTCTAACGTGTCAATTCTAACATGTGTCACTTCTTGTAGTCAACCAAATTGAATTGTTCACAGAGAAAGAAGAATAGGGCTTGAGAAAGCAACAGTTCAATCTGACTTGATTATCTGAAACTATCGTCAGTTCTGCAGGCTCAGATAGATAGCAGCTAAAGAACCAGCTACCTCCTTTGAGATCTTCCTGGTCAAACGGGAAGGGGACGTGAACGGTCTCTCCATGACCCTGCAGCCCATGGCCCTGTGGACCAAGACAGACTTACGTTAGATTGTGTGTGTGTGTGTGTGTGTGTGTGTGTGTGTGTGTGTGTGTGTGTGTGTGTGTGTGTGTCTTACCTGTATGAGTACAGCGGAGTGTGTGAGGGCGTCATTGAGCATGGTCAGCACGTTGGACGTGGGCACCACACCGGGGTCGTGACCCCAGGAAGTGATCAGCAACCTGTCAAAAACCTGGAACACATACAATAATCACCAGGAATCCTCACAACCAGAAAAAATGAGTTTGTCTTTCTGATGACAGGAAGTAGCTCTAAGGCCAGACAGCAAGGACCGGCGCTTCCCAGACACAGATAAAGGCTAGTCCTGAACAGACACAGATAAAGGCTAGTGCTGAACAGACACAGATAAAGGCTAGTCCTGAACAGACACAGATAAAGGCTAGTCCTGAACAGACAGAGATAAAGGCTAGTCCTGAACAGACACAGATAAAGGCTAGTCCTGAACAGACACAGATAAAGGCTAGTCCTGAACAGACACAGATAAAGGCTAGTCCTGAACAGACACAGATAAAGGCTAGTCCTGAACAGACAGAGATAAAGGCTAGTCCTGAACAGACACAGATAAAGGCTAGTCCTGAACAGACACAGATAAAGGCTAGTCCTGAACAGACACAGATAAAGGCTAGTCCTGAACAGACACAGATAAAGGCTAGTCCTGAACAGACACAGATAAAGGCTAGTCCTGAACAGACACAGATAAAGGCTAGTCCTGAACAGACAGAGATAAAGGCTAGTCCTGAACAGACACAGATAAAGGCTAGTCCTGAACAGACAGAGATAAAGGCTAGTCCTGAACAGACACAGATAAAGGCTAGTCCTGAACAGACACAGATAAAGGCTAGTCCTGAACAGACACAGATAAAGGCTAGTCCTGAACAGACACAGATAAAGGCTAGTCCTGAACAGACAGAGATAAAGGCTAGTCCTGAACAGACACAGATAAAGGCTAGTCCTGAACAGACACAGATAAAGGCTAGTCCTGAACAGACACAGATAAAGGCTAGTCCTGAACAGACACAGATAAAGGCTAGTCCTGAACAGACACAGATAAAGGCTAGTCCTGAACAGACACAGATAAAGGCTAGTCCTGAACAGACAGAGATAAAGGCTAGTCCTGAACAGACACAGATAAAGGCTAGTCCTGAACAGACACAGATAAAGGCTAGTCCTGAACAGACACAGATAAAGGCTAGTCCTGAACAGACAGAGATAAAGGCTAGTCCTGAACAGACAGAGATAAAGGCTAGTCCTGAACAGACACAGATAAAGGCTAGTCCTGAACAGACACAGATAAAGGCTAGTCCTGAACAGACACAGATAAAGGCTAGTCCTGAACAGACAGAGATAAAGGCTAGTCCTGAACAGACACAGATAAAGGCTAGTCCTGAACAGACACAGATAAAGGCTAGTCCTGAACAGACACAGATAAAGGCTAGTCCTGAACAGACACAGATAAAGGCTAGTCCTGAACAGACACAGATAAAGGCTAGTCCTGAACAGACACAGATAATGACTAGTCCTGAACTAGAACGGATGTTCAACGGAAGATCATCACTCAGTTTGATTTTTAGACCAAGAATAAGATTATTCTGTGTTTGGGAAACCAGTCCACAGAATATCGGACAATTAAAACTGACCTGGAAGACGTCCGTTAGTTTCTACAGACTGACCTGGAAGACGTCCGGTAGTTTCTACAGACTGACCTGGAAGACGTCCGGTAGTTTCTACAGACTGACCTGGAAGACGTCCGGTAGTTTCTACAGACTGACCTGGAAGACGTCCGGTAGTTTCTACAGACTGACCTTGAAGACGTCCGGTAGTTTCTACAGACTGACCTGGAAGACGTCCGGTAGTTTCTACAGACTGACCTGGAAGACGTCCGGTAGTTTCTACAGACTGACCTGGAAGACGTCCGGTAGTTTCTACAGACTGACCTGGAAGACGTCCGGTAGTTTCTACAGACTGACCTGGAAGACGTCCGGTAGTTTCTACAGACTGACCTGGAAGACGTCCGGTAGTTTCTACAGACTGACCTGGAAGACGTCCGGTAGTTTCTACAGACTGACCTGGAAGACGTCCGGTAGTTTCTACAGACTGACCTGGAAGACGTCCGGTAGTTTCTACAGACTGACCTGGAAGACGTCCGGTAGTTTCTACAGACTGACCTGGAAGACGTCCGGTAGTTTCTACAGACTGACCTGGAAGACGTCCGGTAGTTTCTACAGACTGACCTGGAAGACGTCCGGTAGTTTCTACAGACTGACCTGGAAGACGTCCGGTAGTTTCTACAGACTGACCTGGAAGACGTCCGGTAGTTTCTACAGACTGACCTGGAAGACGTCCGGTAGTTTCTACAGACTGACCTGGAAGACGTCCGGTAGTTTCTACAGACTGACCTGGAAGACGTCCGGTAGTTTCTACAGACTGACCTGGAAGACGTCCGGTAGTCTCTACAGACTGACCTGGAAGACGTCCGGTAGTCTCTACAGACTGACCTGGAAGATGTCCGGTAGTCTCTACAGACTGACCTGGAAGATGTCCGGTAGTTTCTACAGACTGACCTGGAAGATGTCCGGTAGTTTCTACAGACTGACCTGGAAGATGACTGGTAGTTTCCGGAGCCTGGAGCCCTTGGACAGCAGCAGGGAGGGAGGACCCTGGCCGGTCACATGGTACAGGTAGAGCTTGAACCAGATGGAGCTCACCTCGGGGATGGCTGGGCCAATGTGCTACAGGGGGAACAATAAAGCACATTTATTCATTCATGTATGGTTGATTTAAATAGGGACAGATCCAAGCACATAATACTTTATGTACCATTACATAAATCAGATTAGCTGGCCAAGGTTCATGGAATTTACAAGAATGTTCAAATCCTGATCGAAAACAATAGCAGCCTAATCTACCCTCCTGACTGACTGTGGCCGATCCGCCCTGCTGGCTGACTGTGGCCGATCCGCCCTGCTGGCTGACTGTGGCCGATCCGCCCTGCTGGCTGACTGTGGCCGATCCGCCCTGCTGGCTGACTGTGGCCGATCCGCCCTCCTGGCTGACTGTGGCCGATCCGCCCTCCTGGCTGACTGTGGCCGATCCGCCCTCCTGGCTGACTGTGGCCGATCCGCCCTCCTGGCTGACTGTGGCCGATCCGCCCTCCTGGCTGACTGTGGCCGATCCGCCCTCCTGGCTGACTGTGGCCGATCCGCCCTCCTGGCTGACTGTGGCCGATCCGCCCTCCTGGCTGACTGTGGCCGATCCGCCCTCCTGGCTGACTGTGGCCGATCCGCCCTCCTGGCTGACTGTGGCCGATCCGCCCTCCTGACTGTGGCCGATCCACCCTCCTGACTGTGGCCGATCCACCCTCCTGACTGTGGCCGATCCACCCTCCTGACTGTGGCCGATCCACCCTGACTGTGCTGTAAGCTCACGAGATCAGGATCGTTGAACAAATAAAAAAAAAACAATGGCTAATGAATTTAATTTCAATTGACTTCCTGGATGGACTGAATTGAAAAGTGACTTGACTCCAACCCTGGATCCCAGAAAGTGAGATGAGATGAAACCTGAGAAAAGGGTGAAATCCTGTTAGGCAGAGAGACAGGCTTGGTAACACGTCCTGTTAGGCAGAGAGACAGGCTTGGTAACACGTCCTGTTAGGCAGAGAGACAGGCTTGGTAACACGTCCTGTTAGGCAGAGAGACAGGCTTGGTAACACGTCCTGTTAGGCAGAGAGACAGGCTTGGTAACACGTCCTGTTAGGCAGAGAGACAGGCTTGGTAACACGTCCTGTTAGGCAGAGAGACAGGCTTGGTAACACGTCCTGTTAGGCAGAGAGACAGGCTTGGTAACACGTCCTGTTAGGCAGAGAGACAGGCTTGGTAACACGTCCTGTTAGGCAGAGAGACAGGCTTGGTAACACGTCCTGTTAGGCAGAGAGACAGGCTTGGTAACACGTCCTGTTAGGCAGAGAGACAGGCTTGGTAACACGTCCTGTTAGGCAGAGAGACAGGCTTGGTAACACGTCCTGTTAGGCAGAGAGACAGGCTTGGTAACACGTCCTGTTAGGCAGAGAGACAGGCTTGGTAACATGTCCTGTTAGGCAGAGAGACAGGCTTGGTAACATGTCCTGTTAGGCAGAGAGACAGGCTTGGTAACACGTCCTGTTAGGCAGAGAGACAGGCTTGGTAACATGTCCTGTTAGGCAGAGAGACAGGCTTGGTAACAACACCAGCCAAGAATGAACACAAACAAGATAGCCTGTAGTTCTGTGTGTGTGTGCGTGTGTGTGTAGTGCGTGTGTGTGTGTTGTGCGCGTGTGTGTGTGTTGTGCGCGTGTGCGTGTGTGTGTGTGTGTGTGTGTACTGGGCAGCGTGCACTGAGATGGCTTCAACCCAGACTACAGACCAGGGGAGAGAGGAATACTTGGAAAAACAAACAGAAGTTAGCATGTAGTTGTACAGTTGTATAGCTGTATAGTTCTATAGTTGTATAGCTGTATAGTTCTATAGTTGTATAGCTGTATAGTTGTATAGCTCTATAGCTGTATAGCTCTATAGTTGTATAGCTGTATAGTTGTATAGCTGTACAGTTGTATAGCTCTATAGTTGTATAGCTGTATAGTTTATAGTTCTATAGTTGTATAGTTGTATAGTTTATAGTTCTATAGTTGTATAGTTGTATAGTTTATAGTTCTATAGTTGTATAGCTGTATAGTTGTATAGCTGTATAGCTGTATAGTTCTTAGTTCTATAGTTGTATAGTTGTATAGTTGTATAGTTGTATAGTTGTATAGCTGTATAGTTTATAGTTCTATAGTTCTATAGTTGTATAGCTGTATAGTTTATAGTTCTATAGTTCTATAGTTGTATAGTTGTATAGTTTATAGCTGTATAGTTGTATAGTTTATAGCTGTATAGTTGTATAGTTTATAGTTCTATAGTTGTATAGTTTATAGCTGTATAGTTCTATAGTTGTATAGTTGTATAGCTGTATAGCTGTATAGTGTTTATAGTTGTATAGCTGTATAGTTTATAGCTCTATAGTTGTATAGTTTATAGCTGTATAGTTGTATAGCTGTATAGTTGTATAGTTTATAGTTCTATAGCTGTATAGTTCTATAGTTGTATAGTTTATAGTTCTATAGCTGTATAGTTGTATAGTTTTATAGCTGTATAGTTGTATAGTTGTATAGTTGTATAGTTTATAGTTCTATAGCTGTATAGTTGTATAGTTGTATAGTTGTATAGTTTATAGTTCTATAGCTGTATAGTTGTATAGTTGTATAGTTCATAGTTGTATAGCTCAATAGTTGTATAGTTTATAGTTGTATAGCTGTATAGCTGTATAGTTTATAGTTCTATAGCTCTATAGTTGTATAGTTCTATAGCTGTATAGTTCTATAGCTGTATAGTTTATAGTTCTATAGCTCTATAGTTGTATAGCTGTATAGTTGTATAGTTGTATAGTTTATAGTTCTATAGCTCTATAGCTGTATAGTTCTATAGCTCTATAGTTGTATAGTTTATAGTTCTATAGCTGTATAGTTGTATAGTTTGTAGTTCTATAGTTTATAGTTGTATAGCTGTATAGTTGTATAGTTGTATAGTTCTATAGCTGTATAGTTCTATAGTTCTATAGTAGTATAGTTGTATAGTTCTATAGTTGTATAGCTCTATAGCTGTATAGCTGTATAGTTGTATAGTTTATAGTTCTATAGTTCTATAGTTGTATAGTTTATAGTTCTATAGTTCTATAGTTTATAGTTTATAGTTCTATAGTACTATAGTTCTGTTGTATAGTTCTATAGTTTATAGTTCTACAGCTGTATAGCTCTATAGTTGTATAGCTCTATAGTTCTATAGTTCTATAGTTTATAGGTCTATAGTTGTGTAGCTGTATAGTTCTATAGTTGTATAGCTGTATAGCTGTATAGCTGTATAGTTGTATAGTTGTATAGTTGTATAGTTGTATAGTTGTATAGTTTTATAGTTTTATAGTTTTATAGTTTTATAGTTGTATAGTTGTATAGTTGTATAGTTGTATAGTTTTATAGTTGTATAGCTGTATAGTTGTATAGCTGTATAGCTGTATAGCTGTATAGCTGTATAGTTGTATAGCTGTATAGTTGTATAGCTGTATAGTTGTATAGTTGTATAGTTGCATAGTTGTATAGTTCATAGATGTATAGCTGTATAGTTGTATAGTTTATAGTTGTATAGTTGTATAGTTCTATAGTTGTATAGTTGTATAGTTCATAGTTCATAGTTGTATAGCTGTATAGTTGTATAGTTCATAGTTGTATAGCTGTATAGTTGTATAGTTGTATAGTTCATAGTTGTATAGCTGTATAGTTTATAGTTCTATAGTTGTATAGTTTATAGCTGTATAGTTGTATAGCTGTATAGTTCTATAGTTGTATAGTTGTATAGTTCTATAGTTGCATAGTTGTATAGTTGTATAGCTGTATACTTTATAGTTGTATAGCTGTATAGCTTATAGTTCTATAGCTGCATAGCTGTATAGTTGTATAGCTGTATAGTTTATAGTTGTATAGCTGTATAGCTGTATAGTTGTATAGCTGTATAGTTGTATAGCTGTATAGTTGTATAGTTCTATAGTTGTATAGTTTATAGTTCTATAGCTGTATAGTTGTATAGTTTATAGTTGTATAGCTGTATAGTTTATAGTTCTATAGTTTATAGTTCTATAGCTCTATAGTTCTATAGCTGTATAGCTGTATAGTTGTATAGCTGTATAGTTGTATAGCTGTATAGTTGTATAGTTCTATAGCTGTATAGTTGTATAGTTGTATAGCTGTATAGTTTATAGTTCTATAGTTGTATAGTTTATAGTTCTATAGTTCTGTTGTATAGTTCTATAGTTCTATAGTTTATAGTTCTATAGTTCTATAGCTGTATAGCTCTATAGTTCTATAGTTGTATAGCTCTATAGGTCTATAGTTTATAGGTCTATAGTTTATAGGTCTATAGTTGTGTAGTTGTGTAGTTGTATAGCTGTATAGCTGTATAGTTCTATAGCTGTATAGCTGTATAGCTCTATAGTTCTATAGTTGTATAGCTCTATAGTTGTATAGCTCTATAGTTCTATAGTTGTATAGCTCTATAGTTCTATAGTTGTATAGCTCTATAGTTCTATAGTTGTATAGCTCTATAGTTCTATAGCTCTATAGTTCTATAGTTGTATAGTTGTATAGCTCTATAGTTCTATAGTTTATAGGTCTATAGTTGTGTAGTTGTGTAGTTGTATAGCTGTATAGTTCTATAGTTCTATAGTTGTATAGTTGTATAGTTGTATAGCTCTATAGTTGTATAGTTGTATAGCTCTATAGTTGTATAGTTGTATAGCTCTATAGTTGTATAGTTGTATAGTTGTATAGCTCTATAGTTGTATAGTTCTATAGCTCTATAGTTGTACAGCTCTATATTTCTATAGTTGTATAGTTGTATAGTTGTATAGCTCTATAGCTGTATAGCTCTATAGTTCTATAGCTCTATAGTTGTATAGCTCTATAGTTCTATAGCTCTATGGTTCTATATTTGTATAGTTCTATAGTTGTATAGCTCTATAGTTGTATAGTTGTATAGCTCTATAGTTCTATAGCTCTATAGTTGCATAGTTGTATAGCTCTATAGTTCTATAGTTCTATAGCTCTATAGTTCTATAGTTTATAGTTCTATAGCTGTGTAGCTGTATAGTTCTATAGTTCTATAGTTGTATAGCTCTATAGTTGTATAGCTCTATAGCTCTATAGTTGTATAGCTCTATAGCTCTATAGCTCTATAGCTCTATGGTTCTATAGTTGTATAGTTCTATAGTTGTATAGCTCTATAGTTGTATAGTTGTATAGCTCTATAGTTCTATGGTTCTTTAGTTGTATATTTGTATAGTTGTATAGTTCTATAGCTCTACAGTTCTATAGTTCTATAGCTCTATAGTTCTATAGTTTATAGTTATATAGCTGTGTAGCTCTATATTTCTATAGTTGTATAGTTGTATAGCTGTATAGCTGTATAGCTCTATATTTGTATAGTTGTATAGCTCTATAGTTCTATAGCTCTATAGTTCTATAGCTGTGTAGCTCTATATTTCTATAGTTGTATAGCTGTATAGCTGTATAGCTCTATAGTTCTATAGTTCTATAGCTCTATAGTTCTATAGTTTATAGTTCTATAGCTCTATATTTGTATAGTTGTATAGCTCTATAGTTCTATAGTTCTATAGCTCTATAGTTCTATAGTTTATAGTTCTATAGCTGTATAGTTTTATAGTTCTATAGCTGTATAGTTGTATAGTTGTGTAGTTCTGTAGTTGTATAGCTGTATAGTTGTATAGTTCTATAGTTCTGTAGTTCTATAGTTCTGTAGTTGTATAGTTCTATAGTTGTATAGTTGTATAGTTCTATAGTTGTATAGTTGTATAGTTCTATAGTTTATAGTTCTATAGTTGTATAGTTCAGAACTATACAACTACAGAACTATACAACTACAGTAGTTCTATAGTTGTATAGTTGTATAGTTGTATAGTTCTGTAGTTGTATAGTTTATAGTTCTATAGTTGTATAGTTGTATAGTTTATAGTTCTGTACTTGTATAGTTTATAGTTCTATAGTTGTATAGTTGTATAGTTCTATAGTTCTGTAGTTGTATAGTTGTATAGGTGTATAGTTCTGTAGTTGTATAGTTGTATAATTCTATAGTTGTATAGCTCTATAGTTGTATAGTTGTATAGTTGTATAGCTGTATAGTTCTGTAGTTGTATAGTTGTATAGTTCTATAGTTCTATAGTTCTATAGTTGTATAGTTGTATAGCTGTATAGCTCTATAGTTGTATAGTTGTATAGCTGTATAGCTCTATAGTTCTATAGTTGTATAGCTGTATAGCTGTATAGTTCTATAGTTGTATAGTTGTGTAGTTCTGTAGTTGTATAGTTGTATAGCTGTATAGTTGTATAGATGTATAGTTGTATAGTTCTATAGTTGTATAGCTCTATAGTTGTATAGCTCTATAGTTGTATAGCTCTATAGTTGTATAGCTCTATAGTTGTATAGCTCTATAGTTGTATAGCTCTATAGTTGTATAGCTCTATAGTTGTATAGTTCTATAGTTGTATAGCTCTATAGTTGTATAGTTCTATAGTTGTATAGCTCTATAGTTGTATAGCTCTATAGTTGTATAGCTCTATAGTTCTATAGTTGTATAGCTGTATAGTTCTATAGTTTATAGTGCTATAGTTGTATAGTTGTATAGTTCTATAGTTCTATAGTTGTATAGTTGTATAGCTGTATAGCTCTATAGTTCTATAGCTGTATAGCTCTATAGTTGTATAGTTGTATAGTTCTATAGTTGTATAGTTGTATAGTTGTATAGTTGTATAGCTCTATAGTTCTATAGCTGTATAGTTGTATAGCTGTATAGTTGTATAGCTGTATAGTTGTATAGCTGTATAGTTCTATAGTTTATAGTTCTATAGTTTATAGTTCTATAGTTTATAGTTGTATAGTTCTATAGTTTATAGTTGTATAGTTGTATAGTTGTATAGTTGTATAGTTGTATAGTTGTATAGTTGTGTAGTTGTATAGTTGTATAGTTGTATAGCTGTATAGCTGTATAGCTCTATAGTTGTATAGCTCTATAGTTGTATAGCTCTATAGTTGTATAGCTCTATAGTTGTATAGCTCTATAGTTGTATAGTTCTATAGTTCTATAGTTGTATAGTTCTATAGTTGTATAGTTGTATAGCTCTATAGTTCTAGTTGTATAGCTGTATAGTTCTATAGTTTATAGTTCTATAGTTGTATAGTTGTATAGTTGTATAGCTCTATAGTTGTATAGTTGTATAGTTGTATAGTTGTATAGCTCTATAGTTGTATAGTTGTATAGTTGTATAGTTGTATAGCTCTATAGTTCTAGTTGTATAGCTGTATAGTTCTATAGTTTATAGTTCTATAGTTGTATAGTTGTATAGTTGTATAGCTCTATAGTTGTATAGTTGTATAGTTGTATAGTTGTATAGCTCTATAGTTGTATAGCTGTATAGTTGTATAGCTGTATAGTTGTATAGCTGTATAGTTGTATAGCTGTATAGCTGTATAGTTGTATAGCTGTATAGCTGTATAGTTCTATAGTTTATAGTTCTATAGTTTATAGTTCTATAGTTCTATAGTTGTATAGTTGTATAGTTGTATAGTTGTATAGTTGTATAGCTCTATAGTTCTATAGTTCTATAGTTGTATAGCTGTATAGTTGTATAGCTGTATAGTTCTATAGTTTATAGTTCTATAGTTGTATAGTTCTATAGTTGTATAGCTGTATAGCTGTATAGTTCTATAGTTTATAGTTCTATAGTTGTATAGTTGTATAGCTGTATAGTTCTGTAGTTCTGTAGTTTTGTAGTTTTATAGTTCTATAGTTGTATAGTTCTATAGTTGTATAGTTGTATAGTTCTGTAGTTCTGTAGTTTTATAGTTCTATAGTTGTATAGCTCTATGCAGCGCCTTGCTA
This sequence comes from Salmo salar, assembly GCF_965601325.2. Taxonomy (NCBI): domain Eukaryota; kingdom Metazoa; phylum Chordata; class Actinopteri; order Salmoniformes; family Salmonidae; genus Salmo; species Salmo salar. The sequence continues at coordinate 108,186,238 of NC_138304.1, forward strand.
AAGTATTCATCCCTCTTGGCTTTTTTCCTATTTTGTTGCATTACAACCTGTAATTGAAATGGATTTTTATTTGGATTTAATGTAATGGACATAGACAAAATATTCCAAATTGGTGAAATAAAATGAAAAATAATGACTTGTTTAAAAAAAATTTAAAAAAAAAACGGGAAAGTGGTGCATGCATAATTATTCACCACCTAAGATCTGGTGCAGCCAATGACATTTTACATTTTAGTCATTTAGAGTCTGTTGCCCCAGAGACTGCAACACCACCAAGCAAGCAGCACCATGAAGACCAAGGAGCTCTCCAAACAGGTCAGGGACAAAGTTGTGGAGAAGTACAGATCAGGGTTGGGTTATAAAAAAAATATCCAAAGCATTGAACATAAATCCATTATTAAAAAAAGGAAAGAATATGGCACCACAACAAACCTGCCAAGAGAGGGACGCCCATCAAAACTCACAGACCAGACAAGGAGGGCATTAATCAGAGAGGCAACAAAGAGACCAAAGATAACCCTGAAGGAGCTGCAAAGCTTCACAGCAGAGATCTGTCCATAGGACCACATTAAGCTGTACACTCCACAGAGCTGGGCTTTACGGAAGAGTGGCCAGAAAAAAGCCATTGCTTAAAGAAGAAAATAAGCAAACACATTTGTGTGGTGGCAGCCATCATGCTGTGGGGATGTTCTCCATCGGCAGGGACTGGGAAACTGGTCAGAATTGAAGGAATGATGAATGGCACTAAATACAGGGAAATTCTTGAGGGAAACCTGTTTCAGTCTTCCAGAGATTTGAGACTGGGACGGAGGTTCACCTTCCAGCAGGACAATGACCCTAAGCATACTGCTAAAGCAACACTCGAGTAGTTTAGTGGTTTAAGGAGCTAACATTTAAATGACTTGGAATGGCCAAGTCAAAGCACAGACCTCAATCCAATTGAGAATCTGTGGTATGACTTAAAGATTGCTGTAGACCAGCAGAACCCATCCAACTTGAAGGAGCTGGAGCAGTTTTGCCTTGAAGAATGGGCAAACATCCCAGTGGCTAAATGTGCCAAGCTTATAGAGACATACCCCAAGAGACTTGCAGCTGTAATTACTGCAAAAGGAGGCTCTACAAAGTATTGACTTTGGGGGGGGGTGAATAGTTATGCACGTTCAAGTTCTGCGTTTTTTGTCTTATTTCTTGTTTGTTTCACAAGAAAAAATATTTTGCATCTTCAAAGTGGTGGGCATGTTGTGTAAATCAAATGATACAAACCCCCCCCCCCTCCAAAAAAATAATATTTTAATTCCAGGAGAAATGCCAAGGTGGGTGAATAATTTCACAAGCCACTGTAGTTGTATAGTTCTCTGTTCTCCCTGTCAGTCAGATACCAGACTGCAGTCTGTCCAGGACAAACTGCTTTCCAGTCTGAATGAGTGTGAATCCCCAGACCTGTTGTGTGTGTTCTGGAGCAGTCTCAGAGCATGGTGACCAGTGCTCGCTCGCTCGCACGCACGCACGCACGCACGCACGCACACACACACTCTCAACAGGCCCTAGTCAGTCAGAGGAGGAGCCTGTGGGGGTGAGAGAAAGGTCTGTGAAGTGAAAGGTCTGTGAAGTGAAAGGTCTGTGAAGGGGGACCAGTGTGTACCTGAGGTGTGCAGCTGCTGATAGGCCGGATCTCGTTGCTGAGCGGTGCCATGGAGACCAGTAGTTTGTAGTTCTTGTTGAGGACACGGCTGCAGGTGGCCTGGTCTAAACCCAGCAGACTCTCACAGCGGAGCATGTCCAGGGGCAGGCCTGGGGGGGATCAATCACACACACGGACGAAGAGACACACACACACACGGACGAAGACAACACACACACACGGACGCAGAGACACGGATGTATTGCGCGCGCACACACACACACACACACACACACACACACACACACACACACACACACACACACACACACACACACACACGTCAGGGATCCTGTTAGGAAAATTTGGTGTCAGACATTTGACCGGCAGCATTTTAATGAGGCGGACATTTTGAGAAATGTACTGGAACCATAATGCATTGGGTGTGGATCCTGATTAGGGCGTCCACCCACCGGTGTTCAGAATAACAGAAATAAACATATACATTATGGTAATTCATATTAACAGAAAACGCAAGTCCAGGATGCAACGATGTGCGTTTCTTCTTTACGAATTCTGATGTGAATTTGAACGTGTTAGAATAACTGTCCACGTTTCCTTTTCCTCAGCCAACAAGACGAGTAACGAACAGCAAAATAACTAGCCCGTCAATCTTCTGCTATCCACTACTAGAAAAGTTGACCTATTCAATTGGCCAGCTTGTCATTCTGTGCGACAAAGAAACAAACAGACTCTGGGACAGTTGTAGAGATAAATCCCAAATTCATACAACCAGTAGGCCTAGACTACATTACTAAACAACATTAAAAAGCAATGAGTCTGATGCAACAGCTCAGAACATTTAGATAACAAGGCTGATCAACTATTATTTCTTCACATTATAAAGCACAGCAATGCGCACAAGGCAGTAGGCCACGTATACAAATGTTCCTTCCATAATGCAATTAGCAGGAAAAACACTGTTGTCAAAAGTCCACTGCACATGACAGATGGAAATATCTGTTAGAAATGTATGAAGAGGGGAGATCTAAAGATGCAACAACTAGCATGGGATGCTAATATGACTAGGATTATCATCAACTAGCATGGGATGCTAATATGACTAGGATTATCATCAACTAGCATGGGATGCTACTATGACTAGGATTATCATCAACTAGCATGGGATGCTAATATGACTAGGATTATCATCAACTAGCATGGGTTGCTACTATGACTAGGATTATCATCAACTAGCATGGGATGCTAATATGACTAGGATTATCATCAACTAGCATGGGATGCTAATATGACTAGGATTATCATCAACTAGCATGGGATGCTAATATGACTAGGATTGTGCCTTTGGCTACTGGACAATGAAAGAAAGTCGATTTGAAAACCAATAGAACGTGAGAGAAATATGCTACTGGTTTCAATGGCATATGGAAGCCAAATTAATTTCCTCCACGTTTCTATGGTCTGATTTTAACTAGGCTACTTTGAAGCAAGGACGTGCCTCATAATATGTAGTAAAACCTTCAGGTTTCCAACAACTAAAGAAAATGTTTTCAAAATGCATTCTGCCTCCAGCTCATTGCAAAGTGGTGTGTGACATACTGATGAAGTCTGCTTTCCGCTGTCGCTGTTTGAGATGCTGTCGCTGCTGACAGATTTCCCGCTCAAAGGCTCTGTCTGTGTGCTGTACGCGTGTGATAAGATACATAACGAATATACTGTACACATGAGACAATTTAATTAACACTAAATTATACAAATGTTCCTATTGACCGATGAGCATGACCAGTTAAATTGATTTACATTGACTGGTATTTCCATCAATAATAAACATTATTTCACAATGGGATTTTTTTTTTTTCTTCCTTCATCTGGACAATTGGCCAGCCAGCACCGATTTTGTTCGTCCGCATTTCTATTTTTGTATCGGCCAAAGCCTGTTACCGGCTAACCAAAACACTGACTGACGTGTCAAATCAAATCAAACTTTGTCACATGCGCCGAATACAACAAGTGTAGACCTCACAGTGAAATGCTGAATACAACAGGTGTAGTAGACCTCACAGTGAAATGCTGAATACAACAGGTGTAGTAGACCTTACAGTGAAATGCTGAATACAACAGGTGTAGTAGACCTCACAGTGAAATGCTGAATACAACAGGTGTAGTAGACCTCACAGTGAAATGCTGAATACAACAGGTGTAGTAGACCTCACAGTGAAATGCTGAATACAACAGGTGTAGTAGACCTCACAGTGAAATGCTGAATACAACAGGTGTAGTAGACCTTACAGTGAAATGCTGAATACAACAGGTGTAGTAGACCTCACAGTGAAATGCTGAATACAACAGGTGTAGTAGACCTTACAGTGAAACGCTGAATACAACAGGTGTAGTAGACCTCACAGTGAAATGCTGAATACAACAGGTGTAGTAGACCTTACAGTGAAATGCTGAATACAACAGGTGTAGTAGACCTCACAGTGAAATGCTGAATACAACAGGTGTAGTAGACCTCACAGTGAAATGCTGAATACAACAGGTGTAGTAGACCTCACAGTGAAATGCTGAATACAACAGGTGTAGTAGACGTTACAGTGAAATGCTGAATACAACAGGTGTAGACCTTACAGTGAAATGCTGAATACAACAGGTGTAGTAGACCTTACAGTGAAATGCTGAATACAACAGGTGTAGTAGACCTTACAGTGAAATGCTGAATACAACAGGTGTAGTAGACCTTACAGTGAAATGCTGAATACAACAGGTGTAGTAGACCTCACAGTGAAATGCTGAATACAACAGGTGTAGTAGACCTCACAGTGAAATGCTGAATACAACAGGTGTAGTAGACCTCACAGTGAAATGCTGAATACAACAGGTGTAGTAGACCTTACAGTGAAATGCTGAATACAACAGGTGTAGTAGACCTCACAGTGAAATGCTGAATACAACAGGTGTAGTAGACCTCACAGTGAAATGCTGAATACAACAGGTGTAGTAGACCTCACAGTGAAATGCTGAATACAACAGGTGTAGTAGACCTCACAGTGAAATGCTGAATACAACAGGTGTAGTAGACCTTACAGTGAAATGCTTTATTTACGAGCCCTTAACCAACAGTGCAGTTCAAGAACAAGAAAATATTTACCAAGTAGAATAAAATAAAAAAATTATAAAAAGTAACACAACAATAACGAGGTCTGTGAAACTTAAAAATACTAAAGAAATGGCAACTTTATCAACTGTGGTAACAGAAAGAAATGTCTTTGCCAAAGACTACATTTGAGATTCTCAGAAGTTTTGACTCAATGTACTTTCTCTGTTCCTATATCGTGCCTACCGGGGGCACTGGTACTGAGTTAGTGTGCAGGGGTACAGGTTAGTTGAGGTAACCTGTACATGTAGGTGGGGATGAAGTGACTATGCATAGATAATAAACAGCAAGTAGCAGCAGTATACAAAAGGAGGGGGGGGGTCAATGTAAATTGTCCGGTGGCGATTTTATTTATTGTTCAGCAGTCTAATGGCTTGGGGGTAGAAGCTGTTGAGGAGCCTTTTGGTCCTAGACTTGGCGCTCTGGTACCACTTGCTGTGCAGTAGCAGAGAAAACAGTCCAGAACTTGGGTGACTGGAGTCTTTGACAATTGGCTTTTATGGGCTTTCCTCTGACACCGCCTGGTATAGAGGTCCTGGATGGCAGGAAGCTTGGCCCCAGTGATGTACTGGGCCGTTCACACTACTCTCTGTAGTGCCTTACGGTCAGAGGCCGAGCAGTTGCCATACCAGGCTGGGATGTAACCGATCAGGATGCTCTCGATGGTGCAGCTGTAGAACCTTTTGAGGATCTGGGAACCCATGCCAAATCTTTTCAGTCTCTTGAGGTGGAAAAGGTTTTGAGGTGCCCTTTTCATGACAGTCTTGGTATGTTTGGACCAAGATAGTCGCACACAGAGAGATTAACCACAACCCTGATGGACGTAGAGATTAACCACAACCCTGACGGACGTAGAGATTAACCACAACCCTGATGGACGTAGAGATTAACCACAACCCTGATGGACGTAGAGATTAACCACAACCCTGATGGACGTAGAGATTAACCACAACCCTGATGGACGTAGAGATTAACCACAACCCTGATGGACGTAGAGATTAACCACAACCCTGATGGACGTAGAGATTAACCACAACCCTGATGGACGTAGAGATTAACCACAACCCTGATGGACGTAGAGATTAACCACAACCCTGATGGACGTAGAGATTAACCACAACCCTGATGGACGTAGAGATTAACCACAACTCTGATGGACGTAGAGATGAACCACAACCCTGATGGACGTAGAGATTAACCACAACCCTGATGGACGTAGAGATTAACCACAACCCTGATGGACGTAGAGATTAAACACAACCCTGACGGACGTAGAGATTAACCACAACCCTGATAGACGTAGGGATTAACCACAACCCTGATGGACGTAGAGATGAACCACAACCCTGATGGACGTAGAGATTAACCACAACCCTGATAGACGTAGGGATTAACCACAACCCTGATGGACGTAGAGATTAACCACAACCCTGATAGATGTAGGGATTAACCACAACCCTGATGGACGTAGAGATTAACCACAACCCTGATGGACATATCACACAGAGATTAAACAGCAGCACTATAAACACAAACAAAAGGTATGTTGATTCTGAAATTAGAGTCTCGATGTTGTTTTCATCACACTCAGTTCTGTTGGCTGGAGTATTTCATTTACACACTCAGTTCTGTTGGCTGGAGTATTTCATTTACACACTCAGTTCTGTTGGCTGGAGTATTTCATTTACACCGAAAAATAAACATTTACAATAACTGAATGTCAATAAACTTGCCTTGATTAAAGCACCCAACACCCCCTAAACAAAAACGCACCAAAACCACTAATAACCAGACAGGAAGTTAAAACTACTATCTACAAAACCACTAATAACCAGACAGGAAGTTAAAACTACTATCTACAACACCACTAATAACCAGACAGGAAGTTAAAACTACTATCTACAACACCACTAATAACCAGACAGGAAGTTAAGACTACTATCTACAAAACCACTAATAACCAGACAGGAAGTTAAAACTACTATCTACAAAACCACTAATAACCAGACAGGAAGTTAAAACTACTATCTACAAAACCACTAATAACCAGACAGGAAGTTAAGACTACTATCTACAAAACCACTAATAACCAGACAGGAACTTAAAACTACTATCTACAAAACCACTAATAACCAGACAGGAACTTAAAACTACTATCTACAAAACCACTAATAACCAAACAGGAAGTTAAAACTACTATCTACAAAACCACTAATAACCAGACAGGAAGTTAAAACTACTATCTACAAAACCACTAATAACCAGACAGGAAGTTAAAACTACTATCTACAAAACCACTAATAACCAGACAGGAAGTTAAAACTACTATCTACACTGAATAAAAATGTAAGTGCAACATGCAACAACTTAAAAGATTTTACTGAGTTTCAGTTCATATGAGGAAATCAGTCAGTGGAAATAAATTCATTAGGCCCTAATCTATGGATTTCACGACCGGGAATACAGATATGAATCTGTTGGTCACAGATACCTTAAAAAAAGGTAGGGGCGTGGATCAGAAAACCAGTCAGTATCTGGGGTGACCACCGTTTGCCTCATGCAGCGCGACACGTCTCCTTCACATAGAGTTGATCAGGCTGTTGATTGTGGCCTGTAGAATATTGTCCCACTCCTCTTCAATGGCTGTGTGAAGTTGCTGGATATTGGCGGGAACTGGGACATGCTGTCCTGTCGTACACCTATATCCAGAGCATCCCAAACTTGCTCAATGTGTGACATGTCTGGTGAATATGCAGGGCATGGAAGAACTGGGACATTTTCAACTTCCAGGAATTGTGTACAGATCGTTGCGACATGGGGCTGTGCATTATCATGCTGAAACATGAGGTGATGGCGGTGGATGAATGGCACAACAACGGGCCTCAGGATTTCATCACGGTATCTCAGTGCCTTCAAATTGCCATCGATAAAATGTAATTGTGTTCGTTGTCCGTAGCTTATTCCTGCCCATACCATAACCCCACCTCCACCGTGGGGCCCATACCATAACCCCACCTCCACCGTGGGGCCCATACCATAACCCCACCACCACCATGGGGCCCATACCATAACACCACCACCACCATGGGGCCCATACCATAACCCCACCTCCACCATGGGGCCCATACCATAACCCCACCTCCACCATGGGGCCCATACCATAACCCCACCTCCACCATGGGGCCCATACCACAACTCCACCTCCACCATGGGGCCCATACCATAACCCCACCTCCACCGTGGGGCCCATACCATAACCCCACCACCACCATGGGGCCCATACCATAACCCCACCTCCACCATGGGGCCCATACCATAACCCCACCTCCACCATGGGGCACTCTGTTCACAATGTTGACATCAGCAAATCCATACACGTGGTCTGCAGTTGTGAGGCCGGTTGGACGTACTGCCAAATTCTCAAAAACGATGGCTTATGGTAGAGAAATTAACATTCAATTTTCTGGCAACAGCTCTGTTGGACATTCCTGCAGTCAGCATATCAATTGCACGCTCCTTCAAAACTTGAGACATCTGTGACCTTGTGTTGTGTGACAAAACTGCACATTTTAGAGTGGCCTTTTATTGTCCCCAGCACCAGGTGCACCTGTGTAATGATCATGCTGTTTAATCAGCTTCTTGATATGCCACACCTGTCAGGTGGATGGATTATCTTGTCAAAGGAGAAACGCTCACTAACAGGGATGTAAACAAATTTGTGCGTAACGTTTGAGAGAAATCAGCTTTTTGTCTGTATGGAACATGGGACCAACACTTTACATGCTGTGTTTACATTGTTGTTCTGTGTTATTATACTATTGCACACAAAATATCTCATAACTTTTCCAACAACTTTTTATTTTTTAATTCTAACAACTTTTAACACACAGAACAAGGCGTGAGCATTATGTTATTGGTTCCTAATTAAAGAAAGAGGGTGTTAGCTGTGTTGTTAGTTACCGTTGTTAGGCAGGTCAGGGCCCTGGTCGGTGGTCAGGTCCTTGTTGTAGCGGAGAAACAGGATAGTGTTCCTGAGGGTCAGAGCGTGGTCAAAATACCTCTGGGCCTCGCCCTCTGCTGTGCTCTCTACCTGAATGGGGGGGGGGGGGGGGGAGGAGAGAAAGAGGGGGGGAGGAGAGAGAGAGAGAGACAGAGAGAAAGAGAGAGAGAGAGACAGAGAGAGAGAAAGAGAGAGAGAAAGAGAGAGAGAAAGAGAGAGAGAAGAGAGAGAGGGAGAGAGAAAGAGAGAGAAAGAGAGACAGACAGAGAGAGAGAGGGAGAGAGAGAGAAAGAGAGAGAAAGAGACATACAGAGAGAGGGAGAGAGGGAGTTAGTAACATGGTCAAAATAACTCTGGGCCTCGCCCTCCGCCATGCTCTCTACCTGATGGAGGGAGGAGAGAGAGAGAGAGGGTTAGTATAACTCTGGGCCTCGCCCTGTGTGTGTGTGTGTGTGTGTGTGTGTGTGTGTGTGTGTGTGTGTGTATATGTGTTCCTGTGTCTGTCATGTGTACAAATTTGAGTCGGCCCGTGACCCTGTTGTGTTGCCATATTACGTTGCCAAAAAATGCTGTCTCCCCCTCTACGGCCCCTCTGTGTAAATTGGTTTGCCACCTCCAGGGACTGGCTTAGTTCCCATGGAGCCTAGTAATGAAGGATTACACTCAATCACACACAGACACACACAGCTTACTTTCTCCAGCTCCATCAGAAAGCTGTCCAGGGTCTCGTCTGACAGCTTCCCCACCTCAAACATGGTGACTGCATGGCTTTTCAGGTTCTGAGGGGGAGAAACAGAGACATGGTTTAGTACAGTGGTGCCCAAACTGTGGGGCGAGGAGTCCGCAGGAGGGGCACGGGGGTACCCCCCTCCCCCCCCCAAAAAATAAACTCAGTCCAGCTTTAAAAACTTACTCTTGAACGTTGTAATAGTAGTAGCAGTAGTGGTTGGTAGTACACAAGGTTGGTAGTAAGGTTGGTAGTACACCATCAGTTCCTCATCATGTTAATCACTGCAGACTTTAAAAAAGCTATTTATAACTTGTCAGAAATGTCCAGATCAACTTGCCCATGTTTTTTTTTTATTTAGGTTTTTAGCTCAGATATTGTTGTAATTTTGCAGTCACACAAATATCACATGCATACACATTAGACATGGCAAAATGTATAGAATTGTGCAAGAAAATTTGCTTCACAACTGCAAAATGTTCATTGCACCCCATGACAAAACGTGTAGAATTACAGGAAATAAGCTTTCAACCTGCTAAATTCTCTCCAAAAACAAGAGGGGTGGTAACAGTTTGTGTCGTGAACAGTGGGTAGAAATAGACGTGGCTCGTGTGGGTGGGGGGGGGATTTGGGCGCGGGATGTTCCCCAATGCTGGAAGGGGGGGGTCCCCCCCTGAGTGAAAAGATTTGGGAACCCCTGGATCAGTAGACGCTTGTATTACAGTTTCTCCTTGATCATTCTATTCTTATTCAATAACAAGATATTTAGATGTCTCCTGCTGTCACATTATCATCAAGTACGAAAGGAGGGGAAAGGAGGGGGGATGAATGAGCCAATTGGAAGCTGGGGATGATTAGGTGGCCATGATGTTATGAGGGCCAGATTGGGAATTTAGCCAGGACACCGGGGTTAACACCCCTGCTCTCACAAATAATCCTGCATAATCTAATACTACCACTACTACTACTGCTACTACTACTAATACTGCTACTACTAATACTACCACTACTGCTACTACTAATACTGCTACTACTAATACTACCACTACTGCTACTACTAATACTACCACTACTGCTACTACCACTACTGCTACTACTAATACTACCACTACTACTACTACTGCTACTACTACCGCTACTACTACTAATACTACCACTACTGCTACTACTAATACTACTACTACTAATACTACCACTACTGCTACTACTGCTACTACCACTACTGCTACTACTGCTACTACCACTACTGCTACTACTGCTACTACCACTACCACTACTACTAATAATACTACCACTACTGCTACTACTAATAATACTACCACTACTGCTACTACTAATAATACTACCACTACTACTGCTACTACTAATACTACCACTACCACTACTACTACTAATACTACCACTACTGCTACTAATACTACCACTACTGCTACTACTAATACTACCACTACTGCTACTACTACTAATACTACCACTACTGCTACTACTAATACTACTACTACTACTACTACCACTACTGCTACTACTGCTACTACCACTACTGCTACTACTGCTACTACCACTACTGCTACTACTAATAATACTACCACTACTGCTACTACTGCTACTGCTACTACTAATACTACCACTACTGCTACTACTAATAATACTACCACTACTGCTACTACTAATAATACTAGCACTACTACTACTAATACTACCACTACCACTACTACTACTAATACTACCACTACTGCTACTAATACTACCACTACTGCTACTACTAATACTACCACTACTGCTACTACCACTACTGTTACTACTAATACTGCTACTACTAATACTACCACCACTGCTACTACCACTACTGCTACTACTAATACTACCACTACTGCTACTACTAATACTGCTACTACTACTACTACTGCTACTACTAATACTACCACTACTAATAATAATACTACCACTACTGCTACTAATAATAATACTACCACTACTGCTACTAATAATAATACTACCACTACTGCTACTAATAATACTACTAACACTACTACTACTACTACTACTACCACTACTACCACTACTACCACTACTGCTACTACTAATAATAATACTACCACTACTGCTACTAATAATAATACTACCACTACTACTACTACTACTACTACTACCACTACTACTACTACCACTACTGCTACTACTAATACTACTACCACTACTGCTACTAATAATAATACTACCACTACTGCTACTAATAATAATACTACCACTACTGCTACTAATAATACTACTACCACTACTACTACTACTACCACTACTACCACTACTAATACTGCTACTACTAATAATAATACTACCACTACTGCTACTAATAATAATACTACCACTACTGCTACTAATAATAATACTACCACTACTGCTACTAATAATAATACTACCACTACTGCTACTAATAATAATACTACCACTACTACTACTACCACCACTACTGCTACTACTAATACTACTACTAATAATACTACCACTACTGCTACTAATAATAATACTACCACTACTACTAATAATAATACTACCACTACTACTAATAATAATAATAGTACCACTACTACTACTACTACTACTGCTACTACTAATACTACTACTAATAATACTAACACTACTAATAATACTACCACTACTAGTACTGCTACTACTACTAACACTACCACTACTGCTACCACTACTGCTACTACTAATACTACCACTACTGCTACTACTAATAATACTACCACTACTACTACTACAAATAATACTACCACTACTACTACTACTAATAATACTACCACTACTACTACTACTAATAATACTACCACTACTACTACTACTACTACCACTACTGCTACTAATAATACTACCACTACTACTACTGCTACTACTAATAATACTACCACTACTGCTACTGCTAATAATACTACCACTACTGCTACTGCTAATACTACCACTACTGCTACTAATAATACTACCACTACTGCTACTAATAATAATACTACCCCCACTACTGCTACTACTAATACTACCACCACTACTACTAATAATACTACCACTACTAATAATACTACCACTACCACTACTACTACTACCACTACTAATACTACTAATACTACTACTACTGCCACTACTACCACTAATACTACTGCTACCGCTACTACAGCTACTACAAATACTACTGCTACCGCTACTACTACTACCACTAATACTAATACCACTACAGCTACTACTAATACTACTGCTACCACTACTGCTACCACTACTACTAATCAAATCAAATGTAAATCAAATTTATTTATAAAGCCCTTCTTACATCAGCTGATATCTCAAAGTGCTGTACAGAAACCCAGCCTAAAACCCCAAACAGCAAGTAATGCAGGTGTAGAAGCACGGTGGCTAGGAAAAACTCCCTAGAAAGGCCAGAACCTAGGAAGAAACCTAGAGAGGAACCACTACAGCTACTACTACAGCTACTACTACTACTACTACTACTACTACTACTACTACTACTACTACTACTACTACAGCTACCGCTACTACTAATACTACAGCTACTACTACTACTGCTACAGCTACTACTACTACTACTACTAATACTACCGCTACTACAGCTACTACTACTACTGCTACAGCTACTACTAATACTACTACTACTGCTACAGCTACTACTGCTACAGCTACTACTTCCACTAATACTACCACTAATACTACTGCTACCGCTACAGCTACTACTACTACTGCTGCTACTACCACTAATACTACCACTGCTACCACTACAGCTACTACTACCACTACTGCTACAGCTACTACAACTAATACTACCACTAATACTACCACTGCTACCACCACTACTGCTACTACAACTAATACTACCACTACTGCTACTACTGCTACCGATACTACTTCTACTACTGCTACTAATACTACCACTAATACTACCACTACTGCTATTACTACTACTATTACTAACACTACTTATACTGCTGCTACCACTATTACTACTGCTGCTACTGCTGCTACTAATACTACCACTAATACTACTACTACTGCTACGAATACAACCACAACTGCTACTACTACTGTTACTACTGCTGCTACTATTATTGCTACTACTACTACTACTACTACTATTATTGCTACTACTACTGCTACTACTATTATTGCTACTACTGCTGCTACTATTATTGCTACTACTACTACTACTACTATTATTGCTACTACTACTGCTACTACTATTATTGCTACTACTGCTGCTACTATTATTGCTACTACTACTACTACTACTACTACTACTACTACTACTACTACTACTACTATTATTGCTACTACTACTGCTACTACTATTATTGCTACTATTATTGCGACTGTTACTACTGCTGCTACTACTACCACCACTACTACTACTACTACTAATACTACTACCACTGCTACTACTACCACCACTACTACTAATACTACTACCACTGCTGCTACTACTAATACTACTACCACTGCTGCTACTACTACTCTACTATTATTGCTACTACTGCTACTACTACTACTACTAATACTAATACTACTACCACTGCTCCTACTACTCTACTATTATTGCTACTGCTACTACTGCTGCTAACCACTACTCCTCCTCTTACTAGTACTACATCTACTACTACCCCTCCTCCTCCCCCTACTACCACCACTACTACTACTAGTACTCTATCATAACTCTCCTGTGACGATCTGAAGGATCAGGTTACAGTGGGTCCTCTCTACAGCGCGCTCTCTCTCTCGTAGAGGGGGAGGGAGAGCGGGAAGTCAACTGTTTTATGGCCGGTCATAAAACACGCTGCCTCTATGCTCTGTAGTGTTCGAGCTTGGAATGTAAACTGTGGAACACAGAGACACACATTTGGACATCAAAAGTTTGAATAATTAAACAATATTTCTATTTTTGAGAATGTGGGAGTGGTCCGTGGACACTTAAGGGACATTTATGACGAGTGCGTTTCATTTGGTGATCTCATGAAGGACAGGAAACACAACATAACTGTATCTCTTAAAGTGTACATTTCCCAGCTGTCAGGTTGACATCTAAATGTTGTGGAACTTATATGATTAAATATGAAACTATTTGTGAAAAGATGTAATGTGATGTTAACCTTCTAAATGTGAAAATATGGGTTTTCATATAAAGTTAACCAAATCAATGGCCACGCCCATGTTGAAATGGTTAAGAACTACAACTCTATAGGCCCAGGAGACCAGCCGGCGTGTAGTGTTGGCTACATGACTGGAAATGGTTCAACTCTGAGACTATCGCTCACTACAGAATAAGAGCAAATCCTAGAAGCAGAATTACTAGTCTACAGCTGGAAATTACATAAGTCTAGTACGAGAATACCGACAACCGCGGAAGCATCTATCCTATGCAACAACCATCTGTACACCTGACGTATCCATAACAACAGACACTATCCAGAGCCGCAGAGAAAACTACAAGCACGAAGGACATTGCGACTTCTGGTTAACCAGACTCTCTCTGATGAACTGACTCTCCAGCAGACGGACCGACGATTCCAACAGAGAAGACAACAACGACATACAGGCATAAATATATACATTGCAATTATTCTCGAATGACCAGCCATTCACGAGCAAAGGATTAGCATTTCAATGAATATAATTATCAACTGTGTAGTGAATCCATTTTGTCTTTTCTGCTCTCTGTCCCCACCCCTTTCCTTTGTCTACCAAGCCGTCATATCGGGTTCGTCCATAAGGGACTTTTTATTTGTGTCATGTCGTAACCTAAATATCTACTGTTTGTTTGTTATGCATTTCTGTGATTATTTAGTTAGTAAATAAACAATTAAGCCAATTATCGCTGATTCATTATTTAGGCTAGGGTTCGGGCAGATATCTCAGAGTTTGCGACGGTCAGTAATGAGAACTGATGAGGTAATAATAATTCATTAATAAGCGACTGTTTTGATAAGATATGAAAATATCTGAAGAGTCGATTCGGGAAATAGAGACTATAAACATTTTCCCATGGTGCCCAGACCTCCTAATTTATTAAAGTTTACATGATTAGTTTAATCCCTGTGCCCCCGCACATTGACTCTGTACCGGTTCCACCTGCATATAGCCTCACTACTGTACATAGCCTCGCTACTGTACATAGCTTATCTATAATATTATCATCTACTATCATATTATCATCTACTATCATATCATCTACTATCACATTATCATATTATCTATAATACCACCATACTATTATCATCTACTATCATATTATCTATAATATTATCATCTACTATCATATTATCTATCATATTATCATCAACTATCATATTATCTATAATATTATCATATTATCATCTACTATCATATTATCATCTACTATCATATTATCTATAATAACACCATAATATTATCATCTACTACTATCATATTATCTATAATATTATCATCTACTACTATCATATTATCTATAATATTATCATCTACTACTATCATATTATCTATAATATTATCATCTACTACTATCATATTATCTATAATATTATCATCTACTACTATCATATTATCTATAATATTATCATCTACTACTATCATATTATCTATAATATTATCATCTACTACTATCATATTATCTATAATATTATCATCTACTATCATATTATCTATAATATTATCATCTACTATCATATTATCTATAATATTATCATCTACTACTATCATATTATCTATAATATTATCATCTATTATCATCTACTACTATCATATTATCTATAATATTATCATCTACTACTATCATATTATCTATAATATTATCATCTACTACTATCATATTATCTATAATATTATCATCTACTACTATCATATTATCTATAATATTATCATCTACTATCATATTATCTATAATATTATCATCTACTATCATATTATCTATAATATTATCATCTACTACTATCATATTATCTATAATATTATCATCTACTACTATCATATTATCTATAATATTATCATCTACTACTATCATATTATCTATAATATTATCATCGACTATCATATTATCTATAATATTATCATCTACTATCATATTATCATCTACTATCATATTATCTATAATAACACTATAATATTATCATCTACTATCATATTATCTATAATATTATCATCTACTATCATAATATCTATAATATTATCAAGGGTCAGAGGTCAGAGGTTAGGGTACGAACCGGAGAGAGGTTCCCCATCATGAGGAAGGCGGTGAGGGTTAAGGGGTCAGAGGTTAGGGTACGAACCGGAGAGAGGTTCCCCATCATGAGGAAGGCGGTGAGGGTTAAGGGGTCAGAGGTCAGAGGTTAGGGTACGAACCGGAGAGAGGTTCCCCATCATGAGGAAGGCGGTGAGGGTTAAGGGGTCAGAGGTCAGAGGTTAGGGTACGAACCGGAGAGAGGTTCCCCATCATGAGGAAGGCGGTGAGGGTTAAGGGGTCAGAGGTCAGAGGTTAGGGTACGAACCGGAGAGAGGTTCCCCATCATGAGGAAGGCGGTGAGGGTGGAGTCAAACAGGAAGGCGATCCTCTTGGTGGGCGGGGCAGCAGGACCAGGGTTACTCAGGCTGCTCACACTGGCGTTGTCTAACACACACACAGAGAGAGAGAGAGAAGAACTCATCATCCCATGATGCAATGGATTAGATTGTTTTGAGAGAGCACAAACAGACCTGGGATCAGGCTAGAGCCGCCCTACTCAGGGGTTACCGTGGGCAGCCTGAGCCAGATCCAGGGCTTGTGGTGTGTTCTGGGGGAGATTCTCACCTCGGTCATCCAGGCTGGTGGTGTCTGTAGCAGAGGATCCAGCCTCCATCACAGGACTCCCCTGTTCCCATGACAGCAGCATCTGTTTGGGGTCCACAGTGCTCCTGGGACACGGGGTGAGGAACATAGATTACATTTACATTTTAGTCATTTAGCAGACGCTCTTATCCAGAGCGACTTACAGTAGTGAATGCATACATTTTTTTTTTTTTTTTTTTGTACTGGCCCCCCCCCCCCCCCCCGTGGGAATCGAACCCACAACCCTGGCATTGCACACACCATGCTCTACCAACTGAGCCACAGGGAAGGCCTAACACACACACTGGGTCTGTGTGTGTGTGTGTGTGTGTGTGTGTTAGGGGGCTTGTGTTTTATAGTGTGGATGTGATTTACATCTGCTATTGTATTCAGAGTATTGACATCCCCGTGGGTTTGGCGCTGTGTTACACGTCCCAAGAGTCTTTAGAGAGGCTCAAAGAGGGAGCCCTATAGTGTATGTTTTGTGGATTTGGCTGCCACAACAGGCTTCCATTGTCTTGAAGTGGTATTGAAGACCTACTTCAATCTGTTGACAGAGGGAGCAGTCTTCCATGTGGGGTGGAGCTGCTCTGAGCTGAACGAGCCTCCTTTCTTCAGGGCAAAACCCAAGCGACAGTACATAGACACAGCATTCTGAGAGAGGGGAGGGGAGGGGGGAGAGAGAGGGGGAGAGAGAGAGAGAGAGAGAGAGAGAGAGAGAGAGAAGAGAACTATTAAAATACCAGTGTACAGCCAGAAGCAGCCTGTTCCTAATCAATGGTATGCCATGAGGGTCAAACAGAACGGTGTCAGCCAAGTTAGTGTCCATGCTGCTTTGTTCTGCTCCTTCCACTGACCTCTCATTGTGCACTGAAGACAAACTGGTCAGCCTTTACACCAATTATACTAATCATTAATCAAGTACTGTAGGAATTTATTCTGAAACATCCTGCATCATTACGATTACACAGAAAATAACACAATAAGTTGTGGAGAAAGTTTCCTGCTCTTATTAACAACTTAAAAGTTAAAAATCGCCAAAGGAAATTCTCTCAGACACAAAAAATCTCAATGTTTTAATGTATTCTACAGTCAAGAATTATTTTTTTTTGCCGGTAGGTTAGAACAGAAAACTAAAAACATCTTGTACCACATCCTTCAAGGTTAAAATGACAAGTGGGAAATATGAAATGGGGGAAATGTTTTGAAAGTTTCACCCAGGAGACCATTAGATTGAAGGAGGGTTGCTCTAGGAGAAAGAGAGAGAATGAAAGAGAGAGAGAAAGAGAGGGAGAGAGAAAGAGAGGGAGAGAGAAAGAGAGGGAGAGAGAAAGAGAGGGAGAGAGAGAGAGAGAAAGAGAGGGAGAGAGAGAGCGAGCGAGCGAGAGAGAGAGAGAGAGAGAGAGAGAAAGAGAGGGAGAGAGGGAGAGAGCGAGCGAGAGAGAGAGAGAAAGAGAGAGATTGAAAAAGAGAGATTGAGGGAGCACTGCTCTGGGTTAAAGAGAGAGAGAGAGAGAGAGCAAGAGAAAAATAGCAGTCCTAGGATATAAAAAAATAGCAGCCCTAGGATATTAGGAAGGAACAGTTGTAGAATTTGGGGAAAATATTAAACCCTAGGGTGTGTGTGTCGTGTGTGTGTGTGTGTGTACAACAATAGCCAAACTGTCAGCAGTGCTGATGTGTCAAAATAAAACATTTAACTTTCAAATCCGCTGATATTCTTATATATTACATATATTATGACTATAAATGACTATAATAATCTTCGATATAGAACAGGGACATTATCCTTTCAACAGAAAACAGAATGACTTATGACGAACTCAGTCTTTCATGGGGTTGTTACCAAAGCAACATCTCTACTTACTTCTTAGATCATCTGAGTAAATGAAATGGGAGGCTGTCCTGAAGAACATGGCCTGTGTCCCTATTCCTGATATAGCGCACAACTTAGGATGCCATCTGGGATGTAAGGATGGCTGATTTCACATTCAGTGTGAGCATAGTTAGAATCTCTGTTCCCACCTAGCAGTGTCCAGCAGCACCAGGTGCTGACAGGACGCATTCAATGGACCATCCATTAATAAACCCATCAGAACTACAGCAAGTTGCTGACAGGACCATCCATTAATAAACCCATCAGAACTACAGCAAGTTGCTGACAGGACCATCCATTAATAAACCCATCAGAACTACAGCAAGGTGCTGACAGGACCATCCATTAATAAACCCATCAGAACTACAGCAAGGTGCTGACAGGACCATCCATTAATAAACCCATCAGAACTACAGCAAGTTGCTGACACGATAATGGCTTCTCCAATTCATGCAACTGTACCCCAAATGGCACCCTATTGCCTATATAGTGTTCTACCTTTGACCAGAGCCCTATGGCACCCTCTTCCCTATATAGTGCTCTACCTTTGACCAGAGCCCTATGGCACCCTATTCCCTATATAGTGCTCTACCTTTGACCAGAGCCCTATGGCACCCTATTCCCTATATAGTGCTCTACCTTTGACCAGAGCCCTATGGCACCCTATTCCCTATATAGTGCTCTACCTTTGACCAGAGCCCTATGGCACCCTATTCCCTATATAGTGCTCTACCTTTGACCAGAGCCCTATGGCACCCTATTCCCTATATAGTGCTCTACCTTTGACCAGAGCCCTATGGCACCCTCTTCCCTATATAGTGCACTACCTTTGACCAGAGCCCTATGGCACCCTATTCCCTATATAGTGCTCTACCTTTGACCAGAGCCCTATGGCACCCTATTCCCTATATAGTGCTCTACCTTTGACCAGAGCCCTATGGCACCCTATTCCCTATATAGTGCTCTACCTTTGACCAGAGCCCTATGGCACCCTATTCCCTATATAGTGCACTACTTTAGACCAGAGCCCTATGGCACCCTATTCCCTATATATATATATATATATATGAGTACGTACCTTCACCAGGCCCAAGTCAATCTCCAGAACATTAGCCAGCTGGAACAGAACCATCAGAGAAAGAGGATCAAGACTAATTGGGACTGAAATCACTTTAATAAAGTCAATAATAAAACACACCAATAAGCATTGTTCAATAGAGCACACGTATTATGGTTAGATTCTATTAGCCTCGTTTGAGCATCCTGCAAAGCTCCTACTGTAGGAAACAGAATGTGATCTCAAGAGCATCCTGCAAAGCTCCTACTGTAGGAAGCAGAATGATCTCAAGAGCATCCTGCAAAGCTCCTACTGTAGGAAACAGAATGTGATCTCAAGAGCATCCTGCAAAGCTCCTACTGTAGGAAACAGAATGTGATCTCAAGAGCATCCTGCAAAGCTCCTACTGTAGGAAACAGAATGTGATCTCAAGAGCATCCTGCAAAGCTCCTACTGTATGAAGCAGAATGTGATCTCAAGAGCATCCTGCAAAGCTCCTACTGTATGAAGCAGAATGTGATCTCAAGAGCATCCTGCAAAGCTCCTACTGTATGAAGCAGAATGTGATCTCAAGAGCAGGATGGTCCAACGAGGCCAAGACGTAATATTATATTTCCCCTACCTCTGAGACGTTAGTCTGCTCGTCGATGGACACAAATATTTTGTACAAAAGGGTTTCAAAGTAGTCTCCCTGGACCCTGTTCATCACGAAGCCTTCCAGAGGGGGCACTGGGAGATAAAACATAGAATTAATGAATAGATAATATACTGCAAAAAAAACTGTTGGAGTCGGAAGTTTACATACACCTTAGCTAAATACATTTAAACTCCGTTTTTCACAATTCCTGACATTTAATCCTAGTAAAAATTCCCTGTCTTAGGTCAGTTAGGATCACCACTTTATTTTAAGAATGTGAAATGTCAGAATAATAGTAGAGAGAATGATTTATTTCAGCTTTTATTTCTTTCATCACATGCCCAGTGGCTCAGAAGTTTACATACACTCAATAAGTATTTGGTAGCATTGCCTTTAAATTGTGTAACGTGGGTCAAACGTTTCAGGTAGCCTTCCACAAGCTTCCCACTATAAGTTGGGTGAATTTTGGCCCATTCCTCCTGACAGAGCTGCTGTAACTGAGTCAGGTTTGTAGGCCTCCTTGCTCACAAACACTTTTTCAGTTCTGCCCACAAATATTCTATAGGGTTGAGGTCAGGGCTTTGTGATAGCCACTCCAATACCTTGACTTTATTGTCCTTAAGCCATTTTGACACAACTTTAGAAATATGCTTGGGGTCATTGTCCATTTGGAAGACCAAGCTTTAACTTCCTGACTGACGTCTTGAGATGTTGCTTCAATATATCCACATAATTTTCCTCCTCATGATGCCATCTATTTTGTGAAGTGCACCAGTCCCTCCTGCAGCAAAGCACCCCCACAACATGATGCTGCCACCCCCGTGTTTCACGGTTGGGATGGTGTTCTTCGGCTTGCAAGCCTCCCCCTTTTTCCTCCTAACATAACGATGGTCATTATGGCCAAACAGTTCTATTTTTGTTTCATCAGATCAGAGGAAATTTCTCCAAAAACTACAATCTTTGTCCCCATGCGCAGTTGCAGTTTATGTCGATATAGGACTCGTTTTACTGTGGATATAGATACTTTTGTACCCGTTTCCTCCAGCATCTTCACAAGGTCCTTTGCTGTTGTTCTGGGATTGATTTGCCCTTTTCGCAACAAAGTACATTCATCTCTAGGAGACAGAATGCGTCTCCTTCCTGAGCGGTATGGCGGCTGCGTGGTCTCATGGTGTTTATACTTGCTATTGTTTGTACAGATGAAAGTGGTATCTTCAGACGTTGGAGGTCTACAATTCCTTTTCTGAGGTCTTGGCTGATTTCTTTTGATTTTCCCATGATGTCAAGCAAAGAGGCACTGAGTTTGAAGGTAGGCCTTGAAATACATCCATAGGTACACCTCCAATTGACTCAAATGATGTCAATTAGCCTATCAGAAGCTTCTAAAGCCATGACATAATTTTCTGGAATTTTCCAAGCTGTTTGAAGGCACAGTCAACTTAGTGTATGTAAACTTCTGACACACTGGAATTGTGATACAGTGAATTATAAGTGAAATAATCTGTCTGTAAATAATTGTTGGAAACATGACTTGTGTCACGCACAAAGTAGATGTCCTAACCGACTTGCCAAAACTATAGTTTGTTAACAAGAAATTTGTGGAGTGGTTGAAAAACAAGTTTTAATGACTCCAACCTAAGTGGATGTCAACTTTTGACTTCAACTGAATGTTGTGGGGCCTCTTCACAGCCCTCAGCCAGTTAAAGATGGTCATGTTCTCTCCACTTTCCATCCAAATGGACTTGTAATAACACCATTATCTCACTCAGATCAAGGATCTGCTGCCATTACCCATGATCCCTGGCTGAACAAACCACTAACACAGTATGAGATAAATAGGACCATATGAGGTGTGTGTTAATGTTGTCACGATACCAGCATTTTATTTCGATACCAGGTTTAGTATCACAATACTCGATACCAGGTTTAGTATCACAATACTCAATACCAGGTTTAGTATCACAATACTCAATACCAGGTTTAGAATCACAATACTCAATACCAGGTTTAGTATCACAATACTCAATACCAGGTTTAGTATCACAATACTCAATACCAGGTTTAGAATCACAATACTCGATACCAGGTTTAGAATCACAATACTCGATACCAGGTTTAGTATCACAATACTCGATACCAGGTTTAGAATCACAATACTCGATACCAGGTTTAGTATCACAATACTCAATACCAGGTTTAGTATCACAATACTCAATACCAGGTTTAGTATCACAATACTCAATACCAGGTTTAGAATCACAATACTCAATACCAGGTTTAGAATCACAATACTCGATATGATCACGATACCACGGCAAGAAAAGAAGGCATATTAGCCAAAGTCAATCGTTGGGCATCTTGAGTTCAAGATCATTACATTTTACATATTTTACGTCAAAACATTTCAGAGACAGCCATGTATTCATGAATGAATCAATTAGACTTTGTTTTTAACCAATCTAACTACATAACATAATGGTAATCATTTATTTAAATGGTAAATCTCTATTGATAAACTGGGTAAAACAATATTTAGACTAGGCCTATCCACAATACAGGTGGATGCGTATTCCATAGGAGTGTGTGCAGGCATTGACTTTGTGAGCTTGTTTGGGCTGATCGAACGGGGCTACAGATGACCAACAATCTGTTTCTCTTCCATTGAAGACTTATTTCATTTTACTGATTAACAACATTTGCATAGAAGTAGTTTATTTTATTAAAAAATGTGCGCTGTCTCTTCAACTAGTAATAAAGTCATTCACAAGGCAAGAGGAGAGCGGCCCGGAGTCGGTTCGCTGAGGCAATAGATCATCTTTGGGAGAGACGTGACACACCGATTAAGTGAATCACAATTTGGATTCATATTATCACAAACTAAGTACCAGAGGGTAGTGAATTGATGTTCTCTATCTGTCAGCTAGAAAGGAAAGTTGGCCTACAAAGCTGGAAGCTACCGGTATCTTCTTCCATTGTTCTAGCTTGTATGGACATTGTTTTGCGAACTGTAATTAAGTTTCAACATTTCTACATGCCGTGTCGCATTATTGAAGTGTGTTAACTTGTGCAGAGCACGAGTGGGGAGCTAACATGATGCAGCCCAGTCTCCCAGGCTAGCAGTGAGTTAGTGGAGCTAACATGATGCAGCCCAGACTCCCAGGCTAGCAGTGAGTTAGTGGAGCTAACATGATGCAGCCCAGACTCCCAGGCTAGCAGTGAGTTAGTGGAGCAGGCAGGGAGCTCTATCATAAGGGCTAGCAGTGAGTTAGTGGAGCAGGCAGGGAGCTCTATAATAAGGGCTAGCAGTGAGTTAGTGGAGCAGGCAGGGAGCTCTATAATAAGGGCTAATAGTGAGTTAGTGGAGCAGGCAGGGAGCTCTATAATAAGGGCTAGCAGTGAGTTAGTGGAGCAGCAGGGTTCTCTATAATAAGGGCTAGCAGTGAGTTAGTGGAGCAGGCAGGGAGCTCTATAATAAGGGCTAGCAGTGAGTTAGTGGAGCAGCAGGGTTCTCTATAATAAGAGCTAGCAGTGAGTTAGTGGAGCAGCAGGGTTCTCTATAATAAGGGCTAGCAGTGAGTTAGTGGAGCAGGCGGGGGTTCTCTATAATAAGGGCTAACAGTGAGTTAGTGGAGCAGGCAGGGAGCTCTATAATAAGGGCTAGCAGTGAGTTAGTGGAGCAGGCAGGGAGCTCTATAATAAGGGCTAGCAGTGAGTTAGTGGAGCAGGCAGGGGTTCTCTATAATAAGGGCTAGCAGTGAGTTAGTGGAGCAGGCTGGGGTTCTCTATAATAAGGGCTAGCAGTGAGTTAGTGGAGCAGGCTGGGAGCTCTATAATAAGGGCTAGCAGTGAGTTAGTGGAGCAGGCAGGGTTCTCTATAATAAGGGCTAACAGTGAGTTAGTGGAGCAGGCAGGGAGCTCTATAATAAGGGCTAGCAGTGAGTTAGTGGAGCAGGCTGGGAGCTCTATAATAAGGGCTAGCAGTGAGTTAGTGGAGCAGGCAGTGAGTTAGGGGAGCAGGCAGGGAGCTCTGTAATAAGGGCTAGCAGTGAGTTAGTGGAGCAGCAGGGTTCTCTATAATAAGGGCTAGCAGTGAGTTAGTGGAGCAGCAGGGAGCTCTATAATAAGGGCTAATAGTGAGTTAGTGGAGCAGGCTGGGAGCTCTATAATAAGGGCTAGCAGTGGAGCAGGCAGGGAGCTCTATAATAAGGGCTAGCAGTGAGTTAGTGGAGCAGCAGGGTTCTCTATAATAAGGGCTAGCAGTGAGTTAGTGGAGCAGCAGGGTTCTCTATAATAAGGGCTAGCAGTGAGTTAGTGGAGCAGGCAGGGTTCTCTATAATAAGGGCTAGCAGTGAGTTAGTGGAGCAGGCAGGGAGCTCTATAATAAGGGCTAGCAGTGAGTTAGAGGAGCAGGCAGGGTTCTCTATAATAAGGGCTAGCAGTGAGTTAGTGGAGCAGGCAGGGAGCTCTATAATAAGGGCTAGCAGTGAGTTAGTGGAGCAGGCAGGGAGCTCTATAATAAGGGCTAGCAGTGAGTTAGAGGAGCAGGCAGGGTTCTCTATAATAAGGGCTAGCAGTGAGTTAGTGGAGCAGGCAGTGAGTTAGTGGAGCAGGCAGGGAGCTCTATAATAAGGGCTAGCAGTGAGTTAGTGGAGCAGGCAGGGAGCTCTATAATAAGGGCTAGCAGTGAGTTAGAGGAGCAGGCAGGGTTCTCTATAATAAGGGCTAGCAGTGAGTTCGGGGAGCAGGCAGGGTTCTCTATAATAAGGGCTAGCAGTGAGTTAGTGGAGCAGGCAGGGAGCTCTATAATAAGGGCTAGCAGTGAGTTAGTGGAGCAGCAGGGTTCTCTATAATAAGGGCTAGCAGTGAGTTAGTGGAGCAGGCAGGGAGCTCTATAATAAGGGCTAGCAGTGAGTTAGTGGAGCAGGCAGGGTTCTCTATAATAAGGGCTAGCAGTGAGTTAGTGGAGCAGGAAGGGTTCTCTATAATACGGGCTAGCAGTGAGTTAGTGGAGCAGGCAGGGAGCTCTATAATAAGGGCTAGCAGTGGAGCAGGCAGGGAGCTCTATAATAAGGGCTAGCAGTGAGTTAGTGGAGCAGCAGGGAGCTCTATAATAAGGGCTAGCAGTGAGTTAGTGGAGCAGGCAGGGTTCTCTATAATAAGGGCTAGCAGTGAGTTAGTGGAGCAGGCAGTGAGTTAGTGGAGCAGGCAGGGAGCTCTATAATAAAGGCTAGCAGTGAGTTAGTGGAGCAGCAGGGAGCTCTATAATAAGGGCTAATAGTGAGTTAGTGGAGCAGGCAGGGTTCTCTATAATAAGGGCTAGCAGTGAGTTAGTGGAGCAGGCAGTGAGTTAGTGGAGCAGGCAGGGAGCTCTATAATAAAGGCTAGCAGTGAGTTAGTGGAGCAGCAGGGAGCTCTATAATAAGGGCTAATAGTGAGTTAGTGGAGCAGGCAGGGTTCTCTATAATAAAGGCTAGCAGTGAGTTAGTGGAGCAGCAGGGAGCTCTATAATAAGGGCTAATAGTGAGTTAGTGGAGCAGGCAGGGTTCTCTATAATAAGGGCTAGCAGTGAGTTAGTGGAGCAGGCTGGGAGCTCTATAATAAGGGCTAGCAGTGAGTTAGTGGAGCAGGCAGGGTTCTCTATAATAAGGGCTAGCAGTGAGTTAGTGGAGCAGGCAGGGAGCTCTATAATAAGGGCTAGCAGTGAGTTAGTGGAGCAGCAGGGTTCTCTATAATAAGGGCTAGCAGTGAGTTAGTGGAGCAGCAGGGTTCTCTATAATAAGGGCTAGCAGTGAGTTAGTGGAGCAGCAGGGTTCTCTATAATAAGGGCTAGCAGTGAGTTAGTGGAGCAGGCAGTGAGTTAGTGGAGCAGGCAGGGTTCTCTATAATAAGAAATGGGCTGTGCTGATAGACAGGCCCGTGATCCGTGAGACCCATTTGACAGAAAGTACCGAAAGTAACACATTCAAGCATCAAACCTTTTCTTTCCCCCATGTTCTAATACAGCTCTGTCAGTAGCTACCTGAGATACAGCTGGCATCAGAGATGGGAACATCTAGGTAGATGTACCCCCTGTTGTACAGACCTGAAGGAGAAGAACGAGGTGCAGACAACATCAATACATTACCATGTATGAAAACAGAACTCAAACAGTATTAGGACTAAGGTAAGAGCATTGTGATTTTATTGATATAACGATGTCATTAGAAATATTTCTGTTATGGCAGAGCATTATATCATCCCCAGTCCCCCACCGGCCCCCAGTCCCCCATCTTCCCCAGTCCCCCACAGGTCCCCAGTCCCCCCCTGGCCCCCAGCCTCCCACCGGCCCCCAGTCTCCCACCGGCCCCCAGCCTCCCACAGGCCCCCAGCCTCCCACCGGCCCCCCAGTCCCCCACCGGCCCCCAGTCCCCCACCGGCCCCCAGTCTCCCACCGGCCCCCAGTCTCCCACCGGCCCCCAGCCTCCCACCGGCCCCCAGCCTCCCACCGGCCCCCCAGTCTCCACCGGCCCCCAGTCCCCCACCGGCCCCCAGTCCCCCACAGGCCCCCAGTCCCCCACCGGCCCCCAGTCCCCCACAGGCCCCCAGTCCCCCACAGGCCCCCAGTCCCCCACCGGCCCCCAGTCCCCCACCGGCCCCCAGTCCCCCACCGGCCCCCAGCCTCCCACCGGCCCCCAGTCCCCCACCGGCCCCCAGCCTCCCACCGGCCCCCAGTCTCCCACCGGCCCCCAGTCTCCCATCTCCCCCCAGCCCCCCACCGGCCCCCAGCCCCCCACCGGCCCCCAGCCTCCCACAGGCCCCCAGTCCCCCACCGGCCCCCAGTCCCCCACCGGCCCCCAGTCCCCCACCGGCCCCCAGTCCCCCACCGGCCCCCAGTCCCCCACCGGCCCCCAGTCTCCCATCTCCCCCAGTCACCCACCGGCCCCCAGTCTCCCATCTTCCCCAGCCTCCCCGTCGTCTCCAATCCTATCTGTTATTCTCTCATCATAGCCACAATGGACCGTAATGACAGGGGAGGCATTTCATCAAACTAAACTGTTTTCCAATAACACCAAAGACACCCTGATGGCTAACGATTACCGTCCACCCACAACACTGTCATTTACCAGCCTGCTGGGGTGAACACACACGAACCAGGGAATAGATAACACTCACTCAGCACCACATTGTACTCCATTGATCCAGCCAGCTGGGGTCCTGAATCAATCATCTTATCAATCGCCTTCCTCTCTGCCACCGAGCAGATCTGAAAATCAGACAGGACAGGGGGAGGAAACAGACAGACGTTAGGGGGAGAGAAGGAGGAGGAGAGGAGGAGAGGAGGGAGAGAGGAGGAGAGCAGGGAAACAGGCAGACATTAGGAGGAGAGAAGGAGAGGAGGAGAGGAGGAGAGAAGGAGAGGAGGAGAGAAGGAGAGGAGGGAGAGAGGAGAGGAGGAGAGGAGGGAGAGAGGAGAGGAGGAGAGGAGGAGAGCAGGGAAACAGGCAGACATTAGGAGGAGAGAAGGAGAGGAGGAGAGGAGGGAGAGAGGAGAGGAGAAGGAGAGGAGGAGAGAAGGGAGAGGAGAAGAGCAGGGAAACAGGCAGACATTAGGAGGAGAGGAGGAGAGGAGGAGAGGAGGGAGAGAGGAGAGGAGAGGAGGAGAGGAGGAGAGGAGAAGAGCAGGGAAACAGGCAGACATTAGGAGGAGAGGAGGAGAGAAGGAGAGGAGGAGAGGAGGAGAGGAGGAGGAGAGGAGGAGAGAAGGAGAGGAGGAGGAGAGGAGGAGAGAAGGGAGAGGAGAAGAGCAGGGAAACAGGCAGACATTAGGAGGAGAGGAGGAGAGGAGGAGAGGAGGAGAGAAGGAGAGGAGGAGGAGAGGAGGAGAGAAGGGAAACAGGCAGACATTAGGAGGAGAGAAGGAGAGGAGGAGAGGAGGGAAACAGACAGACATTAGGAGGAGAGGAGGAGAGGAGGAGAGGAGAGGAGGGAAACAGACAGACATTAGGAGGAGAGGAGGAGAGGAGGAGAGGAGAGGAGGGAAACAGACAGACATTAGGAGGAGAGGAGGAGAGGAGGAGAGGAGGGAAACAGGCAGACATATATTGTTTTATTGTTTTAAACCATTTAGGTTAGAGACCTCTGGTAATATATATTGTTTTAAACCATTTAGGTCAGAGACCTCTGGTAATATATATTGTTTTAAACCATTTAGGTCAGAGACCTCTGGTAATATATATTGTTTTAAACCATTTAGGTCAGAGACCTCTGGTAATATATATTGTTTTAAACCATTTAGGTCAGAGACCTCTGGTAATATATATTGTTTTAAACCATTTAGGTCAGAGACCTCTGGTAATATATATTGTTTTAAACCATTTAGGTCAGAGACCTCTGGTAATATATATTGTTTTAAACCATTTAGGTTAGAGACCTCTGGTAATATATATTGTTTTAAACCATTTAGGTCAGAGACCTCTGGTAATATATATTGTTTTAAACCATTTAGGTCAGAGACCTCTGGTAATATATATTGTTTTAAACCATTTAGGTTAGAGACCTCTGGTAATATATATTGTTTTAAACCATTTAGGTTAGAGACCTCTGGTAATATATATTGTTTTAAACCATTTAGGTTAGAGACCTCTGGTAATATATATTGTTTTAAACCATTTAGGTTAGAGACCTCTGGTAATATATATTGTTTTAAACCATTTAGGTCAGAGACCTCTGGTAATATATATTGTTTTAAACCATTTAGGTCAGAGACCTCTGGTAATATATATTGTTTTAAACCATTTAGGCTAGAGACTGGTAATATATATTGTTTTAAACCATTTAGGTCAGAGACCTCTGGTAATATATATTGTTTTAAACCATTTAGGTTAGAGACCTCTGGTAATATATATTGTTTTAAACCATTTAGGTCAGAGACCTCTGGTAATATATATTGTTTTAAACCATTTAGGTTAGAGACCTCTGGTAATATATATTGTTTTAAACCATTTAGGTCAGAGACCTCTGGTAATATATATTGTTTTAAACCATTTAGGTCAGAGACCTCTGGTAATATATATTGTTTTAAACCATTTAGGTTAGAGACTGGTAATATATATTGTTTTAAACCATTTAGGTCAGAGACCTCTGGTAATATATATTGTTTTAAACCATTTAGGTTAGAGACCTCTGGTAATATATATTGTTTTAAACCATTTAGGTCAGAGACCTCTGGTAATATATATTGTTTTAAACCATTTAGGTCAGAGACCTCTGGTAATATATATTGTTTTAAACCATTTAGGTTAGAGACCTCTGGTAATATATATTGTTTTAAACCATTTAGGTCAGAGACCTCTGGTAATATATATTGTTTTAAACCATTTAGGTCAGAGACCTCTGGTAATATATATTGTTTTAAACCATTTAGGTCAGAGACCTCTGGTAATATACACTGCTCAAAAAAAATAAAGGGAACACTTAAACAACACAATGTAACTCCAAGTCAATCACACTTCTGTGAAATCAAACTGTCCACTTAGGAAGCAACACTGATTGACAATAAATGTCACATGCTGTTGTGCAAATGGAATAGACAACAGGTGGAAATTATAGGCAATTAGCAAGACACCCCCAACAAAGGAGTGGTTCTGCAGGTGGGGACCACAGACCACTTCTCAGTTCCTATGCTTCCTGGCTGATGTTTTGGTCACTTTTGAATGCTGGCGGTGCTTTCACTCTAGTGGTAGCATGAGACGGAGTCTACAACCCACACAAGTGGCTCAGGTAGTGCAGCTCATCCAGGATGGCACATCAATGCGAGCTGTGGCAAGAAGGTTTGATGTGTCCGTCAGCGTAGTGTCCAGAGCATGGAGGCGCTACCAGGAGACAGGCCAGTACATCAGGAGACGTGGAGGAGGCCGTAGGAGGGCAACAACCCAGCAGCAGGACCGCTACCTCCGCCTTTGTGCAAGGAGGAGCAGGAGGAGCACTGCCAGAGCCCTGCAAAATGACCTCCAGCAGGCCACAAATGTGCATGTGTCTGCTCAAACGGTCAGAAACAGACTCCATGAGGGTGGTATGAGGGCCCGACGTCCACAGGTGGGGGTTGTGCTTACAGCCCAACACCGTGCAGGACGTTTGGCATTTGCCTGAGAACACCAAGATTGGCAAATTCACCACTGGCGCCCTGTGCTCTTCACAGATGAAAGCAGGTTCACACTGAGCATGTGACAGACGTGACAGAGTCTGGAGACGCCGTGGAGAACGTTCTGCTGCCTGCAACATCCTCCAGCATGACCGGTTTGGCGGTGGGTCAGTCATGGTGTGGGGTGGCATTTCTTTGGGGGGCCGCACAGCCCTCCATGTGCTCGCCAGAGGTAGCCTGACTGCCATTAGGTACCGAGATGAGATCCTCAGACCCCTTGTGAGACCATATGCTGGTGCGGTTGGCCCTGGGTTCCTCCTAATGCAAGACAATGCTAGACCTCATGTGGCTGGAGTGTGTCAGCAGTTCCTGCAAGAGGAAGGCATTGATGCTATGGACTGGCCCAGACCTGAATCCAATTGAGCACATCTGGGACATCATGTCTCGCTCCATCCACCAACGCCACGTTGCACCACAGACTGTCCAGGAGTTGGCGGATGCTTTAGTCCAGGTCTGGGAGGAGATCCCTCAGGAGACCATCCGCCACCTCATCAGGAGCATGCCCAGGCGTTGTAGGGAGGTCATACAGGCACGTGGAGGCCACACACACTACTGAGCCTCATTTTGACTTGTTTTAAGGATATTATATCAAAGTTGGATCAGCCTGTAGTGTGGTTTTCCACTTTAATTTTGAGTGTGACTCCAAATCCAGACCTCCATGGGTTGATAAATTGGATTTCCATTGATTATTTTTGTGTGATTTTGTTGTCAGCACATTCAACTATGTAAAGAAAAAAGTATTTAATAAGATTATTTCATTCATTCAGATCTAGGATGTGTTATTTTAGTGTTCCCTTTATTTTTTTGAGCAGTATATATTGTTTTAAACCATTTAGGCTAGAGACTGTGGTAATATATATTGTTTTAAACCATTTAGGTTAGAGACTGTGGTAATATATATTGTTTTAAACCATTTAGGCTAGAGACAAGACGTTTTCTTTGCTGCAAAGCGGCACGCCTGCCTGTATGCCTGAAGTGGTGCTCCATTTTCCCTCTCTGACACTCAGAGGCTGCATGACAGTGACCTTGCAAAGTCTACTCAGACCGGTCTGTGCTTTTGCTAGTATCAGGAAATGAAATGATACAATATATATCAACATTGCTGGCTTTGCAGGCTTCTCCAGTGTAACAAATGTACAAATCGAACAGAGACTCACCAGGATCTCTGCTCACCATCACGGCTAGATTATATATTGTTTAAACTGACGGGTAAATAGACGAGCTCTACCACCACCAGGAAGCTCTACAGAGACTCACCCTGACGTCATCCTCTACAGAGACTCACCCTGACGTCATCCTCTACAGAGACTCACCCTGACGTCATCCTCTACAGAGACTCACCCTGACGTCATCCTCTACAGCGACTCACCCTGACGTCATCCTCTACAGAGACTCACCCTGACGTCATCCTCTACAGCGACTCACCCTGACGTCATCCTCTACAGCGACTCACCCTGACGTCATCCTCTACAGCGACTCACCCTGACGTCATCCTCTACAGAGACTCACCCTGACGTCATCCTCTACAGAGACTCACCCTGACGTCATCCTCTACAGCGACTCACCCTGACGTCATCCTCTACAGAGACTCACCCTGACGTCATCCTCTACAGAGACTCACCCTGAAGTCATCCTCTACAGAGACTCACCCTGACGTCATCCTCTACAGAGACTCACCCTGACGTCATCCTCTACCACCTCCAGGAAGCTCTACAGAGACTAACCCTGACGTCATCCTCTACAGAGACTCACCCTGACGTCATCCTCTACAGAGACTCACCCTGACCTCATCCTCTACAGAGACTCACCCTGACCTCATCCTCTACAGAGACTCACCCTGTCGTCATCCTCTACCACCACCAGGAAGCTCTACAGAGACTCACCCTGACGTCATCCTCTACAGAGACTCACCCTGACGTCATCCTCTACAGAGACTCACCCTGACGTCATCCTCTACAGAGACTCACCCTGACGTCATCCTCTACAGAGACTCACCCTGACGTCATCCTCTACAGAGACTCACCCTGACGTCATCCTCCACAGAGACTCACCCTGACGTCATCCTCTACAGAGACTCACCCTGACGTCATCCTCTACAGAGACTCACCCTGACGTCATCCTCTACAGAGACTCACCCTGACGTCATCCTCTACAGAGACTCACCCTGACGTCATCCTCTACAGAGACTCACCCTGACGTCATCCTCTACAGAGACTCACCCTGACGTCATCCTCTACAGCGACTCACCCAGCTGTCATCCTCTACCACCACCAGGAAGCTCTACAGAGACTCACCCCGACGTCATCCTCTACAGAGACTCACCCTGACCTCATCCTCTACAGAGACTCACCCCGACCTCATCCTCTACAGAGACTCACCCCGACCTCATCCTCTACAGAGACTCACCCCGACCTCATCCTCTACAGAGACTCACTCCGACGTCATCCTCTACAGAGACTCACCCTGTCGTCATCAACTACAGAGACTCACCCTGTCGTCATCCTCTACCACCACCAGGAAGCTCTACAGAGACTCACCCTGATGTCATCCTCTACAGAGACTCACCCTGATGTCATCCTCTACAGAGACTCACCCTGACGTCATCCTCTACCACCACCAGGAAGCTCTAAAGAGACTCACCCTGACGTCATCCTCTACAGAGACTCACCCCGACGTCATCCTCTACAGAGACTCACCCCGAAGTCATCCTCTACAGAGACTCACCCCAACGTCATCCTCTACAGAGACTCACCCCAACGTCATCCTCTACAGAGACTCACCCTGACGTCATCCTCTACCCCCACCAGGAAGCTCTACAGAGACTCACCCTGACGTCATCCTCTACAGAGACTCACCCAGCCGTCATCCTCTACCACCACCAGGAAGCTCTACAGAGACTCACCCCGACGTCATCCTCTACAGAGACTCACCCCGACGTCATCCTCTACAGAGACTCACCCCGACGTCATCCTCTACAGAGACTCACCCCGACGTCATCCTCTACAGAGACTCACCCCGACGTCATCCTCTACAGAGACTCACCCCGACCTCATCCTCTACAGAGACTCACCCCGACCTCATCCTCTACAGAGACTCACCCTGTCGTCATCCTCTACCACCACCAGGAAGCTCTACAGAGACTCACCCTGTCGTCATCCTCTACCACCACCAGGAAGCTCTACAGAGACTCACCCTGACGTCATCCTCTACAGAGACTCACCCTGACGTCATCCTCTACAGAGACTCACCCTGACGTCATCCTCTACAGAGACTCACCCTGACGTCATCCTCTACAGAGACTCACCCGGACGTCATCCTCTACCACCACCAGGGAGCTCTACAGAGACTCACCCTGACGTCATCCTCTACAGAGACTCACCCTGACGTCATCCTCTACCACCTCCAGGAAGCTCTACAGAGACTCACCCTGACCTCATCCTCTACAGAGACTCACCCCGACCTCATCCTCTACAGAGACTCACCCCGACCTCATCCTCTACAGAGACTCACCCCGACCTCATCCTCTACAGAGACTCACCCTGTCGTCATCCTCTACCACCACCAGGAAGCTCTACAGAGACTCACCCTGACGTCATCCTCTACAGAGACTCACCCCGACGTCATCCTCTACAGAGACTCACCCCGACGTCATCCTCTACAGAGACTCACCCCGACGTCATCCTCTACAGAGACTCACCCTGTCGTCATCCTCTACCACCACCAGGAAGCTCTACAGAGACTCACCCTGACGTCATCCTCTACAGAGACTCACCCTGACGTCATCCTCTACAGAGACTCACCCTGACGTCATCCTCTACAGAGACTCACCCTGACGTCATCCTCCACAGAGACTCACCCTGACGTCATCCTCCACAGAGACTCACCCTGACGTCATCCTCCACAGAGACTCACCCTGACGTCATCCTCCACAGAGACTCACCCTGACGTCATCCTCTACAGAGACTCACCCTGACGTCATCCTCTACAGAGACTCACCCTGACGTCATCCTCTACAGAGACTCACCCTGACGTCATCCTCTACAGACGACTCACCCTAGACTGTCATCCTCTACCACCACCAGGAAGCTCTACAGAGACTCACCCCGACGTCATCCTCTACAGAGACTCACCCTGACCTCATCCTCTACAGAGACTCACCCCGACCTCATCCTCTACAGAGACTCACCCCGACCTCATCCTCTACAGAGACTCACCCCGACCTCATCCTCTACAGAGACTCACCCCGACCTCATCCTCTACAGAGACTCACCCTGTCGTCATCAACTACAGAGACTCACCCTGCGTCATCCTCTACCACCACCAGGAAGCTCTACAGAGACTCACCCTGACGTCATCCTCTACAGAGACTCACCCTGACGTCATCCTCTACAGAGACTCACCCTGACGTCATCCTCTACAGAGACTCACCCTGACGTCATCCTCTACACCACCAGGAAGCTCTACAGAGACTCACCCTGACGTCATCCTCTACAGAGACTCACCCCGACGTCATCCTCTACAGAGACTCACCCCGACGTCATCCTCTACAGAGACTCACCCCGACGTCATCCTCTACAGAGACTCACCCCGACGTCATCCTCTACAGAGACTCACCCTGTCGTCATCCTCTACCACCACCAGGAAGCTCTACAGAGACTCACCCTGACGTCATCCTCTACAGAGACTCACCCCTGACGTCATCCTCTACAGAGACTCACCCCGACGTCATCCTCTACAGAGACTCACCCCGACGTCATCCTCTACAGAGACTCACCCCGACGTCATCCTCTACAGAGACTCACCCCGACGTCATCCTCTACAGAGACTCACCCCGACCTCATCCTCTACAGAGACTCACCCTGTCGTCATCCTCTACCACCACCAGGAAGCTCTACAGAGACTCACCCTGTCGTCATCCTCTACCACCACCAGGAAGCTCTACAGAGACTCACCCTGACGTCATCCTCTACAGAGACTCACCCTGACGTCATCCTCTACAGAGACTCACCCTGACCTCATCCTCTACAGAGACTCACCCTGACCTCATCCTCTACAGAGACTCACCCTGACGTCATCCTCTACAGAGACTCACCCTGACGTCATCCTCTACAGAGACTCACCCTGACGTCATCCTCTACCACCTCCAGGAAGCTCTACAGAGACTCACCCTGACCTCATCCTCTACAGAGACTCACCCCGACCTCATCCTCTACAGAGACTCACCCCGACCTCATCCTCTACAGAGACTCACCCCGACCTCATCCTCTACAGAGACTCACCCTGTCGTCATCCTCTACCACCACCAGGAAGCTCTACAGAGACTCACCCTGACGTCATCCTCTACAGAGACTCACCCCGACGTCATCCTCTACAGAGACTCACCCCGACGTCATCCTCTACAGAGACTCACCCCGACGTCATCCTCTACAGAGACTCACCCTGTCGTCATCCTCTACCACCACCAGGAAGCTCTACAGAGACTCACCCTGACGTCATCCTCTACAGAGACTCACCCTGACGTCATCCTCTACAGAGACTCACCCTGACGTCATCCTCTACAGAGACTCACCCTGACGTCATCCTCTACAGAGACTCACCCTGACGTCATCCTCTACAGAGACTCACCCTGACGTCATCCTCTACAGAGACTCACCCTGACGTCATCCTCTACAGAGACTCACCCTGACGTCATCCTCTACAGAGACTCACCCTGACGTCATCCTCTACAGAGACTCACCCTGACGTCATCCTCTACCCCACCAGGAAGCTCTACAGAGACTCACCCTGACGTCATCCTCTACAGAGACTCACCCAGCCGTCATCCTCTACCACCACCAGGAAGCTCTACAGAGACTCACCCAGCCGTCATCCTCTACCACCACCAGGAAGCTCTACAGAGACTCACCCCGACGTCATCCTCTACAGAGACTCACCCCGACGTCATCCTCTACAGAGACTCACCCCGACGTCATCCTCTACAGAGACTCACCCCGACGTCATCCTCTACAGAGACTCACCCCGACCTCATCCTCTACAGAGACTCACCCCGACCTCATCCTCTACAGAGACTCACCCTGTCGTCATCAACTACAGAGACTCACCCTGTCGTCATCCTCTACCACCACCAGGAAGCTCTACAGAGACTCACCCTGACGTCATCCTCTACAGAGACTCACCATGACGTCATCCTCTACAGAGACTCACCCTGACGTCATCCTCTACAGAGACTCACCCTGACGTCATCCTCTACAGAGACTCACCCTGACGTCATCCTCTACAGAGACTCACCCCGACGTCATCCTCTACAGAGACTCACCCCGACGTCATCCTCTACAGAGACTCACCCCGACGTCATCCTCTACAGAGACTCACCCTGACGTCATCCTCTACCCCCACCAGGAAGCTCTACAGAGACTCACCCTGACGTCATCCTCTACAGAGACTCACCCAGCCGTCATCCTCTACCACCACCAGGAAGCTCTACAGAGACTCACCCTGACGTCATCCTCTACAGAGACTCACCCTGACGTCATCCTCTACAGAGACTCACCCCGACGTCATCCTCTACAGAGACTCACCCCGACGTCATCCTCTACAGAGACTCACCCCGACCTCATCCTCTACAGAGACTCACCCCGACGTCATCCTCTACAGAGACTCACCCCGACGTCATCCTCTACAGAGACTCACCCTGTCGTCATCCTCTACAGAGACTCACCCTGTCGTCATCCTCTACCACCACCAGGAAGCTCTACAGAGACTCACCCTGACGTCATCCTCTACAGAGACTCACCCTGACGTCATCCTCTACAGAGACTCACCCTGACGTCATCCTCTACAGAGACTCACCCTGACGTCATCCTCTACAGAGACTCACCCTGACGTCATCCTCTACAGAGACTCACCCCGACGTCATCCTCTACCACCACCAGGAAGCTCTACAGAGACTCACCCTGACGTCATCCTCTACAGAGACTCACCCTGACGTCATCCTCTACAGAGACTCACCCAGACCGTCATCCTCTACAGAGACTCACCCCGACGTCATCCTCTACAGAGACTCACCCCGACGTCATCCTCTACAGAGACTCACCCCGACGTCATCCTCTACAGAGACTCACCCGGACCTCACGCTCTACAGAGACTCACCCCGACGTCATCCTCTACAGAGACTCACCCTGACGTCATCCTCTACAGAGACTCACCCTCGACGTCATCCTCTACAGAGACTCACCCTGACGTCATCCTCTACAGAGACTCACCCCGACCTCATCCTCTACAGAGACTCACCCTGACGTCATCCTCTACAGAGACTCACCCTGACGTCATCCTCTACAGAGACTCACCCTGTCGTCATCCTCTACCACCACCAGGAAGCTCTACAGAGACTCACCCTGACGTCATCCTCTACAGAGACTCACCCCGACGTCATCCTCTACAGAGACTCACCCCGACGTCATCCTCTACAGAGACTCACCCCGACGTCATCCTCTACAGAGACTCACCCCGACGTCATCCTCTACAGAGACTCACCCTGACGTCATCCTCTACAGAGACTCACCCTGACGTCATCCTCTACAGAGACTCACCCTGACGTCATCCTCTACCACCACCAGGAAGCTCTACAGAGACTCACCCTGACGTCATCCTCTACAGAGACTCACCCTGACGTCATCCTCTACAGAGACTCACCCCGACGTCATCCTCTACAGAGACTCACCCCGACGTCATCCTCTACAGAGACTCACCCCGAAGTCATCCTCTACAGAGACTCACCCCAACGTCATCCTCTACAGAGACTCACCCCAACGTCATCCTCTACAGAGACTCACCCTGACGTCATCCTCTACCCCCACCAGGAAGCTCTACAGAGACTCACCCTGACGTCATCCTCTACAGAGACTCACCCAGCCGTCATCCTCTACCACCACCAGGAAGCTCTACAGAGACTCACCCCGACGTCATCCTCTACAGAGACTCACCCCGACGTCATCCTCTACAGAGACTCACCCCGACGTCATCCTCTACAGAGACTCACCCCGACGTCATCCTCTACAGAGACTCACCCCGACCTCATCCTCTACAGAGACTCACCCCGACCTCATCCTCTACAGAGACTCACCCTGTCGTCATCCTCTACCACCACCAGGAAGCTCTACAGAGACTCACCCTGTCGTCATCCTCTACCACCACCAGGAAGCTCTACAGAGACTCACCCTGACGTCATCCTCTACAGAGACTCACCATGACGTCATCCTCTACAGAGACTCACCCTGACGTCATCCTCTACAGAGACTCACCCTGACGTCATCCTCTACAGAGACTCACCCTGACGTCATCCTCTACAGAGACTCACCCGGACGTCATCCTCTACAGAGACTCACCCGGACGTCATCCTCTACAGAGACTCACCCCAGTCATCCTCTACAGAGACTCACCCTGACGTCATCCTCTACAGAGACTCACCCTGACGTCATCCTCTACAGAGACTCACCCAGCCGTCATCCTCTACAGAGCCACGCTCACCCAGCCGTCATCCTCTACCACCACCAGGAAGCTCTACAGAGACTCACCCCGACGTCATCCTCTACAGAGACTCACCCTGACGTCATCCTCTACAGAGACTCACCCTGACGTCATCCTCTACAGAGACTCACCCTGACGTCATCCTCTACAGAGACTCACCCCGACGTCATCCTCTACAGAGACTCACCCTGACGTCATCCTCTACAGAGACTCACCCTGCGTCATCCTCTACAGGACTCACCCAGCGTCACCTCTACCACCACCAGGAAGCTCTACAGAGACTCACCCCGACGTCATCCTCTACAGAGCCACCCGACTCATCCTCTACAGAGACTCACCCCGACGTCATCCTCTACAGAGACTCACCCCGACGTCATCCTCTACAGAGACTCACCCCGACCTCATCCTCTACAGAGACTCACCCCGACCTCATCCTCTACAGAGACTCACCCCTGACGTCATCCTCTACAGAGACTCACCCTGACGTCATCCTCTACAGAGACTCACCCTGACGTCATCCTCTACAGAGACCACCTGCGTCATCCCACGGAAGCTCTACAGAGACTCACCCTGACGTCATCCTCTACAGAGACTCACCCTGACGTCATCCTCTACAGAGACTCACCCTGACGTCATCCTCTACAGAGACTCACCCGACGTCATCCTCTACAGAGACTCACCCTGCGTCACCTCTACCACCACCAGGAAGCTCTACAGAGACTCACCCTGACGTCATCCTCTACAGAGACTCACCCTGACGTCATCCTCTACAGAGACTCACCCTGACGTCATCCTCTACCACCACCAGGAAGCTCTACAGAGACTCACCCTGACGTCATCCTCTACAGAGACTCACCCCGACGTCATCCTCTACAGAGACTCACCCCGACGTCATCCTCTACAGAGACTCACCCCGACGTCATCCTCTACAGAGACTCACCCCGACGTCATCCTCTACAGAGACTCACCCCGACGTCATCCTCTACAGAGACTCACCCGACGTCATCCTCTACAGAGACTCACCCGCGTCATCCTCTACAGAGACTCACCCCGACGTCATCCTCTACAGAGACTCACCCCGACGTCATCCTCTACAGAGACTCACCCCGACGTCATCCTCTACAGAGACTCACCCCGACGTCATCCTCTACAGAGACTCACCCCGACGTCATCCTCTACAGAGACTCACCCTGACGTCATCCTCTGTGATGTATCCGGTCTGAGCCACCCACCAGGGCTCAACAGAGACTCACCCTGACGTCATCCTCTGTGATGTATCCGGTCTGAGCCACCCACCAGGGCTCAACAGAGATCTCTACTGGCTTGGAGGGCAGCAGGTCTCGCGCCGTTTTCCTACGGAAGAATTTCTGACAGGAGACACAAGTCCGTACACGTTAAATCACTGTTACTATTCATGTCAGTCAGAAATATGACCAAGGAAATAACGACATGCTTAATGAAGTTGAAGACTCTCTTACTTTGGAGGACCTGCACTGGTTCATCAAGTCTATATACTGGTTCCTCCCGATTCCCAGCAGTCTTAGACCTAGAACACAGACAGGAGATATTAAATCACTGGTTCCTCCTCTACCAAGGCTGAGTCCCAATGATGCCCTATTCTCTGTTTAGTACACTACCTTAGACCAGAGCCCTATTCCCTATATAGTGCACTCCGTTTGACCAGAGCCCTATATAGTGCACTCCGTTTGACCAGAGCCCTATATAGTGCACTCCGTTTGACCAGAGCCCTATATAGTGCACTCCGTTTGACCAGAGCCCTATATAGTGCACTCCGTTTGACCAGAGCCCTATATAGTGCACTCCGTTTGACCAGAGCCCTATATAGTGCACTCCGTTTGACCAGAGCCCTATATAGTGCACTCCGTTTGACCAGAGCCCTATATAGTGCACTCCGTTTGACCAGAGCCCTATATAGTGCACTCCGTTTGACCAGAGCCCTATATAGTGCACTCCGTTTGACCAGAGCCCTATATAGTGCACTCCGTTTGACCAGAGCCCTATATAGTGCACTCCGTTTGACCAGAGCCCTATATAGTGCACTCCGTTTGACCAGAGCCCTATATAGTGCACTCCGTTTGACCAGAGCCCTATATAGTGCACTCCGTTTGACCAGAGCCCTATATAGTGCACTCCGTTTGACCAGAGCCCTATATAGTGCACTCCGTTTGACCAGAGCCCTATATAGTGCACTCCGTTTGACCAGAGCCCTATATAGTGCACTCCGTTTGACCAGAGCCCTATATAGTGCACTCCGTTTGACCAGAGCCCTATATAGTGCACTCCGTTTGACCAGAGCCCTATATAGTGCACTCCGTTTGACCAGAGCCCTATATAGTGCACTCCGTTTGACCAGAGCCCTATATAGTGCACTCCGTTTGACCAGAGCCCTATATAGTGCACTCCGTTTGACCAGAGCCCTATATAGTGCACTCCGTTTGACCAGAGCAGTTTCCATAACGCCCCTCCTAGATCAGTAACGTCTTACATTTAAAATGTTCAAATTGATTTCCTGAAATGTCACCATCATCACCGATTGAAGCTATTTCTGAGTGAGTCAGTGTGTGTGTGTGTGTGTGTGTGTGTGTGTGTGTGTGTGTGTGCGCGCACGCGCGCGTGCCCTTCCAAAGCCCTCCAGAACAGCTCCCTCTAAGCTGAGCACGGGCAGATCACAGAGGAAATATCAGCCCACGGAGAGAAGCACCAGATTGTTCTAGAGTTTTTCCTGTTAACCTGTTATGGATAGGGGGCAGT
This sequence comes from Salmo salar, assembly GCF_965601325.2. Lineage (NCBI taxonomy): Eukaryota > Metazoa > Chordata > Actinopteri > Salmoniformes > Salmonidae > Salmo > Salmo salar. Next base: position 108,228,643 of record NC_138304.1, read on the forward strand.
ATTTTCACGGCCGGATAAAAAACGTACCCGATTTAATCTGATTATTACTCCTGCCCAGAAACTAGAATATGCATATAATTATTAGCTTTGGATAGAAAACACTCCAAAGTTTCTAAAACTGTTTGAATGGTGTCTGTGAGTATAACAGAACTCATTTGGCAGGCCAAAACCTGAGAAGATTCCATGCAGGAAGTGGCCTGTCTGACAATTTCTTGGCCTTCTTGATTATCTCTATCCATTACAGAGGATCTCTGCTGTTACGTGACACTTCCTACGGCTCCCATGGGCTCTCAGAAGGCGGCAAAAAGCTGAATCGTGGCTTTGCAGGCTCTGGCTGAAAAAAAGTAGCGCCTTTGGATAGTGGCTGGTCACAGTACTGTGAGACTCAGGCTCGTGCCCGAGTCGACCCCATGCTTTATTTTCTTTCGTCTTTTTACCTAAACGCAGATTCCCGGTCGGAATATTATCGCTTTTTTACGAGAAAAATGACATAAAAATAGATTTTAAACTGCGGTTGACATGCTTCCAAGTACGGTAATGGAATATTTAGAAATCTTTTGTCACGAAATGCGCCATGCTCGTGACCCTTATTTACACTTCGGATAGTGTCTTGAACGCACGAACAAAACGCCGCTATTTGGATGTAACAATGGATTATTTTGAACCAAACCAACATTTGTTATTGAAGTAGCAGTCCTGGGAGTGCATTCTGACGAAGAACACCAAAGGTAATAACATTTTTCTAATAGTAAATCGGAGTTTGGTGAGTACCACACTTGGTGGGTGTCTAAATAGCTAGCCGTGATGGCTGGGCTATCTACTGAGAATATTGCAAAATGTGCTTTCACCAAAAAGCTATTTTAAAAATCGGACACCTCGATTGCACAAAGGAGTTCTGTATCTATAATTCTTAAAATAATTGTTATGTTTTTTGTGAACGTTTATCGTGAGTAATTTAGTAAATTCACCGGAGGTTTGCGGGGGGTATGCTAGTTCTGAACGTCACATTCTAATGTAAAAAGCTGGTTTTTGATATAAATATGAACTTGATTGAACAAAACATGCATGTATTGTATAACATAATGTCCTAGGGTTGTCATCTGATGAAGATCATCAAAGGTTAGTGCTGCATTTAGCTGTGGTTTGGGTTTATGTGACATTATATGCTAGCTTGAAAAATGGGTGTCTGATTATTTCTGGCTGGGTACTCTGCTGACATAATCTAATGTTTTGCTTTCGCTGTAAAGCCTTTTTGAAATCGGACAGTGTGGTTAGATAAAGGAGAGTCTTGTCTTTAAAATGCTGTAAAATAGTCATATGTTTGAAAAATGGAAGTTTTTGTATTTTTGAGGAATTTGTAATTCGCGCCACGCCCATCATTGGATATTGGAGCAGGTGTTCCGCTAGCGGAACGTCTAGATGTAAGAGGCTAACACTATCAACGTTTCCCTTTACTGTGGCAATTGGCGATCGAATCAACGCACTATTAGCCATTTTCAATCCAACATACTGAAACAAAACGAACAATGCAAGAGTTTTTGCTGTAGGCAGAACGCTTCGAAGTAGCATTCTATTGCAGACTTAGTCCATACTTTACACAGACCTGTGCGGCATAACCAATCAGAGCTGCAGTAGGCCTATATGCAAATAGACCATTGCCATATATGGATCGGTGGCATTGACTTTGAACTGGACTGTGTTTACAGCATGAGCGGTCGTGAGTAGATGCGCTTGTTTTGAGATCAAAGCAAGAGCTGCATGTAGCCACGTTCATATCCTTTGCTAGTTAGTTTTAAAAATGTTGCCACTTATAAAGAACTTAGTCTTTACATACAGTACCAAATCAAAAGTTTGGACATACCTGCTCATTCAAGTGTTTTTCTTAACTTTTACTATTTTCTACATTGTAGAATAATAGTGAAGACATCACAACTATGAAATAAAACATATTGAATCATGTAGTAACCAAAAAAAAGTGTTAAATTAAAACATATTTTATATACTTGAGATTCTTCAAAGTAGCCACCCTTTGCCTTAATGACAGTTTTGCACACTCTTGGCATTCTCTCAACCAGCTTCACCTGGAATGCTTTTCCAACAGTTTTGAAGGCGTTCCCACATATGCTGAGCACTTGTTGGCTGCTTTTCCTTCACTCTGCGGTCCAACTCATCCCAAACCATCTCAATTGGGTTGTGGTCAGGTGATTGTGGAGGCCAGGTCATCTGATGCAGCACTCCATCACTCTCCTTCTTGGTCAAATAGACCTTAGCCTAGAGGTGTGTTGGGTCATTGTCCTGTTGAAAAACAAATGATAGTCCCACTAAGCACAAACCAGATGGGATGGCGTATTGCTGCAGAATGCTGTGGTAGCCATGCTGGGTAAGTGTGCCTTGAATTCTAAATTAATCACTGACAGTGTCACCAGCAAAGCACCCCCACACCATCCACCTCCACCTCCATGCTTCACGGTGAGAACCACACATGTGGAGATCATCCGTTCACCTATTCTGCGTCTCACAAAGACACGGTGGTTGGAACCCAAAATCTCACATTTGGACTCATCAGACCAAAGGACAGATTTCCACCGGTCTAATGTCCATTGCTCGTGTTTCTAGGCCCAAGCAAGTCTCTTCTTATTATTGGTGTCCTTTAGTAGTGGTTTCTTTGCAGCAATTCGACCATGAAGGCCTGATTCACACAGTCTCCTCTGAACAGTTGATGTTGAGATGTGTCTGTTACTTGAACTCTGTGAAGCATTTATTTGGGCTGCAATTTCTGAGGCTGGTAACTGTAATGAACTTATCTTCTGAAGTCATGCAGCCATCCTGCTTCTGGCCAGTCTGAGAGCAGAAAGTCATGGAGCCATCCTCCTTCTGGCCAGTCTGAGAGCAGAAAGTCATGCAGCCATCCTCCTTCTGGCCAGTCTGAGAGCAGAAAGTCATGCAGCCATCCTGCTTCTGGCCAGTCTGAGAGCAGAAAGTCATGCAGCCATCCTCCTTCTGGCCAGTCTGACAGCAGAAAGTCATGGAGCCATCCTGCTTCTGGCCAGTCTGAGAGCAGAAAGTCATGCAGCCATCCTGCTTCTGGCCGGTCTGACAGCAGAAAGTCATGCAGCCATCCTCCTTCTGGCCAGTCTAAGAGCAGAAAGTCATGGAGCCATCCTGCTTCTGGCCAGTCTGACAGCAGAAAGTCATGGAGCCATCCTGCTTCTGGCCAGTCTAAGAGCAGAAAGTCATGGAGCCATCCTGCTTCTGGCCAGTCTGACAGCAGAAAGTCATGGAGCCATCCTCCTTCTGGCTGGTCTGACAGCAGAAAGTCATGCAGCCATCCTGCTTCTGGCCAGTCTGAGAGCAGAAAGTCATGCAGCCATCCTCCTTCTGGCCAGTCTGAGAGCAGAAAGTCATGCAGCCATCCTGCTTCTGGCCAGTCTGAGAGCAGAAAGTCATGCAGCCATCCTGCTTCTGGCCGGTCTGACAGCAGAAAGTCATGGAGCCATCCTCCTTCTGGCCAGTCTGACAGCAGAAATTCATGGAGCCATCCCGCTTCTGGCCAGTCTGACAGCAGAAAGTCATGGAGCCATCCTGCTTCTGGCCAGTCTGACAGCAGAAAGTCATGGAGCTATCCTGCTTCTGGCCAGTCTGAGAGCAGAAAGTCATGGAGCCATCCTGCTTCTGGCCAGTCTGACAGCAGAAAGTCATGGAGCCATCCTCCTTCTGGCTGGTCTGACAGCAGAAAGTCATGGAGCCATCCTGCTTCTGGCCAGTCTGAGAGCAGAAAGTCATGGAGCCATTCTGCTTCTGGCCGGTCTGACAGCAGAAAGTCATGGAGCCATCCTCCTTCTGGCCAGTCTGAGAGCAGAAAGTCATGGAGCCATTCTGCTTCTGGCCAGTCTGACAGCAGAAAGTCATGGAGCCATTCTGCTTCTGGCCAGTCTGACAGCAGAAAGTCATGGAGCCATTCTGCTTCTGGCCAGTCTGACAGCAGAAAGTCATGGAGCCATTCTGCTTCTGGCCAGTCTGACAGCAGAAAGTCATGGAGCCATCCTGCTTCTGGCCGGTCTGACAGCAGAAAGTCATGGAGCCATCCTGCTTCTGGCCAGTCTGAGAGCAGAAAGTCATGGAGCCATCCTGCTTCTGGCCAGTCTGACAGCAGAAAGTCATGGAGCCATCCTGCTTCTGGCCGGTCTGACAGCAGAAAGTCATCGACCAATGCCGCTTCATTCATTGAATTTGTCGTTTGTAATACAATGGGCTTTAGCAATAATTGTTTTATCAGTTACTGAGTTCCTCAAAATGAATGTGTTAATTCGTTAGAAGAGGAATAACTGTCGGAACAGTTCAATTCAAAATGAGGTCAAAGACAGTGTTTCCCGTTTATTAATTAGTCAGCAGAGGCCCAATGCCTCAACCCTGGTGTTGCTAGCAGAATGTTCTAACTCACTGATGTTCTACAGTCAGTCAGGCAGCAGTCTATCCCTGAGAGAGGGAGTACTACAGTAGTACTACTAACTGCCAGCAGTCTATCCCTGAGAGAGGGAGTACTACAGTAGTACTACTAACAGCCAGCAGTTTATCCCTGAGGGAGTACTACAGTAGTACTACTAACAGTCAGCAGTCTATCCCTGAGAGAGGGAGTACTACAGTAGTACTACTAACAGCCAGCAGTCTATCCCTGAGAGAGTACTACAGTAGTACTACTAACAGCCAGCAGTTTATCCCTGAGAGAGGGAGTACTACAGTAGTACTACTAACAGCCAGCAGTTTATCCCTGAGAGAGGGAGTACTACAGTAGTACTACTAACAGTCAGCAGTCTATCCCTGAGAGAGGGAGTACTACAGTAGTACTACTAACAGGCAGCAGTTTATCCCTGAGAGAGGGAGTACTACAGTAGTACTACTAACAGCCAGCAGTCTATCCCTGAGAGAGGGAGTACTACAGTACTACTACTAACAGCCAGCAGTTTATCCCTGAGAGAGGGAGTACTACAGTAGTACTACTAACAGCCAGCAGTCTATCCCTGAGAGAGGGAGTACTACAGTATTACTACTAACAGTCAGCAGTTTATCCCTGAGAGAGGGAGTACTACAGTGGTACTACTAACAGGCAGCAGTTTATCCCTGAGGGAGTACTACAGTACTACTACTAACAGCCAGCAGTTTATCCCTGAGAGAGGGAGTACTACAGTAGTACTACTAACAGCCAGCAGTCTATCCCTGAGAGAGGGAGTACTACAGTAGTACTACTAACAGCCAGCAGTCTATCCCTGAGAGAGGGAGTACTACAGTATTACTACTAACAGTCAGCAGTTTATCCCTGAGAGAGGGAGTACTACAGTAGTACTACTAACAGCCAGCAGTCTATCCCTGAGAGAGGGAGTACTACAGTAGTACTACTAACAGCCAGCAGTCTATCCCTGAGAGAGGGAGTACTACAGTAGTACTACTAACAGCCAGCAGTCTATCCCTGAGAGAGGGAGTACTACAGTAGTACTACTAACAGCCAGCAGTCTATCCCTGAGAGAGGGAGTACTACAGTATTACTACTAACAGCCAGCAGTCTATCCCTGAGAGAGGGAGTACTACAGTAGTACTACTAACAGCCAGCAGTCTATCCCTGAGAGAGGGAGTACTACAGTAGTACTACTAACAGCCAGCAGTCTATCCCTGAGAGAGGGAGTACTACAGTATTACTACTAACAGCCAGCAGTCTATCCCTGAGAGAGGGAGTACTACAGTATTACTACTAACAGTCAGCAGTTTATCCCTGAGAGAGGGAGTACTACAGTATTACTACTAACAGACAGCAGTTTATCCCAGAGAGGGAGTACTACAGTACTACTACTAACAGTCAGCAGTTTATCCCTGAGAGAGGGAGTACTACAGTACTACTACTAACAGGCAGCAGTTTATCCCTGAGAGAGGGAGTACTACAGTACTACTACTAACAGTCAGAAGTTTATCCCTGAGAGAGGGAGTACTACATAGGATTATCATCAACTAGCATGGGATGCTAATATGACTAGGATTATCATCAACTAGCATGGGATGCTAATATGACTAGGATTATCATCAACTAGCATGGGATGCTAATATGACTAGGATTATCATCAACTAGCATGGGATGCTAATATGACTAGGATTATCATCAACTAGCATGGGATGCTAATATGACTAGGATTATCATCAACTAGCATGGGATGCTAATATGACTAGGATTATCATCAACTAGCATGGGATGCTAATATGACTAGGATTATCATCAACTAGCATGGGATTCTAATATGACTAGGATTGTGCCTTTGGCTACTGGACAATGAAAGAAAGTTGATTTGAAAACCAATAGAACGTGAGAGAAATATGCTACTGGTTTCAATGGCATATGGAAGCCAAAATAATTTCCTCCACGTTTCTATGGTCTGATTTTAACTAGGCTACTTTGAAGCAAGGACGTGCCTCATAATATGTAGTAAAACCTTCAGGTTTCCAACAACTAAAGAAAATGTTTTCAAAATGCATTCTGCCTCCAGCTCATTGCAAAGTGAAGAGTGACACTCTGAAGCCTTCCTATGCAAATGGGAAGCGCGCTTCAATTACCAGTTGAGAAATAAAAATAGTAGCCCTTCTCAATCGTGGCCATCAAAACTGTCTTTAACACTAGATTGCATTTAGAATTATTACGTAATGGTTGGGTTTATAAAAGCACGTTTCACTCTAGCAGCAACTGACAAGCTGTTTGAGGAGCTGTAGCAGCAGCACAAATTAGGCTCTGTATCTGTTTTGCTATGCGTGTGTGCTAAATAAGATGAATAATGAAAATGCATGTGCCAATTTAATTCCAACTAATTTATGCAAATTAACCTATAGACCGATAAGCATGACCGGTCAAATGTATTTCCATCGACTGGTATTTCCATAAATTAATAGGCTAAAATTAATTATTTTGTCATTATTTATTTTTTTCTTCTCCCGGACAAATGGCCGGCGCCAATTTTATTTATCGTTTTATCATTGTTGTTTTTTGGGCCAAAAGCCAGCTATTACCGGCTACCGGAAATACTGACCCACACACCACAGAGCTGTAAGAGGAAGTACAGTAACAGTCTACTTACAGTCAGCAGCAGTGAAGTTGGGCAGTGAGTCGTAACTCTTCTCTACGTTCATGATGTCCTGGAGGTGGAGAGAGAGGGAGGAGAGGGAAGAGAAAGAGAGAGGGAGGAGAAGAGAGAGGGAGGAGAGGGAGGAGAGGGAAGAGAAGAGAGAGGGAGGGAGGAAGAAGAGAGAGAGAGGGAGAGAGGGAAGAGAAGAGAGAGGGAGGGAGGGAAGAGAAGAGAGAGGGAGGGAGGGAAGAGAAGAGAGAGGGAGGAGAGGGAAGAGAAGAGGGAGGAGAGGGAAGAGAAGAGGGAGGAGAGGGAAGAGAAGAGGGAGGAGAGGGAAGAGAAGAGGGAGGGGAAGAGAAGAGGGAGGGAAGAGAAGAGGGAGGGAAGAGAAGAGAAGAGGGAGGGAAGAGGGAGAGAGGAGTGGGAAGAGAAGAGAGAGGGAGGAGAGGGAGAGAGAAGAGGGAGAGAGGAGAGGGAAGAGAAGAGAGAGGGAGGAGAGGGAAGAGAAGAGGGAGAGAAGAGAAGAGAGAGAGAGGAGAGGGAAGAGAAGAGAGAGGGAGGAGAGGGAAGAGAAGAGGGAGGGAAGAGAAGAGAGAGGGAGGAGAGGGAAGAGAAGAGAGAGGGAGGAGAGGGAAGAGAAGAGAAGAGGGAGGAGAGGGAAGAGAAGAGAAGAGGGAGGGAAGAGAAGAGAAGAGAGAGAGAGGGAGGGAAGAGAAGAGGGAGAAATTAAAACAGGAATAAGGGAGCAGCAAATTAAACTAATTTCTCTTAATACACCATTCCTTCCTTCCCTGGACCTTCATTATTCACTGAATATGTTCCAAATGGCACCCTATTCCCAATGTAGTGCACTACTTTTGACCAGGACCCTATGGCACCCTATTCCCAATGTAGTGCACTACTTTTGACCAGGACCCTATGGCACCCTATTCCCAATGTAGTGCACTACTTTTGACCAGGACCCTATGGCACCCTATTCCCAATGTAGTGCACTACTTTTGACCAGGACCCTATGGCACCCTATTCCCAATGTAGTGCACTACTTTTGACCAGGACCCTATGGCACCCTATTCCCAATGTAGTGCACTACTTTTGACCAGGACCCTATTCACAATTTTAGTGCACTACTTTGGACCAGGGCCCTATGGCGCCCTATTCCCTATTTAGTGCAGTAATTAATTTATCCTATTAAAAAAAACACATCAAATGGATTATCAGAGTAACACGTCCATCAGTAATGTCATTTACACGTCTAGTATGAAGATGTCGCCTCAGCGAGATGTCGCCTCAGAACGCGCAGCGAGATGTCGCCTCAGAACGCGCAGCGAGATGTCGCCTCAGAACGCGCAGCGAGATGTCGCCTCAGAACGCGCAGCGAGATGTCGCCTCAGAACGCGCAGCGAGATGTCGCCTCAGAACGCGCAGCGAGATGTCGCCTCAGAACGCGCAGCGAGATGTCGCCTCAGAACGCGCAGCGAGATGTCGCCTCAGAACGCGCAGCGAGATGTCGCCTCAGAACGCGCAGCGAGATGTCGCCTCAGAACGCGCAGCGAGATGCCGCCTCAGAACGCGCAGCGAGATGCCGCCTCAGAACGCGCAGCGAGATGCCGCCTCAGAACGCGCAGCGAGATGCCGCCTCAGAACGCGCAGCGAGATGCCGCCTCAGAACGCGCAGCGAGATGCCGCCTCAGAACGCGCAGCGAGATGCCGCCTCAGAACGCGCAGCGAGATGCCGCCTCAGAACGCGCAGCGAGATGCCGCCTCAGAACGCGCAGCGAGATGCCGCCTCAGAACGCGCAGCGAGATGCCGCCTCAGAATGTAGAAAATAAAATTGGTTTTAATGTTTTTCACCATTAACGATATCACAATCAGCTAAGCAACAGTTTGAGTTTGGGCACTAGATCTAGGCCCTAGTTGTTCATTATATTTCATCTGTGCATTTTTTTCATTGAAATTCTATGAAATTCTTCAAGGCAGCGTAGCCTAGTGGTTAGAGCGTTGGACTAGTAACAGTTAGGGTCCACCCCACACTGACTGGGGCAATCTCCCATCGTACTGTGAAGTGTTAGAACTTAACGTTCAGAGTAAAAACTCGCCGGACACTATGAAAGGTTCAACCAAGTTTATTCTGCCCAGCGGATCAATACAGCTGCATTAGAGAAAAACATTTTTCACACAAGCACTGATATTTAACCCTTCCTTCTAGGCTGAGCCTCCTCCTACACATCTGTATAAAACATTGTGTTTTTACTGTTAGTGTCCTGCCTAAGTGATACAGGCCATAAACTTTACATTTCTTCCTTAACCTGACCTCGACCCCCCCCCCCCCCTTTCATCACTAATCCATGGCTCTCTCCCCTTTTTTACATTTTAGTCATTTCAGCAGACGGTTCTTATCCACAGCAACTTACAGTAGTGAATGCATACATTTCATACATTTTTTTCCTCCGTACTGGTCCCCCGTGGGAATCGAACCCACAACCCTGGCGTTGCAAACACCATGCTCTACCAACTGAGCCACACGGGACCAGCTTATCTGTCACGTGATCGCTTTCCCAACACTCGGTACATTCCAAGATGAATTGCCCCCACCATGTACCTTCTTCCTGTAGATAGCCGAGGGACTACGGCACCACCAGCGGTTACGGCACCTCTCATTTCTCTATTGAAACTAAATCATTAATAAGGATTTAAAATTCATCAATCCAAAACCTATCAGAAGGGAATAGGAGCCATCGGGATGCAGCATGGTTCTTTAATACTGACGCTATTGGACTGTTGCACAAGACAAAGTCACATATTAGGGCTAACTCAAGGGGTTTGAAAGTCTACCAAGGTTATGTTTGAGTCAAGGGTACAGAGTGTGAAACTCCAGGAATAACACAGGAAGAATAACGGCGTCTTCTCAGCAGAACAGGAACACTGCAAGCCAGCAGTTAAACAGCTGAGGTCTGTTAACCCAAGCCGGGGGAAATGGGGGTCTCTACTAAGCTGACATATGGAATTGTTTTAAGATGGTCATACCAAGGATCATTTATCTCTTTGATTTTGAATTATAAGACCGGTTAATGGTATCAAAAAAAAAAAAATACTTCAAAAAGTATTTTATGAAACATTGAATTTGGCATTACTGCTATTAGTCCATAGAAACACATTGAATAGCAGATTACTGCTATTAGCCCATAGAAACACATTGAATAGCAGATTACTGCTATTAGCCCATAGAAACACATTGAATAACAGATTACTGCTATTAGCCAATAGAAACACATTGAACAACAGATATTTTAAAAAAAATCTTAAGGAAGTTTGTTCTGAAGTGTCTGGAAAAGTTGTATTTGATCCCTTGTTTTAGGCACTAAACTTTCTCCATATATACTTCCATAAACTGGTTTAACTGGTACGGGGGACATTCAGATGAGTCTTGTGAGTCTTGTGGGCATCCTAGATCAAAACAAGAGTCTCATCTTTCCACCGAGTGGCCAAACTGTTCGGACACTCCGTGAGAAGACCGATTTAGCTCTGCCAGCTTTAACCGCGGAAATTCTAGCAGGAAGGGTTACGGTAGAAAATATGATGTAGAACAGATATGATCCTCTATCCTCAATAATAGGGAGTCATTTTGAGCTCTATAAATTACATTTCTATCTGCACGGCTCTGTACCGTTTTCCCAACTGAATACACCCCTTGTGGTCAATTGGTTTTTACAGCGTAGAAATACAAAACATAGAAATACAATGAATAGAACGGGTTTGGAATCTCTATTCCTGGCAATATGACTGGTGAACTCATGAGTACACTAGCAATCGCTTCCTGGTATTGTAATTAAATCATTTCCATGGTAATGAAGAATGTTAATTCAAAATAATGTTAACTGATATGACTCATGCAATGGAATGTATTTTTTGTAATGGCAGTTCAATTGATTCAACAAATCACAGCACAGATTGATGGGTACACTTCCTGCTTTTACTTCCCGCTTTGCTCCTATGGGTCTCCCCATAATGTCATCATTGGCTTGAATGAGGACACCCCCGTTCTACTCATTCTAGTGTAAAGACTGGTATCAGTATGACCTAAATGCACAGTAGGACAGCTCTTGAATGGATTGATTTGGGACTACGGTTCTGTCCTAAACGGTACCCTATTCAATTATAGTTCACTACTACTGACCCTATGGACGTACATGGACCTTATAGACCAGAGCCCTATGAACCTTATAGACCAGAGCCCTATGGACCTTATAGACCAGAGCCCTACGGACCTTATAGACCAGAGCCCTACGGACCTACATGGACCTTATAGACCAGAGCCCTACGGACCTACATGGACCTTATAGACCAGAGCACTATGGACCTTATAGACCAGAGCCCCCTTCTGACCTCAGAACAGCCTCGTCGGGGCATGGACTCTACAGGGACGCTGGCTCATGTTGACTCCAATGCTTCCCACAGTTGTGTCAAGTTGACTGGATGTCCTTTGGGTGTTGAAACAATCTTGATACACACAGGAAACTGTTGAGCAGTGTTCCAGTTCTTGACACAAACCGGTGCCCCTGGGCACCTACTACCATACCCCGTTCAAAGACACTTCAATATTTTTGTCTTGCCCATTCACCCTCTGACAAATTGAAAACCCTAGTCATTGGCGACTCCATTACCCGCAGTATTAGACTTAAAACTAATCATCCAGCGATCATACACTGTTTACCAGGGGGCAGGGCTACCGACGTTAAGGCTAATCTAAAGATGGTGCTGGCTAAAGCTAAAACTGGCGAGTGTAGAGAGTATAGAGATATTGTTATCCACGTCGGCACCAACGATGTTAGGATGAAACAGTCAGAGGTCACCAAGCGCAACATAGCTTCAGCGTGTAAATCAGCTAGAAAGATGTGTCGGCATCGATTAATTGTCTCTGGCCCCCTCCCAGTTAGGGGGAGTGATGAGCTCTACAGCAGAGAGTCTCACAACTCAATCGTTGGTTGAAAACTGTTTTCTGCCCCTCCCAAAAGACAGAATTTGTAGATAATTGGCCCTCTTTCTGGGAGTCACCCACAAACAGGACCAAGCCTGGCCTGTTGAGGAGTGACGGACTCCATCCTAGCTGGAGGGGTGCTCTCATCCTATCTACGAACATAGACAGGGCTCTAACTCCTCTAGCTCCACAATGAAATAGGGTGCAGGCCAGGCAACAGGATGTTAGCCAGCCTGCCAGCTTAGTGGAGTCTGCCACTAGCGCAGTCAGCGTAGTCAGCTCAGCTTTCCCCATTGAGACCGTGTCTGTGCCTCGATCTAGGTTGGGCAAAATTAAAAATGGCGGTGTTCGCTTTAGCAATCTCACTAGAATAAAGACCTCCTCCATTCCTGCCATTATTGAAAGAGATTGTGATACCTCACATCTCAAAATTGGGTTACTTTTAATGTTAGATCCCTCACTTCCAAGGCAGTTATAGTCAATGAACTAATCACTGATCGTAATCTTGATGTGATTGGCCTGACTGAAACATGGCTTAAGCCTGATGAATTTACTGTGTTAAATGAGGCCTCACCCCCTGGTTACACCAGTGACCATACCCCCCGTGCATCCGGCAAAGGCGGAGGTGTTGCTAACATTTACGATAGCAAATTTCAATTTACAAAAAAAAAAACAATGACGTTTTCGTCTTTTGAGCTTCTAGTCATGAAATCTATGCAGCTACTCACTCACTTTTTATAGCTACTGTTTACAGGCCTCCTGGGCCATATGCAGTGTTCCTCACTGAGTTCCCTGAATTCCTATCGGATCTTGTAGTCATAGCAGATAATATTCAAATTTTTGGTGACTTTAACATTCACATGGAAAAGTCCACAGACCCACTCCAAAAGGCTTTCGGAGCCATCATCGACTCAGTGGGTTTTGTCCAACATGTCTCTGGACCTACTCACTGCCACAGTCATACTCTGGACCTAGTTTTGTCCCATGGAATAAATGTTGTGGATCTTAATGTTTTTCCTCATAATCCTGGACTATCGGACCCCCATTTTATTACGTTTGCAATCGCAACAAATAATCTGCTCAGACCCCAACCAAGGAGCATTAAAAGTCGTGCTATAAATTCTCAGACAACCCAAAGATTCCTTGATGCCCTTCCAGACTGCCTCTGCCTACCCAAGGACATCAGAGGACAAAAATCAGTTAACCACCTAACCGAGGAACTCAATTTAACCTTGCGCAATACCCTAGATGGGGTTGCACCCCTAAAAACATCTGTCATAAGAAACTAGCTCCCTTGTATACAGAAAATACACGAGCTCTGAAGCAAGCTTCCAGAAAATTGGAACGGAAATGGCGCCACACCAAACTGGAAGTCTTCCGACTAGCTTGGAAAGACTGTACCGTGCAGTATCGAAGAGCCCTCACTGCTGCTCGATCATCCTATTTTTCCAACTTAATTGAGGAAAATAAGAACAATCTGAAATGTCTTTTTGATACTGTCGCAAAGCTAACTAAAAAGCAGCCTTCGCAAATGGAGGATGGCTTTCACTTCAGCAGTAATACATTTATGAACTTCTTTGAGGAAAAGATCATGATCATTAGAAAGCAAATTACAGACTCCTCTTTAAATCTGCGTATTCCTCCAAAGCTCCATTGTCCTGAGTCTACACAACTCTGCCAGGACCTAGGATCAAGGGAGATACTAAAGTGTTTTAGTACTATATCTCTTGACACAATGATGAAAATAATCATGGCCTCCAAATCCTCAAGCTGCATACTGGACCCTATTCCAACTAAACTACTGAAAGAGCTGCTTCCTGTGCTTGGCCCTCCTATGTTTAACATAATAAACGGCTCTCTATCCACCGGATGTGTACCAAGCTCACTAAAAGTGGCAGTAATAAAGCCTCTCTTGAAAAAGCCGAATCTTGATCCAGAAATTATAAAAAACTATCGGCCTATATCGAATCTTCCATTCCTCTCAAGAATTTTAGAAAAAGCTGTTGCACAGCAACTCACTGCCCTCCTGAAGACAAACAATGTATACGAAACGCTTCAGTCTGGTTTTAGACCCCATCATAGCACTGAGACTGCACTTGTGAAGGTGGTAAATGACCTTTTAATGACGTCAGACCGAGGCTCTGCATCTGTCCTCGTGCTCCTAGATCTTAGTGCCGCTTTTGATACCATCGATCACCACATTCTTTTGGAGAGATTGGAAACCCAAATTGGTCTACATGGACAAGTTCTGGCCTGGTTTAGATCTTATCTGTCGGAAAGATATCAGTTTGTCTCTGTGAATGGTTTGTCCTCTGACAAATCAATTGTAAATTTCGGTGTTCCTCAAGGTTCCGTTTTAGGACCACTATTGTTTTCACTATATATTTTACCTCATGGGGATGTCATTCGAAAACATAATGTTAAATTTCACTGCTATGCGGACGACACACAGCTGTACATTTCAATGAAACATGGTGAAGCCCCAAAATTGCCCTCGCTAGAAGCCTGTGTTTCAGACATAAAGAAGTGGATGGCTGCAAACTTTCTACTTTTAAACTCGGACAAAACAGAGATGCTTGTTCTAGGTCCCAAGAAACAAAGAGATCTTCTGTTGAATCTGACAATTAATCTGGATGGTTGTACAGTCGTCTCAAATAAAACTGTGAAGGACCTCGGCGTTAATCTGGACCCTGATCTCTCTTTTGAAGAACATATCAAGACTGTTTCAAGGACAGCTTTTTTCCATCTACGTAACATTGCAAAAATCAGAAACTTTCTGTCCAAAAATGACGCAGAAAAATGTATCCATGCTTTTGTTACTTCTAGGCTGGACTACTGCAATGCTCTACTTTCCGGCTACCCGGATAAAGCACTAAACAAACTTCAGTTAGTGCTAAATACGGCTGCTAGAATCCTGACTAGAACCAAAAAATTTGATCATATTACTCCAGTGCTAGCCTCCCTACACTGGCTTCCTGTTAAGGCAAGGGCTGATTTCAAGGTTTTACTGCTAACCCACAAAGCATTACATGGGCTTGCTCCTACCTATCTTTCCGATTTGGTCCTGCCGTACATACCTACACGTACGCTACGGTCACAAGACGCAGGCCTCCTAATTGTCCCTAGAATTTCTAAGCAAACGGCTGGAGGTAGGGCTTTCTCCTATAGAGCTCCATTTTTATGGAATGGTCTGCCTACCAATGTGAGAGACGCAGACTCAGTCTCAACCTTTAAGTCTTTACTGAAGACTTATCTCTTCAGTAGGTCCTATGATTAAGTATAGTCTGGCCCAGGAGTGTGAAGGTGAACGGAAAGGCTGGAGCAACGAACCGCCCTTGCTGTCTCTGCCTTGCCGGTTCCCCTCTTTCCACTGGGTTTCTCTGCCTCTAACCCTTTTACAGGGGCTGAGTCACTGGCTTACTGGTGTTCTTCCATGCCGTCCATGGGAGGGGTGCGTCACTTGAGTGGGTTGAGTCACTGACGTGGTCTTCCTGTCTGGGTTGGCGCCCCCCCCCTTGGGTTGTGCCATGGCGGAGATCGTTGTGGGCTATACTCAGCCTTGTCTTAGGACGGTAAGTTGGTGGTTGGAGATATCCCTCTAGTGGCGTGGGGGCTGTGCTTTGGCAAAGTGGGTGGGGTTATATCCTGCCTGTTTGGCCCTGTCCGGGGGTATCATCGGATGGGGCCACAGTGTCTTCTGATCCCTCCTGTCTCAGCCTCCAGTATTTATGCTGCAGTAGTTTATGTGTCGGGGGGCTAGGGTCAGTCTGTTACATCTGGAGTATTTCTCTTGTCTTATCCGGTGTCCTGTGTGAATTTAAATATGCTCTCTCTAATTCTTTCTTTCTCTCTTTCTGTCTTTCTCTCGGAGGACCTGAGCCCTAGGACCATGCCTCAGGACTACCTGGTATGATGACTCCTTGCTGTCCCCAGTCCACCTGGCCGTGCTGCTGCTCCAGTTTCAACTGTTCTGCCTGCGGCTATGGAACCCTGACCTGTTCACCGGACGTGCTTGTTGCACCCTCGACAACTACTATGATTATTATTATTTGACCATGCTGGTCATTTATGAACATTTTAACATCTTGACCATGTTCTGTTATAATATCCACCCTGCACAGCCAGAAGAGGACTGGCCACCCCTCATAGCCTGGTTCCTCTCTAGGTTTCTTCCTAGGTTTTTGGCCTTTCTAGGGAGTTTTTCCTAGGGAGTTTTTCCTAGCCACCGTGCTTCTTTCACATGCATTGCTTGCTGTTTGGGGTTTTAGGCTGGGTTTCTGTACAGCACTTTGAGATATCAGCTGATGTAAGAAGGGCTTTATAAATAAATTTGATTTGATTGGCACACATACACAATCCGTGTCTCAATTGTCTCAAGGCTTAACAATCCTTCTTTAACCTGTCCCCTCCCCTTCATCTACACTGATTGAAGTGGATTTAACAAGTGACATCAATAAGGGATCATAGCTTTCACCTGGATTCACCTGGTCAGTCTATGTCATGGAAAAAGCAGGTGTGCTTAATGTTTTGTAAACTCAGTATATAGTAATAGTATATAGTATTACTGTACCTCCATGATACTGATATAGTAGGAGAAGGGGTGACTACAGTTGATATATTATATATAGTAATAGTATATAGTAGTACTGTACCTCCATGATACTGATATAGAAGGAGAAGGGGTGACTACAGTTGATATATTATATATAGTAATAGTATATAGTAGTACTGTACCTCCATGATACTGATATAGAAGGAGAAGGGGTGACTACAGTTGATATATTATATATAGTAATAGTATATAGTAGTACTGTACCTCCATGATACTGATATAGTAGGAGAATGGGTGACTACAGTTGATATATTATATATAGTAATAGTATATAGTATTACTGTACCTCCATGATACTGATATAGTAGGAGAAGGGGTGACTACAGTGGATATATTATATATAGTAATAGTATATAGTATTACTGTACCTCCATGATACTGATATAGTAGGAGAAGGGGTGACTACAGTGGATATATTATATATAGTAATAGTATATAGTATTACTGTACCTCCATGATACTGATATAGTAGGAGAACGGGGTGACTACAGTGGATATATTATATATAGTAATAGTATATAGTATTACTGTACCTCCATGATACTGATATAGTAGGAGAACGGGGTGATGCGGAGGCCTTTCACCATGATGTCAGACAGGTGGTAGGGGTAGAGCATCAGGTGATCTCGGCTGTACTTCAGCAGCTCCTCATAGTACTTCCTCTCATCCTTCCTCACGTGTCTCACTGGACAGACAGGGGGGAGAGGACAGAGACAGATCAGATAGGGACAGGGGGGAGAGGACAGAGACAGATCAGATAAGGACTGATAAGGACAGACACTGATCAGACAGGGACAGGGGTATGAAGACAGACACTGTGATCAGATAGGGAGACACTGCAATCAGATAGGGACAGGGGTATGAAGACAGACACTGCGATCAGATAGGGACAGGGGTATGAAGACAGACACTGCGATCAGATAGGGACAGGGGTATGAAGACAGACACTGCGATCAGATAGGGACAGGGGTATGAAGACAGACACTGCGATCAGATAGGGACAGGGGTATGAAGACAGACACTGCGATCAGATAGGGACAGGGGTATGAAGACAGACACTGCGATCAGATAGGGACAGGGGTATGAAGACAGACACTGCGATCAGATAGGGACAGGGGTATGAAGACAGACACTGCGATCAGATAGGGACAGGGGTATGAAGACAGACACTGCGATCAGATAGGGACAGGGGTATGAAGACAGACACTGTGATCAGATAGGGACAGGGGTATGAAGACAGACACTGTGATCAGATAGGGACAGGGGTATGAAGACAGACACTGTGATCAGATAGGGAGACACTGCGATCAGATAGGGACAGGGGTATGAAGACAGACACTGTGATCAGATAGAGACAGGGGTATGAAGACAGACACTGCGATCAGATAGGGACAGGGGTATGAAGACAGACACTGCGATCAGATAGGGACAGGGGTATGAAGACAGACACTGCGATCAGATAGGGACAGGGGTATGAAGACAGACACTGCGATCAGATAGGGACAGGGGTATGAAGACAGACACTGCGATCAGATAGGGACAGGGGTATGAAGACAGACACTGCGATCAGATAGGGACAGGGGTATGAAGACAGACACTGTGATCAGATAGGGACAGGGGTATGAAGACAGACACTGTGATCAGATAGGGACAGGGGTATGAAGACAGACACTGTGATCAGATAGGGACAGGGGTATGAAGACAGACACTGCGATCAGATAGGGACAGGGGTATGAAGACAGACACTGCGATCAGATAGGGACAGGGGTATGAAGACAGACACTGCGATCAGATAGGGACAGGGGTATGAAGACAGACACTGCGATCAGATAGGGACAGGGGTATGAAGACAGACACTGCGATCAGATAGGGACAGGGGTATGAAGACAGACACTGCGATCAGATAGGGACAGGGGTATGAAGACAGACACTGCGATCAGATAGGGACAGGGGTATGAAGACAGACACTGTGATCAGATAGGGACAGGGGTATGAAGACAGACACTGCGATCAGATAGAGACAGGGGTATGAAGACAGACACTGCGATCAGATAGGGACAGGGGTATGAAGACAGACACTGCGATCAGATAGAGACAGGGGTATGAAGACAGACACTGCGATCAGATAGGGACAGGGGTATGAAGACAGACACTGCGATCAGATAGGGACAGGGGTATGAAGACAGACACTGCGATCAGATAGGGACAGGGGTATGAAGACAGACACTGCGATCAGATAGGGACAGGGGTATGAAGACAGACACTGCGATCAGATAGGGAAAGACGGCGGTGTTTTAGAAATAACAGCGACCACGCAGGATATTAAAATCACCACTCTGACTCTCAGTGGGTGTGTCCCACTGTCAGCCTATCAGAACTGTCCCTGCTCATTTAAAAGAATAACACAATGGAGTTTTATTTTTGAAGAACAAGGCTCATTAAGCTCTCCAGTTTCATGTTTGGATCCAAAGCAGTGAGATGTTTTACTGTAAGTAGAGGAATCCTGGGTCTGTGGTTCATTAGGTCTACTGACAACTTTTTTTTTTTTTTAACAATGACAACAGCAGGTGCTTTCAGATACATAGGGTCCCATAATAAATGTGCTGTAAGTACTGAGCAATAAAATGATTTATGATTGGTTATAATTGGCCTTCAGAAAGTATTCACACATTGACTTTTTCCACAATGGTCATGAAATTTTATTTGATTGAAACCATACTAAGGTTTTTCATATATAATATAATGACAAGTTTACACTTCCTCTATGGCAAAGATATTTCTATGGGTCTTCCCTTTCATCTGTGTTAGTTAGCTAGTTACTGGCTAGCTAGGTCTTTATATGTGTTAGCTAGTTACTGGCTAGCTAGGTCTTTATATGTGTTAGCTAGTTACTGGCTAGCTAGGTCTTTATATGTGTTAGCTAGTTACTGGCTAGCTAGGTCTTCATCTGTGTTAGCTAGCTAGTTACTGGCTAGCTAGGGCTTCATCTGTCTGGTCTTAGCTAGTTACTGGCTAGCTAGGTCTTCATCTGTCTGCTGTTAGCTAGTTACTGGCTAGCTAGGTCTTTATCTGTGTTAGCTAGTTACTGGCTAGCTAGGTCTTTATCTGTGTTAGCTAGTTACTGGCTAGCTAGGTCTTTATGTCTGGTGTTAGCTAGTTAATGGGCTAGCTAGGTCTTCATCTGGGTCTGGTGTTAGCTAGTTACTGGCTAGCTAGGTCTTCATCTGTCTGGTGTTAGCTAGTTACTGGCTAGCTAGGTCCTTCATCTGTCTGGTGTTAGCTAGTTACTGGCTAGCTAGGTCTTCATCTGTCTGGTGTTAGCTAGTTACTGGCTAGCTAGGTCTTCAGCTGTCTGGTGTTAGCTAGTTACTGGCTAGCTAGGTCTTCAGCTGTCTGGTGTTAGCTAGTTACTGGCTAGCTAGGTCTTCGTCTGTCTGGTGTTAGCTAGTTACTGGCTAGCTAGGTCTTCATCTGTCTGGTGTTAGCTAGTTACTGGCTAGCTAGGTCTTCATCTGTCTGGTGTTAGCTAGTTACTGGCTAGCTAGGTCTTTATGTCTGGTGTTAGCTAGTTACTGGCTAGCTAGGTCTTCATCTGTGTTAGTTAGCTAGTTACTGGCTAACTAGGTCTTTATCTGTGTTAGCTAGTTACTGGCTAGCTAGGTCTTTATCTGTGTTAGCTAGTTACTGGCTAGCTAGGTCTTTATGTCTGGTGTTAGCTAGTTACTGGCTAGTTAGGTCTTCATGTCTGGTATTAGCTAGTTACTGGCTAGCTAGGTCTTCATCTGTCTGGTGTTAGCTAGTTACAGGCTAGCTAGGTCTTCATCTGTCTGGTGTTAGCTAGTTACAGGCTAGCTAGGTCTTCATCTGTGTTAGTTAGCTAGTTACTGGCTAGCTAGGTCTTCATCTGTCTGGTGTTAGCTAGTTACAGGCTAGCTAGGTCTTCATCTGTCTGGTGTTAGCTACACGTACGCTACGGTCACAAGACGCAGTCTTCCTTACTGTCCGTAGAATTTATAACCAAACAGCTGGAGGCAGGGCTTTCTCCTATAGAGCTCAATTTTTATGGAATGGTCTGCCTATCCATGTGAGAAACGCAGACTCTGTCTCGACTTAAGTCGTTATTGAAGATTCATCTTTCAGTAGGTCCTATGATTGAGTGTAGTCTGGCCCAGGAGTGTGAAGGTTAACAGAAAGGCTCTGGAGCAACGAACCTCCCTTGCTGTCTCTGCCTGGCCGGTTCCCCTCTCTCCACTGGGATTCTCTGCCTCTAACCCTATTACGGGGGCTGAGTCACTGGCTTACTGGTGCTCTTCCATGCCGTCCCTAGGAGGGGTGCGTCACTTGAGTGGGTTGAGTCACTGACGTGGTCTTCCTGTCTGGGTTGGCGCCCCCCCCTTGGGTTGTGCCGTGGCGGAGATCTTTGTGGGCTATACTCGGCCTTGTCTCAGGATGGTAAGTTGGTGGTTGAAGACATACCTCTAGTGATGTGGGGGCTGTGCTTTGGCAAAGTGGGTGGGGTTATATCCTTCCTGATTGGTCCTGTCCGGGGGTTTCATCGGATGAGGCCACAGTGTCTCCTGACCCCTCCTGTCTCAGCCTCCAGTATTTATGCTGCAATAGTTTGTGTCGGGGGGCTAGGGTCAGTCTGTTATATCTGGAGTATTTCTCATGTCTTATCCAGTGTCCTGTGTGAATTTAAGTATGCTCTCTCTAATTCTCTCAGAAGAAGACTGGCCACCCCACATAGCCTGGTTCCTCTCCAGGTTTCTTCCTAGTTTCTGGCCTATTTAGGGAGTTTTTCCTAGCCACCGTGCTTCTACATCTGCATTGCTTGCTGTTTGGGGTTTTAGGCTGGGTTTCTGTACAGCACTTTGTGACATCAGCTGATGTAAAAAGATAAATACATTTGATTGATTGATTAGCCACAATAGTGGACTTTGCGGTTAACCTTCAAAATAAAAGTATATCATAATTCTACTATTTGTATTCATTTGCATCACTGTCAATGACATAATTTTATTTTGAAGGCAAAACGCAAATTCTACTATTGTGCCTAATCCTTATTGTGGCTAGCTTCACAACACAACCCGGTCCAGTCGAGCCTCACTAGCCAGATGAAGCTAGCTGGCTGCTTATAACGTTAGCTTAAGGGCAACAGGGTTAAGTAGCTGGCTAGCTATTTATTTTCATGAACTGAAGTTCAATTTCAATAGGTGAACAACAATTCTTATAAGGATTCCTAAAACAAGGATTCCTAAATTATTGCTAAGAATAATGAACATGACTGCAGTTTCTACTGGTCATTGTTTTCAGGCTGGTTGTATTGGAGTTAGCTAAGTAACAAGCTAAAGCTAGCTTCCCCAGAAGTTGCGGTCAAACAAATGATGCTTTATTACCAACGCGGTATTGTAAACATCGTTCGTGGCCGGTGTTTGCTTGTTTGCAGACTTTTTTGTACTGCTTTGACAGTGCTACTGTATCTTCTTTGACACGCAAAGACCCAAACAGCGTTCCATAGTATGTATGTCGTGAAGCTAATAGCAGTGACGCTATTACCGCGTAACTCCAGTAGGGCAACATCTGAAAAATCGCGCACTTGGTAGTGTTAACCGGTGCTCGACCAGTCGGCGAAAGCCAACATCACCCACGACAGAGAACGGTTATCGTCAGGGGCAATGAATTCCATTATCTTGGCGTTAATGGATTTCGCCTTTGAGTTGTCGTCTCGCTGAAATGTTCTTACTCTTTCAAATGACTGCTGGACTTGTTGACTGCTCGATCCACACAGCAGACATTGTGGGCGAGGTTAGGAATGCTCTGTTGCACGTGTAGCGCAAAATTTTACGTGGCGTCATTACATCATGAACCTACGTTATATTAGGTATGCACGTCAGCTTTGACATCGGTTTTGCACATCGGGCGTTAAACTAGACACCGGCCGATACCGATGTTGGCATTTTTAGCTAATGTCGGCCGATTCTAATATGTTCACCGATATATCGTGCATCCCTAGTATTTTGTGTAGATCGATTACAATTTTTTTTTTTATGAAATCCATTTTAATCCCACTTTGTAACACAACAAAATCTGGAAAATGTCAAGGGGTGTGAAAACTTTCTGTGCTTGCCCTGAAATGAGGGGTGGATATTGTAGTCTACAACATAGTTATTCTGACAAGCCTGAGACTTCCATGCATTCCACTCCTCCCACGCTGAACCCTCCCACGCTGACTCCTCCCACGCTGACTCCTCCCACGCTGACTCCTCCCACGCTGACTCACCTAGGTTATTGCGGAACCTCAGCTGGTTGCGGATACTGTACAGCTGCACGTGTTTTTCATATTCACGCTGCGAGTTCCCAACACTCTGGAAATGAAAACAGGACATTTAGATGCATTAATATACAAATAAATAAAATAAAAATCACATTTTATTTGTCACATGCCCCGAATACAACAAGTGTAGACCATACCGTAAAATGCTTACTTAGGAGTCCATTCCCAACAATGCAGTTAAAAAGACAATTAACAAATAGATAAAAAGATAATAGTAACACTGTATACAGACTAATATACACGGAGTACCTGGACCGAGTCAGTGTTCTGGGGTACGAGGTCGTTGGGGTGATTGATTGAGGTAATTTGCATATGTAGGTTTGGTTAGGTTATTGGTTGATTGAAATACTATGTACATGTCGGTAGGGGGTGAAAAGCAGACCATCCAGGTAGCCGTTTAAGTCTGATGGCTTGGAGGTAGAAGCTGTTCAGCAGTCTGATGGCTTGGGGGTAGAAGCTGTTCAGCAGTCTGATGGCTTGGGGGGGTAGAAGCTGTTCAGCAGTCTGATGGCTTGGGGGTAGAAGCTGTTCAGCAGTCTGATGGCTTGGGGGGTAGAAGCTGTTCAGCAGTCTGATGGCCTGGGGGTAGAAGCTGTTCAGCAGTCTGGTGGCTTGGGGGTAGAAGCTGTTCAGCAGTCTGATGGCTTGGGGGTAGAAGCTGTTCAGCAGTCTGATGGCTTGGGGGGTAGAAGCTGTTCAGCAGTCTGATGGCTGGGGGGTAGAAGCTGTTCAGCAGTCTGATGGCTTGGGGGTAGAAGCTGTTCAGCAGTCTGATGGCTTGGGGGTAGAAGCTGTTCAGAAGTCTGATGGCTTGGGGGTAGAAGCTGTTCAGCAGTCTGATGGCTTGGGGGTAGAAGCTGTTCATCAGTCTGATGGCTTGGGGGGTAGAAGCTGTTCAGGAGTCTTATGGCTGGGGGTAGAAGCTGTTCATCAGTCTTATGGCTTGGGGGGTAGAAGCTGTTTAGAAGCCTCTTGGACCTAGACTTGGTGCTCCGGTACCGCTTGCCTTGTGGTAGCAGGGAGAACAGCCTATGACTAGAGTGGCTGGAGTCTTTGACCATATTTAGGACCTTCCTCTGACACCGCCTGGTATAGAGGTCCTGGATGGCAGGGAGCTCTGCCCAGTACATCAGTGATGTACTGGGCCGTAAGCACTACCCTCTGTACAGTAACATACACAGTAACTCAGTAAGTATTAAAGCCTACAGAAAGGTCATGTAGAGGTGATTGAATACTGCATTATAGAGCTTGCATATTAAACACAATGCATTCAATCTCATTCATACCGCTGCTCTAAAATAAAAAATAAAAGATGTCTCTGACATCTTGGCATAGTAGCTCAACGCTTATGATGCGGTGGGATTTATTAACGATATGTAGTAGTGATGAATAGATCATTCCCTGTATTATAACAATTTCTTTGCTGATCAAAAAACATTTCGAGTAACCCTAGTTGCTTGACATGGTAGATAATAGATAACACAATACAGCTCATTTTCATTCGACCGCTAGCTGATAGCTGTTTAGCTATAATCGTGACATTACGCCACCTGTCAAAACTCATGTGATTAAGAATGCGCTGCTACACCAAGATAGGCAGCCAGCTAGTTAGGTAATGGAGATGATGCTTTCAGGTGCTACACCAAGCTAGGCAGCCAGCTAGTTAGGTAATGGAGCGGTGCTCTGATGATGCTTTCAGGTGCTACACCAAGATAGGCAGCCAGCTAGTTAGGTAATGGAGATGATGCTTTCAGGTGATACACCAAGCTAGGCAGCCAGCTCGTTAGGTAATGGAGATGATGCTTTCAGGTGCTACACCAAGCTAGGCAGCCAGCTCGTTAGGTAATGGAGATGATGCTTTCAGGTGCTACACCAAGCTAGGCAGCCAGCTCGTTAGGTAATGGAGCGGTGCTCTAATGATGCTTTCAGGTGAATGACAAAACCACTGTCGTTGCAGTAATGAACGGACGGGAGAAAAGTTAACTGACAAGATGTAAGCTAGTTAGCTAGCTGTGGAATAGCTTTTTAGCTAGCTAGATCAGGGGTTCCCAAACGTTTAGTTGTTTTGGTGGTTTTTTTGCGTTAACACTACACAGCTGATACAAATAACCAAAGCTTGATGATGAGTTGGGTTATTTGTATCAGCTGTGTGGTGCTAGGGGAGAAAACCAAAAGGTCTGGGAAACCCTGAGCTAGATCACATACCTGTTTGACATTTGCTGGTAGCTTGTTCCACGGATAATTCTGCCTGATGTGGAATTCCACGTCCGTGTTCATTGCTAGCTAGTTTGAATCGGGATCCACGAAACGAACAGCAGCGGGTTTTTTTTGGCAAGTCCAAGATGACTATACGCGCCGAAACATATATATATATATTAAAATAAATAAAAAATGTATACAGTAACTTGATAATCCGAATGTTTCCGAGCTGAATAGAGCAAATTTTTCCTTTTCAATAAATGTCCACTTCCGTGTTGTATTTCGGAACGATCGTTCGTCACTTCCGTCCGAGGCGGAACCAGCTGAAACATGGCGGCTGTTGTGAACACTGACAGAATGATTACTGCATCAAACTCACTACCGTTTCTTGTTAAATATGTAAGGAAGACAATCACACGGTTGTCTCCATTCCAACAATTTATACTCGACCTTGTAAAATACATGTCCTGTATTATTTCTTACATAGAGTATAGTGGTCATATAAACTGTCTAGCTAGTGGCTACAACTGTCAAACTATCACCTGTCCACATTAAACTGGTCTGACAAGGTCTAATTGAGAAATGTTTTATTTTTATAAAAACGTATTAGATATAAATAAAGCATTTACATCTTATTGGGGCAAACTCAAAAAAATGTGTTTTAGATGCATGCCAGCAAAGCCACTACACAACATTAAACAATATATGAATTGCACTTTAATGGTGACAAACGGTGCCCACAAAACTGTTAGGGCCTCTACATAAAGCTGCCTCAACAGCAGAGCTTCATTTTTAGTAACAAGGAGTGAATCCTTACCACTGCTACACCTGGCTCGCAGCGGAGCCTTGTCTGGCAGTGAAACAGTTCATTCAGCCTCATTTACTGCCATTAAAAAAACATAGCTGATATGGCTGACTTGTTAAACAAATGTGGTTTCTACTGACAATTGAAATGTACAAACTATGGCATAAGAGAATGACGAGCGGATAAGAGGCAATCTGTAATTTCAATTAAAACAATGAGTGAGCTAGGACGGACGTAGTCAATATAACTAGTTGTTCAGCACTTTTAAAATTTACAGCGACATAATTCAGAATGGGCCGTTCTTACAGTATTCTCCCTGTACACCAAGTCAGAACCGGAGGATAAATAAATGGGGCATATACAGTGCATTCGGAAAGTATTCAGACCCCTTGACGTTTTCCACATTTTGTTACATTACAGCCTTATTCTAAATGTATTGCTTAAATTGCTTCACCGTAGGGATGGTGCCAGGTTTCCTCCAGACATTCAGGCCAAAGAGTTAAATCTTGGTTTCATCAGACCAGAGAATCTTGTTTCTCATGGTTTGAGAGTGTTGCCTTTTGGCAAACTCATAGCAGGCTGTCGTGTGCCGTTTACTGAGAAGTGGCTTCCGTCTGGCCACTCTACCATAAAGGCCTGATTGGTGGAGGGCTGCAGAGATGGTTGCCCTTCTGGAAGGTTCTCCCATTTCCAGAGAGGAACTCTGGAGCTCTGTCAGAGTGACCATCGGGTTCTTGGTCACCTCCCTGACCAAGGCCCTCCTCCCCCGATTGCTCAGTTTGGCCGGACGGCCAGCTCTAGGAAGAGTCTTGGTGGTTCCAAACTTCTTCCATTTAATAAGAATGATGGAGGCCACTGTGTTCTTGAGGACCTTCAATACTGCAGACATTTTGGGGTTTTACCACAGGTGGACTCCAATCAAGTTGTAGAAACATCGCAAGGATGATCAATGGAAACAGGATGCGCCTGAGCTCAATTTCGAGTGTCATGGCAACGGGTCTGAATATTTATGTAAATAAGGTTTTTCTGTTTTTGTGGTTTTATACATATGCCAAAATATATTCAAAAATGTTTTTGCTTTGTCATTGTGGGGTATTGTGTGTAGATTGATAAGGATTTTTATTTTATTTTATTCATTTTAGAATAAGGCTGTAACATAACAAAATGTGGAAAAAGTCAAAGGGTCTGAATACTTTCCATAAGCAAAGTTGGTCAAATATGACAATGCTATTTGCATTTCACAACATATATCCCAGTTTTCATACTGTAAAAATGAATGAGATAAATCAACTGTCTGAAATGCCTGGACTGTGAGTCAACCTTGCCACTGGCTTTCAGTGGGATTAGACACCGTTCTTGGAGAGCTCAAAGATCAGCATCTGCACCTTAACTCACTTGGGTTACGGCCCAAATGGCACCCTATTCCTTATATGGACCATTAGTGCAATACTTTAGATCAGAATCCTATTGGCCAATTGTGACGCAGGCCTCAAGTCACTTGGTAACCAACCAGTATAAACAGTGTTGGGGTACAGCTCAGAGTCACATGGCAAGGAGCCGAGCACACAGCACTCTGACGACAACTAGCTGCCTAGTAGCTGACATCTCAATTTTGTTATTCAATCTCTCTGTTTTCCTCCCCATATGCTGTAAATCAAACGTGACAGTAACTCATCTCAATGCCTCAGGAGTTTTAGGGGAGGTGGGGGAAGGGGAATGGGCCTAACAAGTTGTACGCTGCTGTCCTAGAGATAAATGTATGATCCAAATGGAACCCTATTCCCTACATAGTGCACTACTTTAGGACAGGACACATAGGGAAAGATCCAGCTATGGGAAAAGGACAGCATTCTAATTATATAGATGAGTTGAGGTGGAGATAGATGATGTAAGAAGGAGGAGATAATAATAATTATAATTATAATAATAATAACAACAAAACAACATCTGGTCTGCCACTTTGCATCCTGCTTTTAATAAGTGTCATCAAATCAAATGTTATTCTTATTTAATTTTGCAAACGTTTCATAAACAACAGGTGTAGACTAACAGTGAAATGCATAAGGGCCCTTCCCAACAATGCAGAGAGACAGAAAAAATAGAAAATAAAAAAAGACTAAATGAGTACCGAGTCCATGTGCAGGGGTACGAGGTAACGGGACGGGTACTGAGTTCATGTGCAGGGGTACGAGGTAACGGGTACTGAGTCCATGTGCAGGGGTACGAGGTAACGGGTACTGAGTCCATGTGCAGGGGTACGAGGTAACGGGTACCGAGTCCATGTGCAGGGGTACGAGGTAACGGGTACCGAGTCCATGTGCAGGGGTACGAGGTAACGGGTACCGAGTCCATGTGCAGGGGTACGAGGTAACGGGTACCGAGTCCATGTGCAGGGGTACGAGGTAACGGGTACTGAGTCCATGTGCAGGGGTACGAGGTAACGGGTACCGAGTCCATGTGCAGGGATACGAGGTAACGGGTACCGAGTCCATGTGCAGGGGTACGAGGTAACGGGTACTGAGTCCATGTGCAGGGGTACGAGGTAACGGGTACTGAGTCCATGTGCAGGGGTACGAGGTAACGGGTACCGAGTCCATGTGCAGGGGTACGAGGTAACGGGACGGGTACCGAGTCCATGTGCAGGGGTACGAGGTAACGAGTACCGAGTCCATGTGCAGGGGTACGAGGTAACGGGTACCGAGTCCATGTGCAGGGGTACGAGGTAACGGGACGGGTACCGAGTCCATGTGCAGGGGTACGATGTAACGGGACGGGTAACGAGTCCATGTGCAGGGGTACGAGGTAATTGAGGTAGATACTGTATGTACAGTACCAGTCAAAAGTTTGGACACACCTACTCATTCAAGGTTTTTTCTTTATTTTTACTATTTTCTACATTGTAGAAAAGTAGTGAAGACATCAAAACTACGAAATAACACATATGGAATCATGTAGTAACCAAAAAAGTGTTAAACAAATCAAAATTCAAATCAAAAATCAAATGTCCATTCTACGTGGACACGGGACCTTCTAGGAGGGAACGTGGCCATGAACCACTCGAGTTTTTCCGGATTCTGAGCTTGGCCAGTTTATTCTCCAGTGATTGTACGTTCGCCAATAGAACGGAGGGTAGAGGCGGATTATTTCTTCACCAACATATTCTCGTCACGATGTCGACCTCTCTTACGCCGTCATTTCATGCTTCGAGAAGCTTTTTTTGAACATTTTAACTCTTGTTTTGCCCTGATAACGAATCTGTATTGAAATATTTGCTAGTCGTTCTCTTTCACAATAGATTAAAAAAAAAGAAGATATATTGAGTAATGGATTGGATGAAGGAGTGGAGTGCTATCTGAGGACGTGGTTCAGTGAACCTCTTATGAAAAAACTTCACTGACACCAGATGGCTGCTGTTGGCTCCTAGAGCTAATGCCTTTGGCTCGGTAGGCTAAAGCAGTCTGATGGCATGTAGGAAACTGGATGGCCTGGGTTTGAAACCCTGTTGGTCACAGATTTGTATTTATTATGGATCCCCATTATTCCTACCAAGGCAGCGGCTACTCGTCCTGGGGTTTATTAACGATATCATAACCGCCATCGATAAAAGATTGTACTGTGCAGCCGTCTTCAGGCTTTCGACTCTGTCAATCACCGTATTCTTATCGGCAAACTCAACAGCCTTGGTTTCTCAAATGACTGCCTCGCCTGGTTCACCAACTACAAAATCGGAGGGCCTGTTGTCCGGACCTCTGGCCGTCTCTATGGGGGTACCACAGGGTTCAATTCTCAGGCCGACTCTTTTCTCTGTATATATCAACGATGTCGCTCTTGCTGCGGGTGATTCCCTGATCCACCTCTATGCAGACGACACCATTCTTTATACTTCTGGCCCTTCTTTGGACACTGTGTTAACAAACCTCCAAACGAGCTTCAATGCCATACAACACTCCTTCCGTGGTCTCCAACTGCTCTTAAACGCTAGTAAAACTAAATGCATGCTTTTCAACCGTTTGCTGCCCACACCCTCCCGCCCGACTAGCATCACTACCCTGGACGGTTCTGACCTAGAATATGTGGACAACTACAAATACCTAGGTGTCTGGCTAGACTGTAAACTCTCCTTCCAGACTCATATTAAACAACTCCAATCCAAAATGAAATCTAGAATTGGCTTTCTATTTCGCAACAAAGCCTCCTTCACTCATGCCGCCGAACTTACCCTAGTAAAACTGACTATCCTACCGATCCTTGACTTCGGCGATGTCATCGACAAAATAGCTTCCAATACTCTACTCAGCAAATTGGATGCAGTCTATCACAGTGCCATCCGTTTTGTTTCCAAAGCGCCTTATACCACCCACCACTGCGACCTGTATGCTCTAGTCGGCTGGCCCTCGCTACATATTCGGCGCCAGACCCACTGGCTCCAGGTCATCTTTATAAGTATGCTAGGTAAAGCTCTGCCTTACCTCAGCTCACTGGTCACGATAACAATACCCACCCATAGCACATGCTCCAGCAGGTATATCTCACTGGTTTAAACATCAGCTATCTGAGCAACTAACCGATCGCTGCAGCTGTACATAGCCCATCTGTAAATAGCCCACCCAATCTACCTACCTCATCCCCATATTGTTTTTATTTACTTTTCTGCTCTTTTGCACAACAGTATCACTACTTGCACATCACCATCTGCACATCTATCACTCCATTGATAATTAGCTAAATTGTAATTACTTGCTATTATGGCCAATTTATTGCCTTACAGTGAGGGAAAAAAGTATTTGATCCCCTGCTGATTTTGTACATTTGCCCACTGACAAAGAAAGGATCAGTCTATAATTTTAATGGTAGGTTTATTTGAACAGTGAGAGACAGAATAACAACAAAAAAATCCAGAAAAACCCATGTCAAAAATGTTATAAATTGATTTGCATTTTAATGAGGGAAATAAGTATTTGACCCCTCTGCAAAACATGACTTAGTACTTGGTGGTAAAACCCTTGTTGGCAATCACAGAGGTCAGATGTTTCTTGTAGTTGGCCACCAGGTTTGCACACATCTCAGGAGGGATTTTGTCCTCCTCTTTGCAGATCTTCTCCAAGTCATTAAGGTTTCGAGGCTGACGTTTGGCAACTCGAACCTTCAGCTCCATCCACAGATTTTCTATGGGATTAAGGTCTGGAGACTCGCTAGGCCACTCCAGGACCTTAATGTGCTTCTTCTTGAGCCACTCCTTTGTTGCCTTGGCCGTGTGTTTTGGGTCATTGTCATGCTGGAATACCCATCCACGACCCTACTCAGGAAATAGTTTTCATTTCGTCAGCAAAAATAGTGACAAAAATATTAGTTAAACACTTATATTTCTGTGGCGAAACTATGACTAAATAGACCCTATAGTCAGATCTATAACTGGGTACTATAACTAAACAAAAATTATTTTTCATTTCAGTTGACTTAAATGAGACGGAATTATCTCGGTGACTAAAATCTGACCGCTAAGTGGACTGGACAAGAGTTTTTGGAGAGATTGTGAGCTTTTCAGTGATAAGCACAATTAATATAAACAGCACAGAAGCACAGCTCTGTTCAGCAATGGGAAGGACGCACCACACCTGCCACATACAGTCTAGCTGAGCTGTAGGTGAGCAAGCAATGAGTGTTAGCAGACAGGCAACGCTTGAAAAGAGAATTATCTAATAAAGGTAAATGAATCAATAAACCATGATGAATTATTAGTCATACAGCAGGGTTAATGAATAATCAATGTAATGATCAATGTAGGGATCGATTAGTCTGATTAGTTCCGGAAAGTCCAGGAACCACTGGAGAGGGAAAGAAATGTGTTAGGAGCCAGGATGCCATTAGGAGGGACAGCAGGAAACAGATGGTCAAGGGAGTAAAAGCTTCAGAACCTTGAAGGAAAGGAACGGGCTGAGCCAGAAGGTGATAAACAGTGTGAGAAGTTTATGGGGGTTGCAGGTCACCAACGGATTGTGTGTAAATGCATGTGCGTAAGTAAGCAAGAACTATATAATGACTGTTTTGTTATCCTGACGGCAGAACGTTCTCTGAATAAAGCTACAGAAACCTTTTGCAGAAAGCTGAGTCCTTGCCTAATTATTTTAACCCATTGTCTTACAAACCTTGGGCATTAGTCAAGGCTAATTGATTATTGATTATTATCATCAAGATATAAAATTCCTTTAACAACGCTCCGGCTAACCAGTCTTCTAGTTACATCCCCTTTGCATCTTCTTTGGGATCAGTGTACAGGACGGTTGAGCTAACGTAGGCTAATGCGATTAGCATGAAGTTGTAAGTAACAAGAACATTTCCCAGGACATAGACATATCTGATATTGGCAGAAAGCCTAAATTGTTGTTAATATAACTGCACTGTCCAATTTACAGTAGCTATTACAGTGAAAGAATACCATGCTATTGTTTGAGGAGAGTGCACATGTAACAGGGTTGTAACAGTATTGCTTCCGTCCCACTCCTCGCCTCAACCTGGGCTTGAACCAGGGACCCTCTGCACAGATCAAAAACTGACACCCACAAAGCATCATTACCCATCGCGTCACAAAAGCCACGGCCCTTGCAGAGCAAGGGGAACAACTACTTCAGGTCTCAGAGCGAGTGACGTCACCCGATTGAAACGCTATTAGCGCGCACCACCGCTAACTAACGAGCCATTTCACATCGGTTACACTCACCCCCCTTTTGACCTCCTCCTTTTCCACAGCAACCAGTGATCCGGGTCAACAGCATCAATGTAACAGTATTGCTTCCGTCCCACTCCTCGCCTCAACCTGGGCTTGAACCAGGGACCCTCTGCACAGATCAAAAACTGACACCCACAAAGCATCATTACCCATCGCACCACAAAAAACGCGGCATGGGCTGACAACGAGGACGAAGGCACCACGCCATGGGAAAGGCAAGAGGAAAAGAGGAATACATAGGAAACTCACAGCAGCAGACTGGACTGGTGAGTGCAAACAGGCCTTTAGTCAGTTGAAACAAGCTCTCCTCGATCAGGTCATGCTAGCCCACCCTGATTTTAGTAGACCTTTCTTGCTGTCTGTAGACGCATCTAGTAATGGATTAGGTGCTGTCCTCTCCCAGGTGCCAGAGGATAGGTCTGCAGCCAGACCCGTAGCATTCGCTAGCAAATCACTTACTTATGCACAGTCAAATTATCCTGCCCATAGGTTAGAGTTTTTTGCTTTACGCTGGGCCGTCTGTGAGAAGTTTAGTCATTGGCTAAGGGGCAAGCCTTTTACTGTATGGACAGACAACAACCCATTAACGTACATCCTATCCAAGCCCAAATTGGACGCCTGTGAACAGAGATGGGTTGCTAAACTCGCTCCATTCGAGTTTGACATCAAGTACATCCCCAGTCCCAAAAATCCCATTGCTGATGCACTCAGTAGACAGCCATTTGTGCAGCCGAGCGCTCTCCACCGCATCACAAGGGTTCCATACAAGGCCTTGCTGGAAGAAGCTGCGGGAGTCCGTGCTGAGAAGGTGCAAGATGTGTTCCGCTGGTCGAACCACCCATTCGACCTCGAAAGCTGCTCACCGTCAATTTGAGGCAGATGCCCGTGAAAATTGTCATGGACTGCCACACTACCTCCTATCCTTCTCCTGGTTCTCTGTCAAAGGAAGCGGTGTCAGCAGTCCTGAGGTCGCAAGGGGAGGCTGGTCTACAGAACTGTGCGCTGCTACTGCCTCAGCTCACTCAGTCACTGGTGCCATCTGAGATGTCAGATGTGAGAGTGCTATCCCGTGACGACCTGATATCAAAGCAGCGCCAGGATGACGCACTCGCCAGAGTTGTCTTCTACGTGGACAGGGGCCGTAGACCTTCTAGGAGGGAACGTGGCCACGAACCACTCAAGGCTCTGCGGATTCTGAAGACCTGGGAGAAGCTCACTCTGAAAATGGGTGTACTATATCGTGTTACCAAAAGTTTGCTGTCAAGGAAGAAGATGTACCAGTATGTAGTACCCACCTCAATGAGGGAGCGGTAGTTTTGAAGGGTGAAGCTGGTCATCAGGGGCAACAGCGGACGTTGTACTTGACGAGACAGAGGTTCTTCTGGCATGGTCTGGAGTCGGATGTCAGAGAGTATGTCAAGGCCAGAGCTCCACTGGAGAACATCATCACGACTGAGCCCCTCGAGTTGGTGTGCGTGGACTTCTGGTCTGCTGAAGACTCCAACAACAAGTCCTTGGATGTTCTGGTCGTCACTGATAATTTTACTAAGATGGTCCATGCCTCCGAACCAATCAGCTAAAGCAGTGGCACTTCAGCTGTGGAACAACATCTTCTGTGTGTATGGTTTTCCTCGTCGTATCCACTCTGACCAAGGGGCCAACTTTGAAAGTAAATTGATTGCTGAGTTGTTGAGTGCTGCAGGAGTCCAGAAGTCGCACACAACTCCCTACCATCCGATGGGGAACGGGGGAGTCGAAAGGTTCAATAGAACACTGGGAAACATGATCAGGGCTTTACCTACGAGAGCGAAGCACAGGTGGCCCCAGAAGCTGAAGTCGTTGACCTTCGCCTAAAACTGTACAGTCCATGAAACCACGGGCCACGCCCCTTTCCAGTTGATGTTTGGGAGAACCCCACGTCTGCCTGTCGACACGATGTTTGATACTGTGCTGCAAGACTCAGAGGTTGTAGACTATGACGAGTACATAAAGTCCCTGACGAGAGACCTGAGGGAGGCCATGGAGACAGTACAGGTGTCGGCAACCAAACAGCTGAAGAGGCATGCGGGCCTCTACAACAGGAAGATCAGAGGAGCTCCAGTGGAGGTCGGTGATCGGGTGCTGCTGGCGAATAAGGGTGAACGTGGAAAGAGGAAGCTGCCGGATCATTGGGAGAACAACCTCTATATTGTTACGGAGACGAATAGTGACATCCACATCTTCAAGATACAGAACATGTCGACTGGAGAGAACGGTCCACCGTAATCTGATAATGCCTGTAAACTTCTTGCCTCTCCCTGACACTGCCTTGGAGACACCAAAATACGGGAGACCGTGAGGATCCGAGTGAGGAGATGGAGGACTCATCCATGAACGATATACCAGAAATGGACATCGGTGAGAGGACTAGTGTGTGGGTATCAGAACAGACCTCGGGGGAAGCACAGCCGGAGCACTCTGAAAAAGAAACCGCAGATGTGCTGGAAGATAGGCCACTGACGAGGGACCCTCAGAACTCACCACATTCTGAGGGTGCCACTGGTGGCACAAGCATGTCAGAGCTAACCTTTGGAGAAGAAATGTCCGAACCCTCTGAAGAAGAAAGGCATTCTGAAGATGCCGCTGGTAGCACAAGCTCCAGCAACAGTCACAGAACCCTTGACCTTGACTACCCACCGACTGTGGACAGTGACCCACCAGTGGTGGTTGTAGGTGAAAAGGTTAACCTCTCTAGGGCAGGCGGGACGAATTCGTCCCACCTACGTAACAGCCAGTGTAATCCCGTGGCGCGTTATTCAAAAACCTAAAAAATGCAAAAACGTAAATTTTTCAAACATATGACTATTTTACACCATTTTAAAGACAAGACTCTCGTTAATCTAACCACACTGTCCGATTTCAAAAAGGCTTTACAACGAAAGCAAAACATTAGACTATGTCAGCAGAGTACCCAGCCAGAAATAATCAGACACCCATTTTTCAAGCTAGCATATAATGTCACAAAAACCCAGAAGACAGCTAAATGCAGCACTAACCTTTGATGATCTTCATCAGATGACACACCTAGGACATTATGTTATACAATACATGCATGTTTTGTTCAATCAAGTTCATATTTATATCAAAAAACAGCTTTTTACATTAGCATGTGACGTTCAGAACTAGCATACCCCCCGCAAACCTCCGGGGAATTTACTAACAATTTACTAAATTACTCACGATAAACGTTCACAAAAACATAACAATTATTTTAAGAATTATAGATACAGAACTCCTCTATGCACTCGATATGTCCGATTTTAAAATAGCTTTTTGGTGAAAGCACATTTTGCAATATTCTAAGTACATAGCCCGGCCATCACGGGCTAGCTATTTAGACACCCGGCAAGTTTAGCCTTCACCAAAATCAGATTTACTATTATAAAAGTTTGATTACCTTTTGTTGTCTTCGTCAGAATGCACTCCCAGGACTGCTACTTCAATAACAAATATTGGTTTGGTCCAAAATAATCCATCGTTATATCCGAATAGCGGCGTTTTGTTAGTGCGTCACAGACCCTATCCGAAATGGTAAATCAGGGTTGCGCGCATGGCGCAATTCGTGACAAAAAAATTCTAAATATTCCAATACCGTACCTCGAAGCATGTCAACCGCTGTTTAAAATAAATTTTTATGCAATTTATCTCGTAAAAAAGCGATAATATTCCGACCGGGAATCTCCTTTTCGGCAAACAGAGGAAAAAACACAAAGACGGGGGCGACCAGTGCACGCGCCTAATGCCCATTGTCCCTTGATCGGCCACTTGAGAAAGGCGATAATGTGTTTCAGCCTGGGGCTGGGATGACGACATTCAGGTTTTTCTCGGGCTTTGAGAGCCTATTGGAGCCGTGGGAAGTGTCACGTTACAGCAGAGATCCTTTGTTTTGGAATGAGATGTCAAAGAAAGACAATAAATGGTCAGACAGGCCACTTCCTGTAAAGGAATCTCTCAGGTTTTGACCTGCCATTTGAGTTCTGTTATACTCACAGACACCATTCAAACAGTTTTAGAAACTTTGGAGTGTTTTCTATCCAAAGCCAATAATTATATGCATATTCTAGTTACTGGGCAGGAGTAGTAACCAGATTAAATCGGGTACGTTTTTTATCCAGCCGTGTCAATACTGCCCCCTATCCCTAACAGGTTAAACGTAATGATAACTCTGTTAGGACTGTCAGGTCAGCGGCTGGTTGGGTTAGGAAACGCCCCAGTGAGACTCATAGAGACTAATGCAGACACTGAGGGTTTTTCATACAGAATTCATTAGAATACCTGTGTGGGTGTAGGATTAGAATCCAAGTCTGTAGCCCATTTTTATTTTTAACTTTCGAGAGACCCCATGGAGGTCATGGGTCAAAGGTCAAGTACGCCAAGGTTTTTCTGTCTGAGGTTCTTATTGTCACTGAGTGTACTGGAGATGTAACAGGCATGTTTTCCTACGGGGTCTTTGAATTCCCCTAGTTCTCTTTAGAGAATAGTCTTTGCACTGGAATATTTGGTGACATATGTATTGCAAGGTATTGCATAGCTCATTTTGTTTCGTTATATTATGCAAGTGTAATTCAGCAGGGGAGAATGTAACAGGGTTGGTTACGTTTCCACTTGCCTCTAAAGAAAGGTGTATTTAATGTTCAAGCATTCTTATTGGTTGGTTCAACTCTGATGACAATAAGGCTTGTTGTGATTGGCCCCGCTTGCAGATAGGGGGAGATCGCGAACGTCAGGTCTTCCCAGTATGAAAATGTGATGCAAGGGGTAGGTCACGTTCTGAATACTGTTTTATATTTTACAATGTGTACAAGTTTGCTGTACGTTACTGATTTATACATGTGTGGGTATATGGTACCTGTTAGGGATTGAGGGGCTTTCTGGGATGTGCTTTGGCATATGATTGCTGTAAATAAGTGTGTTAGCTAGCATGCTAGCATACACCGACATAATGGTCACATAAGCCCACTGCTAACACAGTTGTCTTCATGCTACAGATTTTACCATCGACAGCCATCAGTATCATTAAGCCCTGCACAACTAACGTGCTGTTTCCCATTTAACAACAGGAATAAATGATGCTCAACTGGGACCACTGGCTGATGTGATTTATTAGGAGAAAACACAACGCAAGGAGAGTACGATTTACATCTGTTACACACAATTTTGAACATGAAAAGTTATTAATAAACAAATTAGGCACATTTGGGCAGTCTTGATACAACATTTTCGACAAATGCAATGGTTCATTGGATCAGTCTACAACTTTGCACACACACCCACACACACACACACTGCTGCCATCTAGTGCTCAAAATCTAAATTGCACATGGGCTGGAATAATACATTATGGCCTTTCTCTTGCATTTCAAAGATGATGATACAAAGAAAATACAAAAGAACAGTTGGTTTTTCTTTGTATTATCTTTTACCAGATCTATTGTGTTATATTCTACTACATTCCGTTCAAATTTCCACAAACTTCAAAGTGTTTCCTTTCAAATGGTACCAAGAATATGCATATCCTTGCTTCAGGGCCTAAGCTACAGGCAGTTAGATTTGGGTATGTCATTTTACGCGAAAATGTTTAAAAAGGGGCGCATCCTTAGGAGGTTTTAAGAAACACAAGCTGCTTTACGAAATTAAAAGCAATCGCAGCGTTGAGTTTAATAGTTAAACAACAGTCTAGCTCTGTTTTTCTCTCCCTTGAGGAGGCTATAGAAAAGTAGGCTGTGTTTTTATTTGTAGTCTCGCTCAACTCTCCGACATTTTGAATTTGAAATACAGGTACTGTAGCCAACTTAGCTAAGTCTCCCTCTTTTCCTCAGAGAAAACAGCCTCATTCTAGTCACCCTTCAAAAGACACGACCCATAATACCGCTACTACATTAGTTTTTTCTTCTATCGGGCATTGGCAGGTCGCACTTTATATTCATAAAGCATATCTCGGACGTTCTAAGCTAGGCTACTTGCTGACTTGTTTAGCCTACAGTCATGTTACCTCATCAGCTGGCTGTAGCTAACAGCCTGGGGTGCGTTCAGCAGTATGCAACGTTTTGGAACGTTCGGATACAAATATGCTACAGTATGTAGAACACAGCGGAATGTGCTGAGGGGAGGACGGCTCATAGTAATGGCTGGAACGGAGTCAATGGAATGCTAGAAACCACATGGAAACCAGATGGAAACCAGATGGAAACCAGATGGAAACCACATGGAAACCAGATGGAAACCACATGGAAACCACATGGAAACCAGATGGAAACCACATGGAAACCACATGGAAACCAGATGGAAACCAGATGGAAACCAGATGGAAACCACATGGAAACCACATGGAAACCAGATGGAAACCAGATGGAAACCAGATGGAAACCACATGGAAACCAGATGGAAACCAGATGGAAACCACATGGAAACCACATGGAAACCACATGGAAACCAGATGGAAACCACATGGAAACCAGATGGAAACCAGATGGAAACCACATGGAAACCAGATGGAAACCACATGGAAACCACATGGAAACCACATGGAAACCACATGGAAACCAGATGGAAACCAGATGGAAACCACATGGAAACCAGATGGAAACCAGATGGAAACCACATGGAAACCAGATGGAAACCAGATGGAAACCACATGGAAACCACATGGAAACCACATGGAAACCAGATGGAAACCAGATGGAAACCAGATGGAAACCACATGGAAACCAGATGGAAACCACATGGAAACCACATGGAAACCAGATGGAAACCACATGGAAACCATATGGAATCCAGATGGAAACCAGATGGAAACCAGATGGAAACCACATGGAAACCACATGGAAACCAGATGGAAACCAGATGGAAACCAGATGGAAACCACATGGAAACCAGATGGAAACCACATGGAAACCACATGGAAACCAGATGGAAACCACATGGAAACCAGATGGAAACCAGATGGAAACCACATGTTTGATACCGTTCCATTGACTCCAGCAGCCTCCGCTGGTAGGACCTGCTGAAAATGGAATAACATCAGATATTTTTTAAATGTCATTTCACCTTTATTTAACCAGGTGGCCAGCTGAGAACAAGTCCTTTATTTAACCAGGTAGGCTAGTTGAGAACAAGTCCTTTATTTAACCAGGTAGGCTAGTAGAGAACAAGTCCTTTATTTAACCAGGTGGCCAGCTGAGAACAAGTCCTTTATTTAACCAGGTAGGCTAGTTGAGAACAAGTCCTTTATTTAACCAGGTTAGGCTAGTTGAGAACAAGTCCTTTATTTAACCAGGTAGGCTAGTTGAGAACAAGTCCTTTATTTAACCAGGTAGGCTAGTTGAGAACAAGTCCTTTATTTAACCAGGTAGGCCAGCTGAGAACAAGTCCTTTATTTAACCAGGTAGGCTAGTAGAGAACAAGTCCTTTATTTAACCAGGTAGGCTAGTAGAGAACAAGTCCTTTATTTAACCAGGTAGGCCAGCTGAGA
Organism: Salmo salar; assembly: GCF_965601325.2. Lineage (NCBI taxonomy): Eukaryota > Metazoa > Chordata > Actinopteri > Salmoniformes > Salmonidae > Salmo > Salmo salar. The sequence goes on from NC_138304.1 coordinate 108,268,903, forward strand.
ACAAGTCCTTTATTTAACCAGGTAGGCTAGTTGAGAACAAGTCCTTTATTTAACCAGGTAGGCTAGTAGAGAACAAGTCCTTTATTTAACCAGGTAGGCTAGTTGAGAACAAGTCCTTTATTTAACCAGGTAGGCTAGTTGAGAACAAGTCCTTTATTTAACCAGGTAGGCTAGTTGAGAACAAGTCCTTTATTTAACCAGGTAGGCTAGTTGAGAACAAGTCCTTTATTTAACCAGGTAGGCTAGTTGAGAACAAGTCCTTTATTTAACCAGGTAGGCTAGTGGAGAACAAGTCCTTTATTTAACCAGGTAGGCTAGTTGAGAACAAGTCCTTTATTTAACCAGGTAGGCCAGTTGAGAACAAGTCCTTTATTTAACCAGGTAGGCTAGTAGAGAACAAGTCCTTTATTTAACCAGGTAGGCTAGTTGAGAACAAGTCCTTTATTTAACCAGGTAGGCTAGTTGAGAACAAGTCCTTTATTTAACCAGGTAGGCTAGTTGAGAACAAGTCCTTTATTTAACCAGGTAGGCTAGTTGAGAACAAGTCCTTTATTTAACCAGGTAGGCTAGTTGAGAACAAGTCCTTTATTTAACCAGGTATGCCAGCTGAGAACAAGTCCTTTATTTAACCAGGTAGGCCAGCTGAGAACAAGTCCTTTATTTAACCAGGTAGGCCAGTAGAGAACAAGTCCTTTATTTAACCAGGTAGGCTAGTTGAGAACAAGTCCTTTATTTAACCAGGTAGGCCAGCTGAGAACAAGTCCTTTATTTAACCAGGTAGGCCAGCTGAGAACAAGTCCTTTATTTAACCAGGTAGGCCAGTAGAGAACAAGTCCTTTATTTAACCAGGTAGGCTAGTTGAGAACAAGTCCTTTATTTAACCAGGTAGGCCAGCTGAGAACAAGTCCTTTATTTAACCAGGTAGGCTAGTAGAGAACAAGTCCTTTATTTAACCAGGTAGGCTAGTTGAGAACAAGTCCTTTATTTATCCAGGTAGGCTAGTTGAGAACAAGTCCTTTATTTAACCAGGTAGGCTAGTTGAGAACAAGTCCTTTATTTAACCAGGTAGGCTAGTTGAGAACAAGTCCTTTATTTAACCAGGTAGGCCAGTTGAGAACAAGTCCTTTATTTAACCAGGTAGGCCAGTTGAGAACAAGTTCTCATTTGCAACTGTGACCTGGCCAAGATAAAGCAAAGCATTGAGACAAAAACACGGAGTTACACATGGGATAAACAAACGTACAGTCCAATAACACAATAGAAAAGCTGTATACAGTGTGTGCAAATGAAGTAAGGAGGTAAGGCAATAAATAGGCCATAGTGGCGAAGTAATTACAATTTAGCAAATTGACACTGGCGTGATAGATGTGCAGATGATGTGCAAGTAGAAATACTGGTGTGCAAATAGACTACATGGAATTCCTATCGACAACATTCCAGAAAGCTTTCAACTGAATGTAGCCATTCAGTAGCTTACTGAACGTAGCCATGGTAACATTACCAGTAGCCTACTGAATGTAGCCATGGTAACATTACCAGTAGCTTACTGAACGTAGCCATGGTAACATTACCAGTAGCCTACTGAACGTAGCCATGGTAACATTACCAGTAGTCTACTGAATGTAGCCATGGTAACATTACCAGTAGTCTACTGAATGTAACCATGGTAACATTACCAGTAGCTTACTGAACGTAGCCATGGTAACATTACCAGTAGCCTACTGAACGTAGCCATGGTAACATTACCAGTAGTTTACTGAACATAACCATGGTAACATTACCAGTAGTTTATTGACTGTAACCATAATTTACAAGTAGCATCCTGAATGTAACCATGGTAACATTACCAGTAGTCAATATGCAAATATTTGGTGGCACAGAAAGAAAGGAAAAGGGATAACAAGCTATTGATTTGATTTGATTTGATTCCTCCTGTCAAAACACTATAGATAATCCCTCTTGTTACTAGACTATATCTGACTGGGTAGATAATCCCTCTTGTTACTATATAGACTATATCTGACTGGGTAGATAATCCCTCTTGTTACTAGACTATATCTGACTGGGTAGATAATCCCTCTTGTTACTATATAGACTATATCTGACTGGGTAGATAATCCCTCTTGTTACTATATAGACTATATCTGACTGGGTAGATAATCCCTCTTGTTACTAGACTATATCTGACTGGGTAGATAATCCCTCTTGTTACTAGACTATATCTGACTGGGTAGATAATCCCTCTTGTTACTAGACTATATCTGACTGGGTAGATAATCCCTCTTGTTACTATATAGACTATATCTGACTGGGTAGATAATCCCTCTTGTTACTATATAGACTATATCTGACTGGGTAGATAATCCCTCTTGTTACTATATAGACTATATCTGACTGGGTAGATAATCCCTCTTGTTACTAGACTATATCTGACTGGGTAGATAATCCCTCTTGTTACTATATAGACTATATCTGACTGGGTAGATAATCCCTCTTGTTACTAGACTATATCTGACTGGGTAGATAATCCCTCTTGTTACTATATAGACTATATCTGACTGGGTAGATAATCCCTCTTGTTACTATATAGACTATATCTGACTGGGTAGATAATCCCTCTTGTTACTATATAGACTATATCTGACTGGGTAGATAATCCCTCTTGTTACTATATAGACTATATCTGACTGGGTAGATAATCCCTCTTGTTACTATATAGACTATATCTGACTGGGTAGATAATCCCTCTTGTTACTAGACTATATCTGACTGGGTAGATAATCCCTCTTGTTACTAGACTATATCTGACTGGGTAGATAATCCCTCTTGTTACTAGACTATATCTGACTGGGTAGATAATCCCTCTTGTTACTAGACTATATCTGACTGGGTAGATAATCCCTCTTGTTACTAGACTATATCTGACTGGGTAGATAATCCCTCTTGTTACTATATAGACTATATCTGACTGGGTAGATAATCCCTCTTGTTACTATATAGACTATATCTGACTGGGTAGATAATCCCTCTTGTTACTATATAGACTATATCTGACTGGGTAGATAATCCCTCTTGTTACTATATAGACTATATCTGACTGGGTAGATAATCCCTCTTGTTACTATATAGACTATATCTGACTGGGTAGATAATCCCTCTTGTTACTATATAGACTATATCTGACTGGGTAGATAATCCCTCTTGTTACTATATAGACTATATCTGACTGGGTAGATAATCCCTCTTGTTACTAGACTATATCTGACTGGGTAGATAATCCCTCTTGTTACTATATAGACTATATCTGACTGGGTAGATAATCCCTCTTGTTACTATATAGACTATATCTGACTGGGTAGATAATCCCTCTTGTTACTAGACTATATCTGACTGGGTAGATAATCCCTCTTGTTACTATATAGACTATATCTGACTGGGTAGATAATCCCTCTTGTTACTAGACTATATCTGACTGGGTAGATAATCCCTCTTGTTACTATATAGACTATATCTGACTGGGTAGATAATCCCTCTTGTTACTATATAGACTATATCTGACTGGGTAGATAATCCCTCTTGTTACTAGACTATATCTGACTGGGTAGATAATCCCTCTTGTTACTATATAGACTATATCTGACTGGGTAGATAATCCCTCTTGTTACTAGACTATATCTGACTGGGTAGATAATCCCTCTTGTTACTATATAGACTATATCTGACTGGGTAGATAATCCCTCTTGTTACTATATAGACTATATCTGACTGGGTAGATAATCCCTCTTGTTACTATATAGACTATATCTGACTGGGTAGATAATCCCTCTTGTTACTATATAGACTATATCTGACTGGGTAGATAATCCCTCTTGTTACTAGACTATATCTGACTGGGTAGATAATCCCTCTTGCCTCTAAACTACATGTGACTAGCTAAATAACTTTATTTTGAGTTTGTATGGACCGAGTGACTCAGACTTGAGCAATTGGACTCGAGCACAGGGGACTTGGGACTCGATTCGGATTTGAGGTTTAGTAGTCCACTACATGACTGGGTGAAACAGTCCTTATCTGGAGGTTTAGTGACTCCACTACATGACTGGGTGAATCAGTCATTAGCCTCCGTTCTACTTTAGGACATCAGTGTGGCTGTGGCATCTAGAACGTTGATAAGTGTGGAAATGACGTGACTGAATGATATAATGTAGATGTAACTCATGCTAGTGTACGGAGCTATCTGGCGTTTGTGCTACTCTTTCTCTCTCACTCAACTTGTGTGTGTCAGTTTGTTTTGTAACTAATGTGCAATATCTATGGAGGAGGAATTAGGAATTGACATGGCCAGATAATTCCTATATAATATTCTTCTTCTATATGTTTGTCATATTTCTGCGGTTGGGAAGAGAATAGGATGTGTTGCAGAAAAATATGTTGTTAGGACAAGACTACAGCTTATAGGATGTTAATTTGATCACTCTTTCGTTGCTGAACATTTTAAAAAGGCTTTGAAAGTTTAAAATGTCAGACTTGATTTTTCCTAAAGAAAAAATGTGTCCACCCCTACAAAAAATATCCATTAATTATAATCCACGCAATAATTCACATTTCCTGCTTCTGCAGGATTTTTTTCCTGCTGTAGCAAGCTGGTTCAATTTAAGATCCTACATATGTACAGTTGAAGTCAGAAGTTTACATACACTTAGGTTGGAGTCATTAAAACTCGTTTTTCAACCACTCCACACATTTTTTGTTAATTAACAAACTATAGTTTTGGCAAGTTTGTTAGGACACCTATTTTGTGCATGACACAAGTCATTTTTCCAACAATTATTTCACTTATAATTCACTGTATCACAATTCCAGTGGGTCAGAAGTTTAAATACACTAAGTTGACTGTGCCTTTAAACAGCTTAGAAAATTCCAGAAAATGATGTCATGGCTTTAGAAGCTTCTGATAGGCTAATTGACAACATTTTAGTCAATTGGAGGTGTACCTGTGGATGCATTTCAAGGCCTACCTTCAAACTCAGTGCCTCTTTGCTTGACATCATGGGAAAATCAAAAGAAATCAGCCAAGACCTCAGGAAAAAAAATTGTAGACCTCCACAAGTCTGGTTCATCCTTGGGAGCAATTTCCAAACGCCTGAAGGTACCACGTTCATCTGTACAAAAAATAGTACGCAAGTATAAACACCATGGGACCACGCAGCCGTCATACCGCTCAGGAAGGAGACGCGTTCTGTCTCCTAGAGATGAACGTACTTTGGTGCGAAAAGTGCAAATCAATCCCAGAACAACAGCAAAGGACCTTGTGAAGATGCTGGAGGAAACTGGTACAAAAGTATCTATATCCACAGTAAAACGAGTCCTATATCGACATAAACTGCAACTGCACATGGGGACAAAGATCATACTATTTGGAGAAATGTCCTCTGGTCTGATGAAACAAATATAGAACTTTTTGGCCATAATGACCATCGTTATGTTTGGACAAAAAAAGGGGGTTAAATAATAAACAAGTAATTGGTTGAGTGAAGCCAGGTGTGATAAGACAAAGACAGAACAAATGGAAAATGAAAAGTGGATCGGCGGTGGCTAGAAAGCCGGTGACGTCGACCGCCGAAAGCCGCCCGACGCCGGAGAGGGACCGACTTTGGCGGAAGTCGTGACGCAGAATTCACCCAATGTATTGTGGGAAGCTTGTGGAAGGCTACCCGAAACGTTTGACTCAAGTTAAACAATTTACAGGCAATGCTACCAAATACTAATTGAGTGTATGTAAACTTCTGACCCACTGGGAATGTGATGAAAGAAATAAATACAGAAATAAATAATTCTCTCTACTATTATTCTGACATTTCACATTCTTAAAATAAAGTGGTGATCCTAACTGACCTAAGACGGGGAATTTTTACTAGGATTAAATGTCAGGAATTGTGGAAACTAAGTTGAAATGTATTTGGCTAAGGTGTATGTAAACTTCCGACCTTAACTGTATGTATGTTTGTGCACATGGATGTCAGTGATTTATGTTGACTATACGAGGCAATACAAATCTGATGTGATTAAAATTTGACTAATTTGAAAGAGCATTTAGTTGACTAATGTAGCCCATTGTTTCTGTCATTTTTACAATAATTAGACTAAATCACTATTCAAATGACAAAAATGTGACAAAAACTTAATGATATTTTAGTCGACATGACTAAACTAAGGCCTAGATTCAAGTTCCACCCCCAACGCCGCCAAAACAACCAAAATGCAGATGTCAGCTAAAGCGGATCTGAATTGAATAGAGCCCTAAATCCCCCCCAAAAAGGGTGCCAAAATGAACACTGCCAGGTAACCAGGCCTTAGAGTTTCAGCTGTTTGCCCTGAACAGCCCCAGGTAACCAGGCCTTAGAGTTTCAGCCGTTTGCCCTGCTCAGCCCCCAGGTCCCCAGGTCCCCAGGTCCCCAGGCCTTATAGTTTCAGCTGTATGCCCTGCTCAGCCCCAGGTCCCCAGGTCCCCAGGTAACCAGGCCTTCGAGTTTCAGCTGTTTGCCCTGCTCAGCCCCAGGTCCCCAGGTCCCCAGGTAACCAGGCCTTAGAGTTTCAGCTGTTTGCCCTGCACAGCCACAGGTCCCCAGGTCCCCAGGTCCCCAGGCCTTAGAGTTTCAGCCGTTTGCCCTGCTCAGCCCCAGGTCCCCAGGTCCCCAGGTCCCCAGGTCCCCAGGTCCCCAGGCCTTAGAGTTTCAGCTGTATGCCCTGCTCAGCCCCCAGGTCCCCAGGTCCCAAGGTAACCAGGCCTTAGAGTTTCAGCCGTTTGCCCTGCTCAGCCCCAGGTCCCCAGGTCCCCAGGCCTTAGAGTTTCAGCTGTATGCCCTGCTCAGCCCCAGGTCCCCAGGTCCCCAGGTAACCAGGCCTTAGAGTTTCAGCTGTATGCCCTGCTCAGCCCCAGGTCCCCAGGTCCCCAGGTCCCCAGGCCTTAGAGTTTCAGCTGTTTGCCCTGCTCAGCCCCAGGTCCCCAGGTAACCAGGCCTTAGAGTTTCAGCTGTTTGCCCTGCTCAGCCCCAGGTAACCAGGTCCCCAGGCCTTAGAGTTTCAGCTGTTTGCCCTGCTCAGCCCCCAGGTCCCCAGATCCCCAGGTCCCCAGTTCCCCAGGTCCCCAGGTCCCCAGTTCCCCAGGCCTTAGAGTTTCAGCCGTTTGCCCTGCTCAGCCCCAGGTCCCCAGGTCCCCAGGCCTTAGAGTTTCAGCTGTATGCCCTGCTCAGCCCCAGGTCCCCAGGTCCCCAGGTCCCCAGGTAACCAGGCCTTAGAGTTTCAGCTGTATGCCCTGCTCAGCCCCCAGGTCCCCAGATCCCCAGGTCCCCAGTTCCCCAGGTCCCCAGGTCCCCAGTTCCCCAGGCCTTAGAGTTTCAGCTGTTTGCCCTGCTCAGCCCCAGGTCCCCAGCCATCAGCACTGGACTATATTTACCAGCTTCCTGGGTTACACCAGTCAGCCAGCCCACCGCAGCACCCTGCCTGCCCTGTTATCTAACCACCAACCCCCCAGGTCTCTAGTCTCTGGGCTGAGAGAGGAGCCCCCCCCCCAGGTCTCTAGTCTCTGGGCTGAGAGAGGACCCCCCCCCCCCCAGGTCTCTAGTCTCTGGGCTGAGAGAGGAGCCCCCCCCAGGTCTCTAGTCTCTGGGCTGAGAGAGGACCCCCCCCCCCCAGGTCTCTAGTCTCTGGGCTGAGAGAGGAGCCCCCCCCAGGTCTCTAGTCTCTGGGCTGAGAGAGGAGCCCCCCCCCAGGTCTCTAGTCTCTGGGCTGAGAGAGGACCCCCCCCCCCCAGGTCTCTGGGCTGAGAGAGGACCCCCCCCCCAGGTCTCTAGTCTCTGGGCTGAGAGAGGACCCCCCCCCCAGGTCTCTAGTCTCTGGGCTGAGAGAGGCCCCCCCCCCCCCAAGGTCTCTAGTCTCTGGGCTGAGAGAGGACCCCCCCCCAGGTCTCTAGTCTCTGGGCTGAGAGAGGACCCCCCCCCCAGGTCTCTAGTCTCTGGGCTGAGAGAGGCCCCCCCCCCCCAAGGTCTCTAGTCTCTGGGCTGAGAGAGGACCCCCCCCCAGGTCTCTAGTCTCTGGGCTGAGAGAGGACCCCCCTCCCAGGTCTCTAGTCTCTGGGCTGAGAGAGGACCCCCCCCCCCCCCCCTCCCAGGTCTCTAGTCTCTGGGCTGAGAGAGGACCCCCCCCCCCCCTCCCAGGTCTCTAGTCTCTGGGCTGAGAGAGGACCCCCCCCCCCCAGGTCTCTGGGCTGAGAGAGGACCCCCCCCCAGGTCTCTAGTCTCTGGGCTGAGAGAGGAGCCCCCCCCCCCTAGGTCTCTGGGCTGAGAGAGGACCCCCCCCCCCAGGTCTCTAGTCTCTGGGCTGAGAGAGGACCCCCCCCCCCAGGTCTCTAGTCTCTGGGCTGAGAGAGGACCCCCCCCCCCCAGGTCTCTAGTCTCTGGGCTGAGAGAGGACCCCCCACCCAGGTCTCTAGTCTCTGGGCTGAGAGAGGACCCCCCCCCCCCCCCAGGTCTCTAGTCTCTGGGCTGAGAGAGGACCCCCCCCAGGTCTTTAGTCTCTGGGCTGAGAGAGGAGCCCCCCCCCCCAGGTCTCTAGTCTCTGGGCTGAGAGAGGAGCCCCCCCCCCCCAGGTCTCTAGTCTCTGGGCTGAGAGAGGACCCCCCCCCCAGGTCTCTAGTCTCTGGGCTGAGAGAGGACCCCCCCCCCAGGTCTCTAGTCTCTGGGCTGAGAGAGGACCCCCCCCCCCAGGTCTCTAGTCTCTGGGCTGAGAGAGGACCCCCCCCCCCAGGTCTCTAGTCTCTGGGCTGAGAGAGGACCCCCCCCCAGGTCTCTAGTCTCTGGGCTGAGAGAGCCCCCCCCCCCCAGGTCTCTAGTCTCTGGGCTGAGAGAGGACCCCCCCCCCCCAGGTCTCTAGTCTCTGGGCTGAGAGAGGACCCCCCCCCCCCAGGTCTCTAGTCTCTGGGCTGAGAGAGGACCCCCCCCCCCCCAGGTCTCTAGTCTCTGGGCTGAGAGAGGACCCCCCCCCCCCCCCCAGGTCTCTAGTCTCTGGGCTGAGAGAGGACCCCCCCCCCAGGTCTCTAGTCTCTGGGCTGAGAGAGGACCCCCCCCCCCAGGTCTCTAGTCTCTGGGCTGAGAGAGGACCCCCCCCCCCTCCCAGGTCTCTAGTCTCTGGGCTGAGAGAGGACCCCCCCCCCCTCCCAGGTCTCTAGTCTCTGGGCTGAGAGAGGACCCCCCCCCCCCCTCCCAGGTCTCTAGTCTCTGGGCTGAGAGAGGAGCCCCCCCCCAGGTCTCTAGTCTCTGGGCTGAGAGAGGACCCCCCCCCCCCAGGTCTCTAGTCTCTGGGCTGAGAGAGGACCCCCCCCCCCCAGGTCTCTAGTCTCTGGGCTGAGAGAGGACCCCCCCCCCCCAGGTCTCTAGTCTCTGGGCTGAGAGAGGACCCCCCCCCCCCCAGGTCTCTAGTCTCTGGGCTGAGAGAGGAGCCCCCCCCCAGGTCTCTAGTCTCTGGGCTGAGAGAGGACCCCCCCCCCCCCAGGTCTCTAGTCTCTGGGCTGAGAGAGGACCCCCCCCCCCTCCCAGGTCTCTAGTCTCTGGGCTGAGAGAGGAGCCCCCCCCCAGGTCTCTAGTCTCTGGGCTGAGAGAGGACCCCCCCCCAGGTCTCTAGTCTCTGGGCTGAGAGAGGACCCCCCCCCCCCAGGTCTCTGGGCTGAGAGAGGAGCCCCCCCCCCCAGGTCTCTGGGCTGAGAGAGGAGCCCCCCCCCCCCCTCCCAGGTCTCTAGTCTCTGGGCTGAGAGTGGACCCCCCCCCCCCAGGTCTCTAGTCTCTGGGCTGAGAGAGGACCCCCCCCCCCAGGTCTCTGGGCTGAGAGAGGACCCCCCCCCCCCAGGTCTCTGGGCTGAGAGAGGAGCCCCCCCCCCCAGGTCTCTGGGCTGAGAGAGGAGCCCCCCCCCAGGTCTCTAGTCTCTAGGCTGAGAGAGGAGCCCCCCCCCCCCCCCCCCTCCCAGGTCTCTAGTCTCTGGGCTGAGAGAGGACCCCCCCCCCAGGTCTCTAGTCTCTGGGCTGAGAGAGGACCCCCCCCCCCCCAGGTCTCTAGTCTCTGGGCTGAGAGAGGACCCCCCCCCCCCAGGTCTCTAGTCTCTGGGCTGAGAGAGGACCCCCCCCCCCCAGGTCTCTAGTCTCTGGGCTGAGAGAGGAGCCCCCCCCCCCAGGTCTCTAGTCTCTGGGCTGAGAGAGGAGCCCCCCCCCCCCCAGGTCTCTAGTCTCTGGGCTGAGAGAGGAGCCCCCCCCCCCAGGTCTCTAGTCTCTGGGCTGAGAGAGGAGCCCCCCCCCCCAGGTCTCTAGTCTCTGGGCTGAGAGAGGAGCCCCCCCCCCCCAGGTCTCTAGTCTCTGGGCTGAGAGAGGAGCCCCCCCCCCAGGTCTCTAGTCTCTGGGCTGAGAGAGGAGCCCCCCCCCCCAGGTCTCTGGGCTGAGAGAGGAGCCCCCCCCCCAGGTCTCTGGGCTGAGAGAGGAGCCCCCCCCCCAGGTCTCTGGGCTGAGAGAGGAGCCCCCCCCCCAGGTCTCTAGTCTCTGGGCTGAGAGAGGAGCCCCCCCCCCCAGGTCTCTGGGCTGAGAGAGGAGCCCCCCCCCCCAGGTCTCTGGGCTGAGAGAGGAGCCATTTTGCTGCCATAGTAAACACACGGCGGACTGTCTGTCACATGAGAAGACAGGGAGGACCGCGGAGATATTATTAGCAGCAAGAATGTACACAGTGGCCTCATGGCAAGGCCAACTAACGTAGGCAGGCACAGGTCTGAAACCTCACAGAACCTCTTCTCCACTCGGAAACTTTAACACGTTTGCTGAAGTGACATTTGTGAACGTGAGGAGGAAATTGTTTTCAGGGTTTTGTTTTTTTTTGTGACTGAGCTTTTTCCGATTCCCCAAGATTCAGACTCTCTGCCACGAGGCTGTGGATCGAAGTTCCAGACTGAGGAGAGGTAAGCTGGAGGACCCCTCCACCATGAGGCCAGTGAGATAACTATAGATAAATCATCTTCAAAGAACTAATAATGTGGCAAAAGTCATTGATGTCTGGTTATACATCTGATCTGACCGTAGTTATAGATCTGATCTGATCTGACTGTAGTTATAGATCTGATCTGATCTGACTGTAGTTATACATCTGATCTGACCGTAGTTATACATCTGATCTGATCTGACTGTAGTTATAGATCTGATCTGACCGTAGTTATAGATCTGATCTGATCTGACTGTAGTTATACATCTGATCTGATCTGACTGTAGTTATACATCTGATCTGACTGTAGTTATACATCTGATCTGACTGTAGTTATAGATCTGATCTGACTGTAGTTATACATCTGATCTGACTGTAGTTATAGATCTGATCTGACTGTAGTTATACATCTGATCTGACTGTAGTTATACATCTGATCTGACTGTAGTTATACATCTGATCTGACTGTAGTTATACATCTGATCTGACTGTAGTTATACATCTGATCTGACTGTAGTTATACATCTGATCTGACTGTAGTTATACATCTGATCTGATCTGACTGTAGTTATACATCTGATCTGACTGTAGTTATAGATCTGATCTGACTGTAGTTATAGATCTGATCTGACTGTAGTTATACATCTGATCTGACTGTAGTTATAGATCTGATCTGACTGTAGTTATAGATCTGATCTGACTGTAGTTATACGATCTGATCTGACTGTAGTTATAGATCTGATCTGACTGTAGTTATAGATCTGATCTGACTGTAGTTATACATCTGATCTGACTGTAGTTATACATCTGATCTGACTGTAGTTATACATCTGATCTGACTGTAGTTATACATCTGATCTGACTGTAGTTATACATCTGATCTGACTGTAGTTATAGATCTGATCTGACTGTAGTTATACATCTGATCTGATCTGACTGTAGTTATACATCTGATCTGACTGTAGTTATAGATCTGATCTGACTGTAGTTATAGATCTGATCTGACTGTAGTTATACATCTGATCTGACTGTAGTTATACATCTGATCTGACTGTAGTTATAGATCTGATCTGACTGTAGTTATACATCTGATCTGACTGTAGTTATACATCTGATCTGACTGTAGTTATACATCTGATCTGACTGTAGTTATACATCTGATCTGACTGTAGTTATACATCTGATCTGACTGTAGTTATACATCTGATCTGACTGTAGTTATACATCTGATCTGACTGTAGTTATAGATCTGATCTGACTGTAGTTATAGATCTGATCTGACTGTAGTTATAGATCTGATCTGACTGTAGTTATAGATCTGATCTGACTGTAGTTATAGATCTGATCTGACTGTAGTTATACATCTGATCTGACTGTAGTTATACATCTGATCTGACTGTAGTTATAGATCTGATCTGACTGTAGTTATACATCTGATCTGACTGTAGTTATACATCTGATCTGACTGTAGTTATACATCTGATCTGACTGTAGTTATAGATCTGATCTGACTGTAGTTATACATCTGATCTGACTGTAGTTATACATCTGATCTGACTGTAGTTATACATCTGATCTGACTGTAGTTATACATCTGATCTGACTGTAGTTATAGATCTGATCTGACTGTAGTTATACATCTGATCTGACTGTAGTTATACATCTGATCTGACTGTAGTTATAGATCTGATCTGACTGTAGTTATAGATCTGATCTGACTGTAGTTATACATCTGATCTGACTGTAGTTATACATCTGATCTGACTGTAGTTATACATCTGATCTGACTGTAGTTATACATCTGATCTGACTGTAGTTATACATCTGATCTGACTGTAGTTATACATCTGATCTGACTGTAGTTATACATCTGATCTGACTGTAGTTATACATCTGATCTGACTGTAGTTATACATCTGATCTGACTGTAGTTATACATCTGATCTGACTGTAGTTATACATCTGATCTGACTGTAGTTATAGATCTGATCTGACTGTAGTTATAGATCTGATCTGACTGTAGTTATAGATCTGATCTGACTGTAGTTATAGATCTGATCTGACTGTAGTTATACATCTGATCTGACTGTAGTTATACATCTGATCTGACTGTAGTTATAGATCTGATCTGACTGTAGTTATAGATCTGATCTGACTGTAGTTATACATCTGATCTGACTGTAGTTATAGATCTGATCTGACTGTAGTTATAGATCTGATCTGACTGTAGTTATAGATCTGATCTGACTGTAGTTATAGATCTGATCTGACTGTAGTTATAGATCTGATCTGACTGTAGTTATACATCTGATCTGACTGTAGTTATACATCTGATCTGACTGTAGTTATACATCTGATCTGACTGTAGTTATAGATCTGATCTGACTGTAGTTATAGATCTGATCTGACTGTAGTTATACATCTGATCTGACTGTAGTTATAGATCTGATCTGACTGTAGTTATAGATCTGATCTGACTGTAGTTATAGATCTGATCTGACTGTAGTTATAGATCTGATCTGACTGTAGTTATACATCTGATCTGACTGTAGTTATAGATCTGATCTGACTGTAGTTATAGATCTGATCTGACTGTAGTTATACATCTGATCTGACTGTAGTTATACATCTGATCTGACTGTAGTTATAGATCTGATCTGACTGTAGTTATACATCTGATCTGACTGTAGTTATACATCTGATCTGACTGTAGTTATACATCTGATCTGACTGTAGTTATAGATCTGATCTGACTGTAGTTATACATCTGATCTGACTGTAGTTATACATCTGATCTGACTGTAGTTATACATCTGATCTGACTGTAGTTATACATCTGATCTGACTGTAGTTATACATCTGATCTGACTGTAGTTATACATCTGATCTGACTGTAGTTATACATCTGATCTGACTGTAGTTATAGATCTGATCTGACTGTAGTTATACATCTGATCTGACTGTAGTTATACATCTGATCTGACTGTAGTTATACATCTGATCTGACTGTAGTTATACATCTGATCTGACTGTAGTTATACATCTGATCTGACTGTAGTTATACATCTGATCTGACTGTAGTTATAGATCTGATCTGACTGTAGTTATAGATCTGATCTGACTGTAGTTATAGATCTGATCTGACTGTAGTTATAGATCTGATCTGACTGTAGTTATACATCTGATCTGATCTGACTGTAGTTATACATCTGATCTGACTGTAGTTATAGATCTGATCTGACTGTAGTTATACATCTGATCTGATCTGACTGTAGTTATACATCTGATCTGACTGTAGTTATAGATCTGATCTGACTGTAGTTATAGATCTGATCTGACTGTAGTTATAGATCTGATCTGACTGTAGTTATAATCTGATCTGATCTGACTGTAGTTATACATCTGATCTGACTGTAGTTATAGATCTGATCTGACTGTAGTTATACGATCTGATCTGACTGTAGTTATACATCTGATCTGACTGTAGTTATACATCTGATCTGACTGTAGTTATACATCTGATCTGACTGTAGTTATAGATCTGATCTGACTGTAGTTATAGATCTGATCTGACTGTAGTTATACATCTGATCTGACTGTAGTTATACATCTGATCTGACTGTAGTTATAGATCTGACTGTAGTTATACATCTGATCTGACTGTAGTTATAGATCTGATCTGACTGTAGTTATACATCTGATCTGACTGTAGTTATACATCTGATCTGACTGTAGTTATAGATCTGATCTGACTGTAGTTATACATCTGATCTGACTGTAGTTATACATCTGATCTGACTGTAGTTATACATCTGATCTGACTGTAGTTATACATCTGATCTGACTGTAGTTATAGATCTGATCTGACTGTAGTTATACGATCTGATCTGACTGTAGTTATACATCTGATCTGACTGTAGTTATACATCTGATCTGACTGTAGTTATACATCTGATCTGACTGTAGTTATAGATCTGATCTGACTGTAGTTATACATCTGATCTGACTGTAGTTATACATCTGATCTGACTGTAGTTATACATCTGATCTGACTGTAGTTATACATCTGATCTGACTGTAGTTATAGATCTGATCTGACTGTAGTTATACATCTGATCTGACTGTAGTTATACATCTGATCTGACTGTAGTTATACATCTGATCTGATCTGACTGTAGTTATACATCTGATCTGACTGTAGTTATACATCTGATCTGACTGTAGTTATACATCTGATCTGACTGTAGTTACAGTACCGTTCAAAAGTTTGGGGTCACTTAGAAATGTCCTTGTTGTTGAAAGAAAAGCACATTTCCTGTCCATTAAAATAACATCAAATTGATCAGAAATGCAGTGTAGACATTGTTAATGTTGTAAATGACTATTGTAGCTGGAAACGGCTGATTTTTAATGGAATATCTACATAGGCGTACAGAGGCCCATTATCAGCAACCATCACTCCTGTGTTCCAATGGCACGTTGTGTTAGCTAATCCAAGTTTATCATTTTAAAAGGCTAATTGATCATTAGAAAACCCTTTTGCAATTATGTTAACACAGCTGAGAAGTGTTGTTCTGATTAAAGAAGCAATAAAACTGGCCTTCTTTAGACTAGTTGAGTATCTGGAGCATCAGCATTTGTGGGTTCAGTTACAAGCTCAAAATGGCCAGAAACAAAATAACTTTTCTGAAGCTAGTCAGTCTATTCTTGTTCTGAGAAATTAAGGCTATTCCATGTGAGAAATTGCCAAGAAACTGAAGATCTCGTACAACGCTGTGTACTACTCCCTACACAGAACAGCACAAACTGTCTCTAACCAGAATAGAAAAAGTGGGAGGCCCCGGTGCACAACTGAGCAAGAGGACAAGTACATTAGAGTGTCTAGTTTGAGAAACAGACACCTCACAAGTCCTCAACTGGCAGCTTCATTAAATAGTTCCCACAAAACACCAGTCTCAACGTCAACAGTGAAGAGGCGACTCCGGGATACTGGCCTTCTAGGCAGAGTTGCAAAGAAAATGCCATATCTCAGACTGGCCAATAAAAATAAAATATTAAAATGGGCAAAAGAACACAGACACTGGACAGAGGAACTCTGCCTAGAAGGCCAGCATCCCGGAGTCGCCTCGTCACTGTTGACGTTGAGACTGGACAGAGGAACACTCCCTAGAAGGCCAGCATCCCGGAGTCGCCTCTTCACTGTTGACGTTGAGACTGGACAGAGGAACTCTGCCTAGAAGGCCAGCATCCCGGAGTCGTCTCTTCACTGTTGACGTTGAGACTGGACAGAGGAACTCTGCCTAGAAGGCCAGCATCCCGGAGTCGCCTCTTCACTGTTGACGTTGAGACTGGACAGAGGAACTCTGCCTAGAAGGCCAGCATCCCGGAGTCGTCTCTTCACTGTTGACGTTGAGACTGGACAGAGGAACTCTGCCTAGAAGGCCAGCATCCCGGAGTCGCCTCTTCACTGTTGACGTTGAGACTGGACAGAGGAACTCTTCCTAGAAGGCCAGCATCCCGGAGTCGCCTCTTCACTGTTGACGTTGAGACTGGACAGAGGAACTCTGCCTAGAAGGCCAGCATCCCGGAGTCGCCTCTTCACTGTTGACGTTGAGACTGGACAGAGGAACTCTGCCTAGAAGGCCAGCATCCCGGAGTCGTCTCTTCACTGTTGACGTTGAGACTGGTGTTTTGCGGGTACTATTTTCAAAAACAAGGACATTTTCTAAGTGACCCCAAACTTTTGAACGGTAGTGTATACAGCTGGCTATAGTTATAAGTCTGTTTTTGTCGGGACATTTGATGAAGCTAATTTAACAGATTAGTTGGGTGAAAGATAGCCTGGTCGTGCCGTGCATCACTTCTCTCATGCTCCTTATTTATGACATTTAACCCTGTGTCTAATTTATTGGGGGTCAGGGTCATCCCTGTGTCTAATGTAGATCTATAGAGGGTATTTCTGTTGATTTCACAAATACTTTACTAACGCCTAGTATCTGCCGTTCATTGGGATTTTTTTTATTTATTTATAAATACACAAATATGTCATCCAACTTTCCATAGTAAATACTATTTACGTAGCTACGGTACAAGCCCCTAAACTTCCAATATCAACAAAGGTATTTATGTTACAATCCAATTTAGGCTTCACAAAGTCTGGGGAATACCGTGTCGTGAAAGGCGTCACTCCTCGTGAGCCACGGCAGTACTTAGTAATACATAATAATAATTAGAGTTTCCGAATATACCAGACAAGGTGGCCCAGCGATCCGGGAATAAATGACATGAGTAGCTGTCTCTGGTGATTAGCTGACGTAGTGCTGATACTAGCCCTATGAAACGCTCTCGTCTACACACCACAGATAGACCATCGTCAAGGGCAAAACCCCCGAGGGAGGTAGTGGGGGACACAGAGAGAGGTGGGGAGTTAGAGAGAGGAGTGGGGGAGGGAGAGAGGAGTGGGGAAGGGAGAGAGAGGAGTGGGGGAGAGAGAGAGAGAGAGGAGTGGGGAGAGAGGGAGAGGAGTGGGGGAGAGAGAGTGAGGGAGAGAGAGAGAGGAGTGGGGAGAGAGGGAGAGGAGTGGGGAGAGAGAGAGTGAGGGAGAGAGAGACAGGAGTGGGGAGAGAGGGAGAGGAGTGGGGGGAGAGAGAGGAGAGAGAGAGGAGTGGGGGAGAGAGAGAGAGGAGTGAGAGAGAGAGAGAGAGGAGTGGGGGAGGGAGAGAGAGGAGTGGGGGAGAGAGAGAGAGGAGTGGGGGAGAGAGAGAGAGAGAGGAGTGGGGGAGGGAGAGAGAGGAGTGGGGAGAGAGAGAGAGGAGTGGGGGAGGAGAGAGGAGTGGGGGAGGGAGAGAGAGGAGTGGGGAGGGAGAGAGAGGAGTGGGGGAGGAGAGAGAGAGAGGAGTGGGGGAGAGAGGAGTGGGGGAGAGAGAGAGAGGAGTGGGGGGGAGAGAGGAGTGGGGAGGGAGAGAGGAGTGGGGGAGGGAGAGAGAGAGAGGAGTGGGGGAGAGAGGAGTGGGGGAGAGAGAGAGAGGAGTGGGGAGGGAGAGAGGAGTGGGGAGGGAGAGAGGAGTGGGGGAGGGAGAGAGAGGAGTGGGGGAGGGAGAGAGAGGAGTGGGGGAGGGAGAGAGAGGAGTGGGGGAGGGAGAGAGAGGAGTGGGGGAGGGAGAGAGAGAGAGGAGTGGGGGAGAGAGGAGTGGGGGAGAGAGAGAGAGGAGTGGGGGAGAGAGGAGTGGGGGAGGGAGAGAGGAGTGGGGGAGAGAGAGAGGAGTGGGGGAGAAAGAGAGAGAGAGGAGTGGGGGAGAGAGAGAGGAGGGGGAGGGAGAGAGGAGTGGTGGAGGGAGAGAGAGAGAGGAGTGGGGGAGGGAGAGAGAGGAGTGGGGGAGGGAGAGAGAGGAGTGGTGGAGGGAGAGAGAGAGAGGAGTGGGGGAGAGAGAGAGAGGAGTGGGGGAGGGAGAGGAGTGGGGGAGGGAGAGAGAGGAGTGGGGGAGGGAGAGAGAGGAGTGGGGGAGGGAGAGAGAGGAGTGGGGGAGGGAGAGAGAGGAGTGGGGGAGGGAGGGAGAGGAGTGGGGGAGGGAGAGAAAAACAGCTGTTTCATGTGACAGCTCTGATAAAGTTAGCCAGTGATGTGGAGATGTGGCCTATTGCTACATGGATCCATTTGGATGATTTAGGAGGCGGAATGGAAATAGAAATCTGCCTGCCTTCCCGGCCTCAGCCCTGGACTCAGGGTGGGTCCTAGCAGGGTCCCCGGCCTCAGCCCTGGACTCAGGGTGGGTCCTAGCAGGGTCCCCGGCCTCAGCCCTGGACTCAGGGTGGGTCCTAGCAGGGTCCCCGGCCTCAGCCCTGGACTCAGGGTGGGTCCTAGCAGGGTCCCCGGCCTCAGCCCTGGACTCAGGGTGGGTCCTAGCAGGGTCCCCGGCCTCAGCCCTGGACTCAGGGTGGGTCCTAGCAGGGTCCCCGGCCTCAGCCCTGGACTCAGGGTGGGTCCTAGCAGGGTCCCCGGCCTCAGCCCTGGACTCAGGGTGGGTCCTAGCAGGGTCCCCGGCCTCAGCCCTGGACTCAGGGTGGGTCCTAGCAGGGTCCCCGGCCTCAGCCCTGGACTCAGGCTGGGTCCTAGCAGGGTCCCAGGCCTCAGCCCTGGACTCAGGGTGGGTCCTAGCAGGGAGTCAGCAGCAACATGGAGAGTAGTATATGAGTAAGGACCCTGGTCAGAGGTAAAGGACCCTGGTCAGAGGTAAAGGACCCTGGTCAGAGGAAAGGACCCTGGTCAGAGGAAAGGACCCTGGTCAGAGGTAAAGGACCCTGGTCAGAGGAAAGGACCCTGGTCAGAGGAAAGGACCCTGGTCAGAGGAAAGGACCCTGGTCAGAGGTAAAGGACCCTGGTCAGAGGTAAAGGACCCTGGTCAGAGGTAAAGGACCCTGGTCAGTGGTAAAGGACCCTGGTCAGAGGTAAAGGACCCTGGTCAGAGGTAAAGGACCCTGGTCAGAGGAAAGGACCCTGGTCAGAGGAAAGGACCCTGGTCAGAGGTAAAGGACCCTGGTCAGAGGTAAAGGACCCTGGTCAGAGGAAAGGACCCTGGTCAGAGGTAAAGGACCCTGGTCAGAGGTAAAGGACCCTGGTCAGAGGTAAAGGACCCTGGTCAGAGGAAAGGACCCTGGTCAGAGGTAAAGGACCCTGGTCAGAGGAAAGGACCCTGGTCAGTGGTAAAGGACCCTGGTCAGAGGAAAGGACCCTGGTCAGAGGAAAGGACCCTGGTCAGAGGAAAGGACCCTGGTCAGAGGAAAGGACCCTGGTCAGAGGGAAAGGACCCTGGTCAGAGGTAAAGCTGCAGTAACTTTTTAGCTAGCCACTGTTGTCACCCACGCCTCATCTTCTGTGGAGTTTATTGGCGGTTGGCATCCAATGTTAAGGTGCATTACTGCCATCTACTGTACTGGAGTGCCTCTGTCTCCCACCTCCGAACCGGAGTCCTAGCTTAGAAATAGACCAATAGAAGTATAAAGAGGGGTTCTTGCAGATGCAGGAATGTCCACATGCAGGAACATCCCAAACTTTTAGGGCTAACTGACCAAATTCACATAGAAATGTGAGTTATAGATCTGTCGTTCTCATTGAAAGCCAGTCTAAGAAGTGGTAGATCTGTTCTATGTGTTATAGATCTATCATTCTCATTGAAAGCCAGTCTAAGAAGCGTTAGATCTGTTCTGTGTACTCTATTTCTATGCTTCCCGTTCTTAAGTTTAATTTTTGCATCTTTTAATTTAGGTTTTGTACTCAAGCTTCAAACAGATGAAAATACTATATTTTTGGTAATTGAAAATATCATTTCACAGTGGTTTAGATGATACAATGATTACACATTGTTTGTTTTGTCACACCAACTGAAATTAGGCCAACTGTTAGAATTATAGCAACCCTGATATATGGCATTTGGTACACAGCCACTCTCAGTCCTCCTCAGGGAAAGGTCAGTGTCAGGTCAAGTGTCGAATCCAAGAAAATACTTTAAATATATAATAAGACTTAAAATTAGTCTTTATATATATATTAGGAAGGAAAGCGGGTGATTTAGAGTTCAATTCCACTTGATATTGACTACATATAAAATTGGTCATGTCGTTTTTTTTGTAAGGATTTTGCCAAAACACAGAAATGATTCCTTTATGTGTGAGTAAAATATTACTGTTCTCAGATGAGTTCTCAGATCATGAAAATGTGTTGTTTTTTTTGCAATACGCTATTCAGTATAGCCATTGTTTAGCTGGAATGGAATGTCCGTGC
Organism: Salmo salar; assembly: GCF_965601325.2. Taxonomy (NCBI): domain Eukaryota; kingdom Metazoa; phylum Chordata; class Actinopteri; order Salmoniformes; family Salmonidae; genus Salmo; species Salmo salar. The sequence continues at coordinate 108,289,691 of NC_138304.1, forward strand.
ACTGTATTATTAGATTGGGATATGTGGCTGTCTCACCTAGCTATTTTATAACGAATGCACTTACTGTAAATCGTTCTGAATTAGAGAATCTGATAAATGACTTAAATTTCCCAAAATATAATATTACTGTATTTAATTATATAAATTTTTTTTACAGTGATGTCACAAATGTATCATTTGTAAAGTTCTTAGTAAAGTTATTTGTTACATTTGACTGTAAAACCAAGCAGTACTACTGATATCTCTGGAAGTGAGGCAGATATACAGTATGAATTTTCTTAATATCTGTAACGGTTGTCGTCGGGAATAGAGGACCAAAACGCAGCAGGAATGTGGATGCTCATCTTGTTATTTATTTTAAATAAAGAGAACACCAAAATAACAAAAACCGCACGAACAACAAAACAGTCTTGTCATGCTCACACAGGCAAAACAAGAAACAATCATCCGACATCACTACACCAAACAATTACCCATATATAGGACTCTCAATCAGAGGCAACGAGAAAGCACCTGCCTCCAATTGAGAGTCCAACCCCCCCATTAACCTACACATAGAAATACCACAAACCAGAAAGAACATAGAAATACAAAACATAGAACATAGACCAAAACCCGGAAATAATAAATCAAACACCCTACTATATAAATCACCACCCCGAACCACATAAACAAAATACCCTCTGCCACGTCCTGACCAAACTACAATAACACATAACCCCTTTATACTGGTCAGGACGTGACAATATCTGAAATGAAACCATCAAGTGATGATTTTAAACAAATACATGTCTGTCATTCAACAACCTCAAGGTTAGAGAAGAAAGAAGAAAAAAAACACACCATAATTTCTTTAAACAATAAAATAAAATTTAACAACATAAAAAGCAAAAAATGGATATACAGTCCCTGCAAAACGTATTCACACCCATAATTGTAGCATCACCACAAAAATGGAAGAGGCAAATGGAAAGAACTTGTCTGTCGGCAATAAAGACCATCAAATTATTATTATTAAAGAAAACTGTGATCAATAAACCAGTTCACTTAAGGACCAAAAAATGGACAAACATGCCATATAGAGTTGAAGTCCGAAGGTTTACTTACACTTAGGTTGGAGTCATTAAAACTCGTTTTTCAACCACTCCGCAAATTTCATGTTAACAAACTATAGTTTTGGCAAGTCGGTTAGGACATCTACTTTGTGCGTGACACAAGTCATTTTTACAACAATTGTTTACAGACAGATTATTTCACTTATAATTCACTGTATCACAATTCCAGTGGGTCAGAAGTTTACATACACTAAGTTGGCTGTGCCTTTAAACAGCTTAGAAAATTCCAGAAAATGATGCCATGGCTTTAGAAGCTTCTGATAGGCTAATTGAAATCATTTGAGTCAATTGGAGGTGTACCTGTGGATGTATTTCAAGGCCTACCTTCAAACTCAGTGCCTTTTGCTTGACATCATGGGAAAATCAAAAGAAATGAGCCAAGACCTCAGAAAAAAAATTGTAGACCTCCACAAGTCTGGTTCATCCTTAGGAGCAATTTCCAAATGCCTGAAGGTACCACGTTTATCTGTACAAACAATAGTGCGCAAGTATAAACACCATGGGACCACGCAGCCGTCATACCGCTCAGGAAGGAGACGCGTTCTGTCTCCTAGAGATGAACGTACTTTGGTACGAAAAGTGCAAATCAATCCCAGAACAACAGCAAAGGACCTTGTGAAGATCCTGGAGGAAACAGGTACAAAAGTATCTATATCCACAGTAAAACGAGTCCTATATCGACATAACCTGAAAGCCCGCTCAGCAAGGAAGAAGCTACTGCTCCAAAACCGCCATAGAAAAGCCAGACTACGGTTTGCAACTGCACATGGGGACAAAGATCGTACTTTTTGGAGAAATGTCCTCTGGGCTGATGAAACAAAATAGAACTGTTTGGCCATAATGACCATCGTTATGTTTAGAGGAAAAAGGGGGATGCTTGCAAGCCGAAGAACACCATCCCAAACGTGAAGCACGGGGGTGGCAGCATCATGTTGTGGCGGTGCTTTGCTGCAGGAGGGACTGGTGCACTTCACAAAATAGATGGCCTCATGAGGCAGGAAAATGACGTGGATATATTGAAGCAACATCTCAAGACGTCAGTCAGGAAGTTAAAGCTTGGTCTTCCAAATGGACATTGACCCCAAGCATATTTCTAAAGTTGTGTCAAAATGGCTTAAGGACAACAGGGTCAAGGTATTGGAGTGGCCATCAGAAAGCCCTGACCTCAATCCAATAGAAGATTTTTGGGCAGAACTGAAAAAGCGTGTGCGAGCAAGGAGGCCTACAATCCTGACTCAGTTACACCAGCTCTGTCAGGAGGAATGGGCCAAAATTCACCAAACTTATTGTGGGAAGCTTGTGGAAGGCTACCCGAAACGTTTGACCCAAGTTCAACAATTTCAAGGCAATGCTACCAAATACTAATTGAGTGTATGTAAACTTCTGACCCACTGAGAATGTGATGAAAGAAATAAAAGCTGAAATAAATCATTCTCTCTACTATTATTCTGACATTTCACATTCTTAAAATAAAGTGTTGATCATAACTGACCTGAAACAGGGAATTTTTACTAGGATTAAATGTCAGGAATTGTGAAAAACTGAGTTTAAATGTATTTGGCTAAGGTGTATGTAAACTTCCGACTTCAACTGTAGATTCCAAATTAGTTGGGAAGAGATTTTTCAAGTATCGATTCCAGGGCACATGGTTTATGAACTGATACGCAAAACAACGATAGATTTAAATCTTAGAATCTTTCAATTTAAATGATTATACAAAATTCTTGCAACCAATAGAATGTTATTTATATGGGGATATACAAGCATTCCAACTCTGCAGATTCTGCTGCGAAGAGACAGAATCATTAGATCATTTGTTTTGGTACTGCCCTTATGTAGCTTGTTTTTCGGTCACAGGTCCGGGAATGTCTTCAGAATTGTAGTATTTACCTGGAACTAACTCTGCAGATAGCACTACTGGGTGATTTGAAAAGTCATAGTCAGTCAATCAATAATATAATAATATGTTTAGCAAAAATGTTTATCTTTAATTTACAATCTGTAGAAGCTATGAGAATAGAAAGGTTCAGAACTTCGTGAAGTATCACAGCACAGTTTAAAATATATGGCAAATGGAAATCCAATATGGATTGTGTTAAGAGATAGATGGGAGGGGTTGAGTGGAGCTGAAGGTTGGGACTAATAACAACAAGAAAACTAATGTAAAACATACTGTGTCCGTAAAACGTATATAGGTTAGGAACTTTGGTGAAAGAGCTTGAAAGAAAATGGCAAATAGAAATCAAACAGGAGAGCCTCATCATACATCTTTGGGAGAGGTTGAGGGTAGAGGAAGGACATCAGTAATAGATGGTTGAGGGTAGAGGAAGGACATCAGTAATAGATGGTTGAGGGTAGAGGAAGGACATCAGTAATAGATGGTTGAGGGTAGAGGAAGGACATCAGTAATAGATGGTTGAGGGTAGAGGAAGGACATCAGTAATAGATGGTTGAGGGTAGAGGAAGGACATCAGTAATAGATGGTTGAGGGTAGAGGAAGGACATCAGTAATAGATGGTTGAGGGTAGAGGAAGGACATCAGTAATAGATGGTTGAGGGTAGAGGAAGGACATCAGTAATAGATGGTTGAGGGTAGAGGAAGGACATCAGTAATAGATGGTTGAGGGTAGAGGAAGGACATCAGTAATAGATGGTTGAGGGTAGAGGAAGGACATCAGTAATAGATGGTTGAGGGTAGAGGAAGGACATCAGTAATAGATGGTTGAGGGTAGAGGAAGGACATCAGTAATAGATGGTTGAGGGTAGAGGAAGGACATCAGTAATAGATGGTTGAGGGTAGAGGAAGGACATCAGTAATAGATGGTTGAGGGTAGAGGAAGGACATCAGTAATAGATGGTTGAGGGTAGAGGAAGGACATCAGTAATAGATGGTTGAGGGTAGAGGAAGGACATCAGTAATAGATGGTTGAGGGTAGAGGAAGGACATCAGTAATAGATGGTTGAGGGTAGAGGAAGGACATCAGTAATAGATGGTTGAGGGTAGAGGAAGGACATCAGTAATAGATGGTTGAGGGTAGAGGAAGGACATCAGTAATAGATGGTTGAGGGTAGAGGAAGGACATCAGTAATAGATGGTTGAGGGTAGAGGAAGGACATCAGTAATAGATGGTTGAGGGTAGAGGAAGGACATCAGTAATAGATGGTTGAGGGTAGAGGAAGGACATCAGTAATAGATGGTTGAGGGTAGAGGAAGGACATCAGTAATAGATGGTTGAGGGTAGAGGAAGGACATCAGTAATAGATGGTTGAGGGTAGAGGAAGGACATCAGTAATAGATGGTTGAGGGTAGAGGAAGGACATCAGTAATAGATGGTTGAGGGTAGAGGAAGGACATCAGTAATAGATGGTTGAGGGTAGAGGAAGGACATCAGTAATAGATGGGAGAGGTTGAGGGTAGAGGAAGGACATCAGTAATAGATGGTTGAGGGTAGAGGAAGGACATCAGTAATAGATGGTTGAGGGTAGAGGAAGGACATCAGTAATAGATGGTTGAGGGTAGAGGAAGGACATCAGTAATAGATGGTTGAGGAAGGACATCAGTAATAGATGGGAGAGGTTGAGGAAGGACAGGAGTCAAAACAAACACAATAGCACTATTGTAAAATAGACTGCATCCATAAAATGTGTATAGTATAAGATGGAAGTAGGAGCCTAAGTGTTGTTGTTCACTAGTTTACTCCAATTAGGGGAGGGATGGAAGGGTTAGAAAGTAATGAAGGAAAATATACTGCTCAAAAAAATAACACTTTAACAACACAATGTAACTCCAAGTCAATCACACTTCTGTGATATCAAACTGTCCACTTAGGAAGCAACACTGATTGACAATAAATTTCACATGCTGTTGTGCAAATGGAATAGACAACAGGTGGAAATTATAGGCAATTAGCAAGACACCCCCAATAAAGGAGTGGTTCTGCAGGTGGTGACCGCAGACCACTTCTCAGTTCCTATGCTTCCTGGCTGATGTTTTGGTCACTTTTGAATGCTGGCGGTGCTTTCACTCTAGTGGTAGCATGAGACGGAGTCTACAACCCACACAAGTGGCTCAGGTAGTGCAGCTCATCCAGGATGGCACATCAATGCGAGCTGTGGCAAGAAGGTTTGCTGTGTCTGTCAGCGTAGTGTCCAGAGCATGGAGGCGCTACCAGGAGACAGGCCAGTACATCAGGAGACGTGGAGGAGGCCGTAGGAGGGCAACAACCCAGCAGCAGGACCGCTACCTCCGCCTTTGTGCAAGGAGGAGCAGGAGGAGCACTGCCAGAGCCCTGCAAAATGACCTCCAGCAGGTCACAAATGTGCATGTGTCTGCTCAAACGGTCAGAAACAGACTCCATGAGGGTGGTATGAGGGCCCGACATCCACAGGTGGGGGTTGTGCTTACAGCCCAACACCGTGCAGGACGTTTGGCATTTGCCAGAGAACACCAAGATTGGCAAATTCGCCACTGGCACCCTGAGCTCTTCACAGATGAAAGCAGGTTCACACTGAGCACGTGACAGACGTGACAGAGTCTGGAGACGCCGTGGAGAACGTTCTGCTGCCTGCAACATCCTCCAGCATGACCGGTTTGGCGGTGGGTCAGTCATGATGTGGGGTGGCATTTCTTTGGGGGGCCGCACAGCCCTCCATGTGCTCGCCAGAGGTAGCCTGACTGCCATTAGGTACCGAGATGAGATCCTCAGACCCCTTGTGAGACCATATGCTGGTGCGGTTGGCCCTGGGTTCCTCCTAATGCAAGACAATGCTAGACCTCATGTGGCTGGAGTGTGTCAGCAGTTCCTGCAAGAGGAAGGCATTGATGCTATGGACTGGCCCGCCCGTTCCCCAGACCTGAATCCAATTGAGCTCATCTGGGACATCATGTCTCGCTCCATCCACCAACGCCACGTTGCACCACAGACTGTCCAGGAGTTGGCGGATGCTTTAGTCCAGGTCTGGGAGGAGATCCCTCAGGAGACCATCCACCACCTCATCAGGAGCATGCCCAGGCGTTGTAGGGAGGTCATACAGGCACGTGGAGGCCACACACACTACTGAGCCTCATTTTGACTTGTTTTAAGGACATTACATCAAAGTTGAATCAGCCTGTAGTGTGGTTTTCCACTTTAATTTTGAGTGTGACTCCAAATCCAGACCTCCATGGGTTGATAAATTGGATTTCCATTGATTATTTTTGTGTGATTTTGTTGTCAGCACATTCAACTATGTAAAGAAAAAAGTATTTAATAAGATTATTTCATTCATTCAGATCTAGGATGTGTTATTTTAGTGTTCCCTTTATTTTTTTGAGCAGTGTATATTGAAATAAAAGACATGTATGTATATATACAAATAAATAACTTAGTCTTTACATACAGGACCAGTCAAATGTTTGGACACCTAATAATTCCAGGGTTTTTCTTTATTTGTACTATTTTCTACATTGTAGAATAATAGTGAAGACACAAAACTATGAAATAACACATAAGGAATCATGTAGTAACTAAAAAAGTGTTCAAATCAAAATACATTTTATAAATGATATTCTTTAAAGTTGCCACCATTTGCCTTGATGACAGCTTTGCACACTCTTGGCATTCTCTCAACCAGCTTCATGAGGTAGTCACCTGGAATGCATTTAAATTAACAGGTGTGCCTTGTTAAAAGTTAATTTGTGGAAGTTATTACCTTCTTAATGCGATTGAGCCAATCAGTTTTGTTGTGACAAGGTAGGGTTGATGTACAGAAGACAGTCCGTCATTACTTTGAAAGTTTCTTCAAGGGCAGTCGCAAACACCATCAAGTGCTATAATGAAATTGTCTGCCACAGGAAAGGAAGACCCAGAGTTACCAGCCTCAGAAAATGCAGTCCAAATAAATGCTTCACAGAGTTCAAGTTACAGACATCTCAACATCAACTGTTCAGTGGAGACTATGTGAATCAGGCCTTCATGGTCGAATTGCTGCAAAGAAACAACTACTAAAGGACAACAATAATAAGAAGACTTGCTTGGGCCAAGAAACACCAGCAATGGACATTGAGATTTTTGGTTCCAACCTCCATGTCTTTGTGAGACGCAGAGTAGGTGAACGGATGATCTCCACATGTGTGGTTCCCACCGTGAAGCATGGAGGAGGAGGTGTGATGGTGTGGAGGTGCTTTGCTGGTGACACTGTCTGTGATTTATTTAGAATTCAAGGCACACTTAACCAGCCTGGCTACCACAGCATTCTGCAGCAATACGCCATCCCATCTGGTTTGCGCTTTTTGGGACTATCATTTGTTTTTTAACAGGACAATGACCCAACACACACCTCCAGGCTGTGTAAGGACTATTTGACCAAGAAGGAGAGTGATGGAGTGCTGCATCATGACCTGGCCTCTACAATCACCCAACCTCAACCCAATTGAGATGGTTTGGGATGAGTTGGACCGCAGAGTGAAGGAAAAGCAGCCAACAATTGCTCAGCATATGTGGGAACTCCTTCAAAACTGTTGGAAAGCATTCCAGGTGAAGCTAGTTGAGAGAATGCCAAGAGTGTGCGAAGCTGTCATCAATGCAAAGGGTGGCTACTTTGAAGAATCTAAATATATTTTGATTTGTTTAACACTTTTTTGGTTACTATATGATTCCATATGTGTAATTTCATAGTTTTGATGTCTTCACTATTATTCTACAATGTAGAAAATAGTAAAAATAAAGAAAACCCCTTGAATGAGTAGGTGTGTCCAAACCTTTGACTGGTACTAATATATATATATATGGGATTGGAAGTGATGCAGACAATTACATTGATCGAAGCTACAATCTGTCTGCAATATTAAAGCTGATCTACACCTTAAAAAAATATTATTTAAGAAAATGAAGGATTCAACACCCCTTGACTATTTCCACATTTTATTGTGTTACAGCCTGAATTTAAAATGGATTGAATTGAGATTCTGTGTCACTAGCCTACACACAATACCCCATGATGTCAAAGTTGAATTAAGTTACAAATTATTTACAAATTAAAAGCTAAAATGTCTTGAGTCAAATAGTTAGTCCCGAAGCCACTCCTACGTTGTCTTGGCTGTGTGCTTAGGGTTCTTGTCCCGTTGGAAGGTGAACCAGTCTGAGGTCCTGAGTACACTGGAGTAGGTTTTCATCAACGATCTCTCTGTATTTTGCGCCGTTCATCTTTACCTCGATCTTGGCTTGTCTCCCAGTCCCTGCCACTAAAAAACACCCCCACAGCATGATGCTGCCACCACCATGCTTCACCAGTCTCGGAGCTCTTTCGAACTCATGGCTTGGTTTTTCCTCTGGGGATCCTTATATAGACAGGTGTGTGCCTTTCCAAATCATGTCCAATCAATTGAATTTACCACAGGTGGACTCCAATCAAGTTGTAGAAACATCTCAAGGATGATCAATGGAAATCGGATGCATAGCATTTTGAGTCTCATAGCAAAAGGTCTGAATACTAATAAGGTATTTATGTTTTAAATTTTTGCAAATTTGCTAACTTTTCAAAAAGTCTGTTTTTGACATTGTCATTGTGGGGTATTGTGTGTAAATTGATGAGGAACATTTTTTATTTAATCCATTTTAGAATAAGGCTGTAACGTAACAAAATGTGTAAAAAGTCAAAGGGTCTGAATACTTTCTGAATGCACTGTACAATTACAGTATCTGTAAGGTCCCTCAGTCTAGCAGTGCATTTAAAACACAGATTCAACCATAACAACCAGGGAGGTTTCCCAACGCCTTGCATCCAAATGTATTTAGTCTGGGTAAAAATTAAATAAGAAGCAAACATTGAATATGCCTTTTGAGCATCCAATTACACTTGTAAAATGTTCCTAATTAATAAATTAAAAGCTGAAATGTCTTGAGTCAACAAGTATTCAAGCTCTTTGTTATAGCAAGTCTAAATAAGTTCAGGAGTAAGAATTTGCTTAACAAGTCATGTAAGTCTGTGTGGAATAATAGTGTTTAATATGATTGTTGAATGACTACCTCATCTCTGTACCCCACACATATAATTATCAGGTCGGTTCCTCAATAGAGAAGTACATTTCAACCATAAAGACCAGGGAGGTTTTCCAATACCTCACAGAGAAGGGCACCTATTGGTAGATGGGTAAAAATAAAAAGCAGACATTGAATATCCCTTTGAGCATGGTGAAGTTATTAATTACACTTTGGATGGTGTATAAATACACCCAGTCACTACAAAGATACAGGCGTCCTTCCTAACTCAGTTACCGGAGAGGAAGGAAACCGCTCAGGAATTTCACCATGAGGCCAATGGTGACTTTAAAACTATTGCAGAGTTTAATGGCTATGATAGGAGAAAACAGAGGATGGATCAACAACATTGTCAGGGATTTCTTCGTCGTCAGACGATATGGCGAAATCATCGTCGGAAAAAGAGGACCAATATGCAGCAGAGTTGAGATAGTTCATTTTGAACATTTAATAAACTCAAAAATGAACATACAAAATAACAAAAATGAACTCACGATTACTAGACAGTCCTGTTAGGCTCATACACGCTAAACAAGAAACAATCTCCCACAAATACACAGACAAACACACCCAACTAATATAGGACTTCCAATCAAAGGCAACACCACACAGCTGCCTTCAATTGGAAGTCCACCCCAATTAACTCAACATAGACATACAACCAGCTAGATCAACATAGAAATACGTAAACAAGGAACAGTGCCCAAAAACCCCGGAATACTAAATCAAATGCCCTTTTAGAAAAAACACCACCCCGAACCACATAAACCAAATACCCTCTGCCACGTCCTGACCAAACTACAATAACAATTAACCCTTATACTGGCCAGGACGTGACAAACATTGTAGTTACTCCACAATACTAACCTACATGACAGAGTGAAAATAAGGAAGCCTGTATAGAATAAAAATATTCCAAAACATGTATTAAGGCACTAAAGTTAAATTGCAAAATATATAGCAAAAAATGTACTTTATGTCCTGAATACAAAGCATTGTGTTTGGGGCAAATCCAACAACACATCATCGATTACCATTCTTCATATTTTCAAGCATGGTGGTGGCTGCATCATGTTATGGATATGCTTGTCATCGACAAGGACTAGGGAGTTGTTTAGGATAAAAAGAAACGGAATAGAGCTAAGCACAGGCAAAATCCTACAAAACCTGGATCAGTCTGCTTTCCACCAGACACTGGGAGATATTCACCTTTCAGCAGGACAATAACCTAAAACACAAGGCCAAATATACACTGGAGTTGCTTACCAAGACGACATTGAATGTTCCTGAGTGGCCTAGTTACAGTTTTGACTTAAATCGACTTGAAAATCTATAGCAGCACTTGAAAATGTCTGTCTAGTAATGATCAACAACCAACCTAACAGAGCATGAAGAATTTTTAAAATAATAACGTGACAATATTGTACAATCCACGTGTGCAAAGTTCTTAGAGACTCAGAAAGACTCACAGCTCTAATGACTCTTAGAGACTCAGAAAGACTCACAGCTGTAATGACTCTTAGAGACTCAAAAAAACTCACAGCTGTAATGACTCTTAGAGACTCATCCAGAAAGACTCACAGCTGTAATGGCTCTTAGAGACCCAGAAAGACTCATAGCTGTAATGACTCTTAGAGACTCAAAAAGACTCACAGCTGTAATGACTCTTAGAGACTCAAAAAGACTCACAGCTGTAATGACTCTTAGAGACTCAGAAAGACTCACAGCTGTAATCACTCTTAGAGACTCAGAAAGACTCAAAGCTGTAATGACTCTTAGAGACTCAAAAAGACTCACAGCTGTAATGACTCTTAGAGACTCACAGCTGTAATGACTCTTAGAGACTCAGAAAGACTCATAGCTGTAATCGCTGCCAAAGGTGATTCTACAAAGCATTGACTCGGGGGTGTGAATACCTATGTAAATAAGATATTTCTGTATTTTATTTTCCATAAATTTGCCAACATTTTCTAAAAAACTTATTCACTTTATCATTATGGGGTATTGTGTGTAGATGGGTGAGAGAAACCATCAATTTAATCTATTTTGAATTCAGGCTGTAACACAACAAAATGTGGAATAAGTCAAGGGGTGAGAATACTTTCTGAAGACACTGCAGCATTTTAGAATGAACTCAATATTTCTATTCATTATTTATATTTATTCATTGTGTGATCTGACTTATATTGAACAAAAATTGACACCAACTCTGGTAAAATGCTCATAAAACCATTCAATACAGTTATTCTCTCTCTCCCTCCCGCTCTCTCTCTCTCTCTCTCTCCCTCCTTCTCAAATCACTTTCCACCTGCTCTCTTTTTCTGCCACTCTCTCCCCCTCCCCATTTCTCCTTCCCCCCACCCCCCAACAGAATGGCTCTCTGTGCGTCCCTGAAAACCCTTGAGGTGTTCCCGTTTAGAGACCCAGAGCTGTCTTCCCTCCTGCTGTCCCAGCTGAACAGCCTGAGACAGGAGAGGATCCTAACTGACGTGCTGCTCTGTTCAGACAACACAGAGATCCCCTGCCATAGAAACGTACTGGTGTCCTCCAGCCTGTACTTCAGGTAAGCTACAATACAGTACAAACTCATTGATTCATTATACAGAGAGCAGAGGACAACACGACTACAGAACCTCACCGAGCACGACTACAGAACCTCACCTAACACGACTACAGAACATCACCTAGCACGACTACAGAACCTCACCTAGCACGACTACAGAACCTCACCTAGCACGACTACGGAACCTCACCTAGCACAACTACAGAACCTCACCTAGCACAACACGACTACAGAACCTCACCTAGCACAACTACAGAACCTCACCTAGCACAACCCGACTACAGAACCTCACCTAGCACAACTACAGAACCTCACCTAGCACAACCCGACTACAGAACCTCACAGAGCACAACACGACTACAGAACCTCACCGAGCACAACTACAGAACCTCACCTAGCACGACTACAGAACCTCACCTAACGCAACCCGACTACAGAACCTCACCTAGCACAACTACAGAACCTCACCTAGCACAACACGACTACAGAACCTCACCTAGCACAACCCGACTACGGAACCTCACCGAGCACAACTACAGAACCTCACCTAGCACAACACGACTACAGAACCTCACCTAGCACAACTACAGAACCTCACCTAGCACAACCCGACTACAGAACCTCACCTAGCACAACCCGACTACGGAACCTCACCGAGCACAACACGACTACAGAACCTCACCGAGCACAACTACAGAACCTCACCTAGCACAACCCGACTACAGAACCTCACCTAGCACAACTACAGAACCTCACCTAGCACAACCCGACTACAGAACCTCACAGAGCACAACACGACTACAGAACCTCACCGAGCACAACTACAGAACCTCACCTAGCACGACTACAGAACCTCACCTAACGCAACCCGACTACAGAACCTCACCTAGCACAACTACAGAACCTCACCTAGCACAACCCGACTACAGAACCTCACCTAGCACAACCCGACTACGGAACCTCACCGAGCACAACACGACTACAGAACCTCACCGAGCACAACTACAGAACCTCACCTAGCACAACCCGACTACAGAACCTCACCGAGCACAACACGACTACAGAACCTCACCGAGCACAACTACAGAACCTCACCTAGCACGACTACAGAACCTCACCTAACGCAACCCGACTACAGAACCTCACCGAGCACAACACGACTACAGAACCTCACCTAGCACAACTACAGAACCTCACCTAGCACAACACGACTACAGAACCTCACCGAGCACAACTACAGAACCTCACCTAGCACGACTACAGAACCTCACCTAACGCAACCCGACTACAGAAGCTCACCTAGCACAACTACAGAACCTCACCTAGCACAACTACAGAACCTCACCTAACGCAACCCGACTACAGAAGCTCACCTAACACAACCCGACTACAGAACCTCACCTAGCACAACTACAGAACCTCACCTAGCACAACACGACTACAGAACCTCACCTAGCACGACTACAGAACCTCACCTAGCACAACTACAGAACCCCACCTAGCACAACTACAGAACCCCACCTAGCACAACTACAGAACCTCACCTAGCACAACTACAGAACCTCACCTAGCACAACTACAGAACCTCACCTAGCACAACTACAGAACCTCACCTAGCACAACACGACTACAGAACCTCACCTAGCACAACACGACTACAGAACCTCACCTAGCACAACTACAGAACCTCACCTAGCACAACACGACTACAGAACCTCACCTAGCACAACTACAGAACCCCACCTAGCACAACTACAGAACCCCACCTAGCACAACTACAGAACCTCACCTAGCACAACTGCAGAACCTCACCTAGCACAACTACAGAACCTCACCTAGCACGACTACAGAACCTCACCTAGCACAACTACAGAACCTCACCTAGCACAACACGACTACAGAACCTCACCTAGCACAACTACAGAACCTCACCTAGCACAACACGACTACAGAACCTCACCTAGCACAACTACAGAACCTCACCTAGCACAACACGACTACAGAACCTCACCTAGCACAACTACAGAACCTCACCTAGCACAACCCGACTACAGAACCTCACCTAGAACGACTACAGAACCTCACCTAACACGACTACAGAACCTCACCTAGCACGAATACAGAACTTCACCTAGCACGACTACGGAACCTCACCTAGCACAACTACAGAATCTCACCTAGCACAACCCGACTACAGAACCTCACCTAGCACAACTACAGAACCTCACCTAGCACAACCCGACTACAGAACCTCACAGAGCACAACACGACTACAGAACCTCACCGAGCACAACTACAGAACCTCACCTAGCACGACTACAGAACCTCACCTAACGCAACCCGACTACAGAACCTCACCTAGCACAACTACAGAACCTCACCTAGCACAACCCGACTACAGAACCTCACCTAGCACAACCCGACTACGGAACCTCACCGAGCACAACACGACTACAGAACCTCACCGAGCACAACTACAGAACCTCACCTAGCACAACCCGACTACAGAACCTCACCGAGCACAACACGACCACAGAACCTCACCGAGCACAACTACAGAACCTCACCTAGCACGACTACAGAACCTCACCTAACGCAACCCGACTACAGAACCTCACCGAGCACAACACGACTACAGAACCTCACCTAGCACAACTACAGAACCTCACCTCGCACAACACGACTACAGAACCTCACCGAGCACAACTACAGAACCTCACCTACCACGACTACAGAACCTCACCTAACGCAACCCGACTACAGAAGCTCACCTAGCACAACTACAGAACTTCACCTAGCACAACTACAGAACCTCACCTAACGCAACCCGACTACAGAAGCTCACCTAACACAACCCGACTACAGAACCTCACCTAGCACAACTACAGAACCTCACCTAGCACAACACGACTACAGAACCTCACCTAGCACGACTACAGAACCTCACCTAGCACAACTACAGAACCCCACCTAGCACAACTACAGAACCCCACCTAGCACAACTACAGAACCTCACCTAGCACAACTACAGAACCTCACCTAGCACAACCCGACTACAGAACCTCACAGAGCACAACACGACTACAGAACCTCACCGAGCACAACTACAGAACCTCACCTAGCACGACTACAGAACCTCACCTAACGCAACCCGACTACAGAACCTCACCTAGCACAACTACAGAACCTCACCTAGCACAACCCGACTACAGAACCTCACCTAGCACAACCCGACTACGGAACCTCACCGAGCACAACACGACTACAGAACCTCACCGAGCACAACTACAGAACCTCACCTAGCACAACCCGACTACAGAACCTCACCGAGCACAACACGACTACAGAACCTCACCGAGCACAACTACAGAACCTCACCTAGCACGACTACAGAACCTCACCTAACGCAACCCGACTACAGAACCTCACCGAGCACAACACGACTACAGAACCTCACCTAGCACAACTACAGAACCTCACCTAGCACAACACGACTACAGAACCTCACCGAGCACAACTACAGAACCTCACCTAGCACGACTACAGAACCTCACCTAACGCAACCCGACTACAGAAGCTCACCTAGCACAACTACAGAACCTCACCTAGCACAACTACAGAACCTCACCTAACGCAACCCGACTACAGAAGCTCACCTAACACAACCCGACTACAGAACCTCACCTAGCACAACTACAGAACCTCACCTAGCACAACACGACTACAGAACCTCACCTAGCACGACTACAGAACCTCACCTAGCACAACTACAGAACCCCACCTAGCACAACTACAGAACCCCAACTAGCACAACTACAGAACCTCACCTAGCACAACTACAGAACCTCACCTAGCACAACTACAGAACCTCACCTAGCACAACTACAGAACCTCACCTAGCACAACACGACTACAGAACCTCACCTAGCACAACACGACTACAGAACCTCACCTAGCACAACTACAGAACCTCACCTAGCACAACACGACTACAGAACCTCACCTAGCACAACTACAGAACCCCACCTAGCACAACTACAGAACCCCACCTAGCACAACTACAGAACCTCACCTAGCACAACTGCAGAACCTCACCTAGCACAACTACAGAACCTCACCTAGCACGACTACAGAACCTCACCTAGCACAACTACAGAACCTCACCTAGCACAACACGACTACAGAACCTCACCTAGCACAACTACAGAACCTCACCTAGCACAACACGACTACAGAACCTCACCTAGCACAACTACAGAACCTCACCTAGCACAACACGACTACAGAACCTCACCTAGCACAACTACAGAACCTCACCTAGCACAACCCGACTACAGAACCTCCCCTAGCACGACTACAGAACCTCACCTAACACGACTACAGAACCTCACCTAGCACGACTACAGAACCTCACCTAGCACGACTACGGAACCTCACCTAGCACAACTACAGAACCTCACCTAGCACAACCCGACTACAGAACCTCACCTAGCACAACTACAGAACCTCACCTAGCACAACCCGACTACAGAACCTCACAGAGCACAACACGACTACAGAACCTCACCGAGCACAACTACAGAACCTCACCTAGCACGACTACAGAACCTCACCTAACGCAACCCGACTACAGAACCTCACCTAGCACAACTACAGAACCTCACCTAGCACAACCCGACTACAGAACCTCACCTAGCACAACCCGACTACGGAACCTCACCGAGCACAACACGACTACAGAACCTCACCGAGCACAACTACAGAACCTCACCTAGCACAACCCGACTACAGAACCTCACCGAGCACAACACGACTACAGAACCTCACCGAGCACAACTACAGAACCTCACCTAGCACGACTACAGAACCTCACCTAACGCAACCCGACTACAGAACCTCACCGAGCACAACACGACTACAGAACCTCACCTAGCACAACTACAGAACCTCACCTCGCACAACACGACTACAGAACCTCACCGAGCACAACTACAGAACCTCACCTAGCACGACTACAGAACCTCACCTAACGCAACCCGACTACAGAAGCTCACCTAGCACAACTACAGAACTTCACCTAGCACAACTACAGAACCTCACCTAACGCAACCCGACTACAGAAGCTCACCTAACACAACCCGACTACAGAACCTCACCTAGCACAACTACAGAACCTCACCTAGCACAACACGACTACAGAACCTCACCTAGCACGACTACAGAACCTCACCTAGCACAACTACAGAACCCCACCTAGCACAACTACAGAACCCCACCTAGCACAACTACAGAACCTCACCTAGCACAACTACAGAACCTCACCTAGCACAACTACAGAACCTCACCTAGCACAACTACAGAACCTCACCTAGCACAACACGACTACAGAACCTCACCTAGCACAACACGACTACAGAACCTCACCTAGCACAACTACAGAACCTCACCTAGCACAACACGACTACAGAACCTCACCTAGCACAACTACAGAACCCCACCTAGCACAACTACAGAACCCCACCTAGCACAACTACAGAACCTCACCTAGCACAACTGCAGAACCTCACCTAGCACAACTACAGAACCTCACCTAGCACGACTACAGAACCTCACCTAGCACAACTACAGAACCTCACCTAGCACAACACGACTACAGAACCTCACCTAGCACAACTACAGAACCTCACCTAGCACAACACGACTACAGAACCTCACCTAGCACAACTACAGAACCTCACCTAGCACAACACGACTACAGAACCTCACCTAGCACAACTACAGAACCTCACCTAGCACAACCCGACTACAGAACCTCACCTAGCACGACTACAGAACCTCACCTAACACGACTACAGAACCTCACCTAGCACGACTACAGAACCTCACCTAGCACGACTACGGAACCTCACCTAGCACAACTACAGAACCTCACCTAGCACAACACGACTACAGAACCTCACCTAGCACAACTACAGAACCTCACCTAGCACAACCCGACTACAGAACCTCACCTAGCACAACCCGACTACGGAACCTCACCGAGCACAACACGACTACAGAACCTCACCGAGCACAACTACAGAACCTCACCTAGCACAACCCGACTACAGAACCTCACCTAGCACAACTACAGAACCTCACCTAGCACAACCCGACTACAGAACCTCACAGAGCACAACACGACTACAGAACCTCACCGAGCACAACTACAGAACCTCACCTAGCACGACTACAGAACCTCACCTAACGCAACCCGACTACAGAACCTCACCTAGCACAACTACAGAACCTCACCTAGCACAACCCGACTACAGAACCTCACCTAGCACAACCCGACTACGGAACCTCACCGAGCACAACTACAGAACCTCACCTAGCACAACGACTACAGAACCTCACCTAGCACAACTACAGAACCTCACCTAGCACAACCCGACTACAGAACCTCACCTAGCACAACCCGACTACGGAACCTCACCGAGCACAACACGACTACAGAACCTCACCGAGCACAACTACAGAACCTCACCTAGCACAACCCGACTACAGAACCTCACCTAGCACAACTACAGAACCTCACCTAGCACAACCCGACTACAGAACCTCACAGAGCACAACACGACTACAGAACCTCACCGAGCACAACTACAGAACCTCACCTAGCACGACTACAGAACCTCACCTAACGCAACCCGACTACAGAACCTCACCTAGCACAACTACAGAACCTCACCTAGCACAACCCGACTACAGAACCTCACCTAGCACAACCCGACTACGGAACCTCACCGAGCACAACACGACTACAGAACCTCACCGAGCACAACTACAGAACCTCACCTAGCACAACCCGACTACAGAACCTCACCGAGCACAACACGACTACAGAACCTCACCGAGCACAACTACAGAACCTCACCTAGCACGACTACAGAACCTCACCTAACGCAACCCGACTACAGAACCTCACCGAGCACAACACGACTACAGAACCTCACCTAGCACAACTACAGAACCTCACCTAGCACAACACGACTACAGAACCTCACCGAGCACAACTACAGAACCTCACCTAGCACGACTACAGAACCTCACCTAACGCAACCCGACTACAGAAGCTCACCTAGCACAACTACAGAACCTCACCTAGCACAACTACAGAACCTCACCTAACGCAACCCGACTACAGAAGCTCACCTAACACAACCCGACTACAGAACCTCACCTAGCACAACTACAGAACCTCACCTAGCACAACACGACTACAGAACCTCACCTAGCACGACTACAGAACCTCACCTAGCACAACTACAGAACCCCACCTAGCACAACTACAGAACCCCACCTAGCACAACTACAGAACCTCACCTAGCACAACTACAGAACCTCACCTAGCACAACTACAGAACCTCACCTAGCACAACACGACTACAGAACCTCACCTAGCACAACACGACTACAGAACCTCACCTAGCACAACTACAGAACCTCACCTAGCACAACACGACTACAGAACCTCACCTAGCACAACTACAGAACCCCACCTAGCACAACTACAGAACCCCACCTAGCACAACTACAGAACCTCACCTAGCACAACTGCAGAACCTCACCTAGCACAACTACACAACCTCACCTAGCACGACTACAGAACCTCACCTAGCACAACTACAGAACCTCACCTAGCACAACACGACTACAGAACCTCACCTAGCACAACTACAGAACCTCACCTAGCACAACACGACTACAGAACCTCACCTAGCACAACTACAGAACCTCACCTAGCACAACACGACTACAGAACCTCACCTAGCACAACTACAGAACCTCACCTAGCACAACCCGACTACAGAACCTCACCTAGCACGACTACAGAACCTCACCTAGCACGACTACAGAACCTCACCTAACACAACTACAGAACCTCACCTAGCACAACTACAGAACCCCACCTAGCACAACTACAGAACCTCACCTAGCACAACTACAGAACCTCACCTAGCACAACTACAGAACCTCACCTAGCACAACACGACTACAGAACCTCACCTAGCACAACTACAGAACCTCACCTAGCACAACTACAGAACCTCACCTAGCACGACTACAGAACCTCACCTAGCACAACTACAGAACCTCACCTAGGACAACTACAGAACCTCACCTAGCACAACTACAGAACCTCACCTAGCACAACACGACTACAGAACCTCACCTAGCACAACTACAGAACCTCACCTAGCACAACACGACTACAGAACCTCGCCTAGCACAACTACAGAACCTCACCTAGCACAACCCGACTACAGAACCTCACCTAGCACAACTACAGCACCTAACCTAGCACAACACGACTACAGAACCTCACCTAGCACAACTACAGAACCCCACCTAGCACAACTACAGAACCCCACCTAGCACAACTACAGAACCCCACCTAGCACAACTGCAGAACCTCACCTAGCACAACTACAGAACCTCACCTAGCACAACTACAGAACCTCACCTAGCACAACTACAGAACCTCACCTAGCACAACTACAGAACCTCACCTAGCACAACCCGACTACAGAACCTCACCTAGCACGACTACAGAACCTCACCTAGCACGACTACAGAACCTCACCTAGCACAACACGACTACAGAACCTCACCGAGCACAACTACAGAACCTCACCTAGCACAACACGACTACAGAACCTCACCGAGCACAACACGACTACAGAACCTCACCTAGCACAACTACAGAACCTCACCTAGCACAACACGACTACAGAACCTCACCTAGCACAACTACAGAACCTCACCTAGCACAACCCGACTACAGAACCTCACCTAGCACGACTACAGAACCTCACCTAGCACGACTACAGAACCTCACCTAGCACAACTACAGAACCTCACCTAGCACAACACGACTACAGAACCTCACCGAGCACAACACGACTACAGAACCTCACCAAGCACAACTACAGAACCTCACCTAGCACGACTACAGAACCTCACCTAACGCAACCCGACTACAGAAGCTCACCTAGCACAACTACAGAACCTCACCTAGCACAACTACAGAACCTCACCTAACGCAACCCGACTACAGAAGCTCACCTAACACAACCCGACTACAGAACCTCACCTAGCACAACTACAGAACCTCACCTAGCACAACACGACTACAGAACCTCACCTAGCACGACTACAGAACCTCACCTAGCACAACTACAGAACCCCACCTAGCACAACTACAGAACCCCACCTAGCACAACTACAGAACCTCACCTAGCACAACTACAGAACCTCACCTAGCACAACTACAGAACCTCACCTAGCACAACTACAGAACCTCACCTAGCACAACACGACTACAGAACCTCACCTAGCACAACTACAGAACCTCACCTAGCACAACACGAATACAGAACCTCACCTAGCACAACTACAGAACCCCACCTAGCACAACTACAGAACCCCACCTAGCACAACTACAGATCCTCACCTAGCACAACTGCAGAACCTCACCTAGCACAACTACAGAACCTCACCTAGCACAACTACAGAACCTCACCTAGCACAACTACAGAACCTCACCTAGCACAACACGACTACAGAACCTCACCTAGCACAACTACAGAACCTCACCTAGCACAACACGACTACAGAACCTCACCTAGCACAACTACAGAACCTCACCTAGCACAACCCGACTACAGAACCTCACCTAGCACGACTACAGAACCTCACCTAGCACGACTACAGAACCTCACCTAGCACAACTACAGAACCTCACCTAGCACAACATGACTACAGAACCTCACCTAGCACAACACGACTACAGAACCTCACCTAGCACAACTACAGAACCTCACCTAGCACAAAACGACTACATAACCTCACCTAGCACAACTACAGAACCTCACCTAGCACAACCCGACTACAGAACCTCACCTAGCACGACTACAGAACCTCACCTAGCACGACTACAGAACCTCACCTAGCACAACTACAGAACCTCACCTAGCACAACTACAGAACCCCACCTAGCACAAATACAGCACCTCACCTAGCACAACTACAGAACCTCACCTAGCACAACTACAGAACCTCACCTAGCACAACACGACTACAGAACCTCACCTAGCACAACTACAGAACCTCACCTAGCACAACTACAGAACCTCACCTAGCACGACTACAGAACCTCACCTAGCACAACTACAGAACCTCACCTAGCACAACTACAGAACCTCACCTAGCACAACTACAGAACCTCACCTAGCACAACACGACTACAGAACTTCACCTAGCACAACTACAGAACCTCGCCTAGCACAACTACAGAACCTCACCTAGCACAACCCGACTACAGAACCTCACCTAGCACAACTACAGAACCTCACCTAGCACAACACGACTACAGAACCTCACCTAGCACAACTACAGAACCCCACCTAGCACAACTACAGAACCCCACCTAGCACAACTACAGAACCTCACCTAGCACAACTGCAGAACCTCACCTAGCACAACTACAGAACCTCACCTAGCACAACTACAGAACCTCACCTAGCACAACACGACTACAGAACCTCACCTAGCACAACTACAGAACCTCACCTAGCACAACACGACTACAGAACCTCACCTAGCACAACTACAGAACCTCACCTAGCACGACTACAGAACCTCACCTAGCACAACTACAGAACCTCACCTAGCACAACTACAGAACCCCACCTAGCACAACTACAGAACCTCACCTAGCACAACTACAGAACCTCACCTAGCACAACTACAGAACCTCACCTAGCACAACTACAGAACCTCACCTAGCACAACACGACTACAGAACCTCACCTAGCACAACTACAGAACCTCACCTAGCACGACTACAGAACCTCACCTAGCACAACTACAGAACCTCACCTAACGCAACCCGACTACAGAAGCTCACCTAACACAACCCGACTACAGAACCTCACCTAGCACAACTACAGAACCTCACCTAGCACAACACGACTACAGAACCTCACCTAGCACAACTACAGAACCTCACCTAGCACAACTACAGAACCTCACTTAGCACAACTACAGAACCTCACCTAGCACAACTACAGAACCTCACCTAGCACAACACGACTACAGAACCTCACCTAGCACGACTACAGAACCTCACCTAGCACAACCAGACTACAGAACCTCACCTAGCACGACTACAGAACCTCACCTAACACAACTACAGAACCTCACCTAGCACAACTACAGAACCCCACCTAGCACAACTACAGAACCTCACCTAGCACAACTACAGAACCTCACCTAGCACAACTACAGAACCTCACCTAGCACAACACGACTACAGAACCTCACCTAGCACAACTACAGAACCTCACCTAGCACAACTACAGAACCTCACATAGCACGACTACAGAACCTCACCTAGCACAACTACAGAACTTCACCTAGGACAACTACAGAACCTCACCTAGCACAACTACAGAACCTCACCTAGCACAACACGACTACAGAACCTCACCTAGCACAACTACAGAACCTCACCTAGCACAACACGACTACAGAACCTCGCCTAGCACAACTACAGAACCTCACCTAGCACAACCCGACTACAGAACCTCACCTAGCACAACTACAGCACCTCACCTAGCACAACACGACTACAGAACCTCACCTAGCACAACTACAGAACCCCACCTAGCACAACTACAGAACCCCACCTAGCACAACTACAGAACCTCACCTAGCACAACTGCAGAATCTCACCTAGCACAACTACAGAACTTCACCTAGCACAACTACAGAACCTCACCTAGCACAACTACAGAACCTCACCTAGCACAACACGACTACAGAACCTCACCTAGCACAACTACAGAACCTCACCTAGCACAACACGACTACAGAACCTCACCTAGCACGACTACAGAACCTCACCTAGCACGACTACAGAACCTCACCTAGCACAACTACAGAACCTCACCTAGCACAACTACAGAACCTCACCTAGCACAACCCGACTACAGAACCTCACCTAGCACGACTACAGAACCTCACCTAGCACGACTACAGAACCTCACCTAGCACAACACGACTACAGAACCTCACCGAGCACAACTACAGAACCTCACCTAGCACAACACGACTACAGAACCTCACCAAGCACAACACGACTACAGAACCTCACCTAGCACAACTACAGAACCTCACCTAGCACAACACGACTACAGAACCTCACCTAGCACAACTACAGAACCTCACCTAGCACAACCCGACTACAGAACCTCACCTAGCACGACTACAGAACCTCACCTAGCACGACTACAGAACCTCACCTAGCACAACTACAGAACCTCACATAGCACAACACGACTACAGAACCTCACCGAGCACAACACGACTACAGAACCTCACCGAGCACAACTACAGAACCTCACCTAGCACGACTACAGAACCTCACCTAACGCAACCCGACTACAGAAGCTCACCTAGCACAACTACAGAACCTCACCTAGCACAACTACAGAACCTCACCTAACGCAACCCGACTACAGAAGCTCACCTAACACAACCCGACTACAGAACCTCACCTAGCACAACTACAGAACCTCAACTAGCACAACACGACTACAGAACCTCACCTAGCACGACTACAGAACCTCACCTAGCACAACTACAGAACCCCACCTAGCACAACTACAGAACCCCACCTAGCACAACTACAGAACCTCACCTAGCACAACTACAGAACCTCACCTAGCACAACTACAGAACCTCACCTAGCACAACTACAGAACCTCACCTAGCACAACACGACTACAGAACCTCACCTAGCACAACTACAGAACCTCACCTAGCACAACACGACTACAGAACCTCAATTAGCACAACTACAGAACCCCACCTAGCACAACTACAGAACCCCACCTAGCACAACTACAGATCCTCACCTAGCACAACTGCAGAACCTCACCTAGCACAACTACAGAACCTCACCTAGCACAACTACAGAACCTCACCTAGCACAACTACAGAACCTCACCTAGCACAACACGACTACAGAACCTCACCTAGCACAACTACAGAACCTCACCTAGCACAACACGACTACAGAACCTCACCTAGCACAACTACAGAACCTCACCTAGCACAACCCGACTACAGAACCTCACCTAGCACGACTACAGAACCTCACCTAGCACGACTACAGAACCTCACCTAGCACAACTACAGAACCTCACCTAGCACAACATGACTACAGAACCTCACCTAGCACAACACGACTACAGAACCTCACCTAGCACAACTACAGAACCTCACCTAGCACAACACGACTACAGAACCTCACCTAGCACAACTACAGAACCTCACCTAGCACAACCCGACTACAGAACCTCACCTAGCACGACTACAGAACCTCACCTAGCACGACTACAGAACCTCACCTAGCACAACTACAGAACCTCACCTAGCACAACTACAGAACCCCACCTAGCATAACTACAGCACCTCACCTAGCACAACTACAGAACCTCACCTAGCACAACTACAGAACCTCACCTAGCACAACACGACTACAGAACCTCACCTAGCACAACTACAGAACCTCACCTAGCACAACTACAGAACCTCACCTAGCACGACTACAGAACCTCACCTAGCACAACTACAGAACCTCACCTAGCACAACTACAGAACCTCACCTAGCACAACTACAGAACCTCACCTAGCACAACACGACTACAGAACCTCACCTAGCACAACTACAGAACCTCGCCTAGCACAACTACAGAACCTCACCTAGCACAACCCGACTACAGAACCTCACCTAGCACAACTACAGAACCTCACCTAGCACAACACGACTACAGAACCTCACCTAGCACAACTACAGAACCCCACCTAGCACAACTACAGAACCCCACCTAGCACAACTACAGAACCTCACCTAGCACAACTGCAGAACCTCACCTAGCACAACTACAGAACCTCACCTAGCACAACTACAGAACCTCACCTAGCACAACACGACTACAGAACCTCACCTAGCACAACTACAGAACCTCACCTAGCACGACTACAGAACCTCACCTAGCACAACTACAGAACCTCACCTAGCACAACTACAGAACCCCACCTAGCACAACTACAGAACCTCACCTAGCACAACTACAGAACCTCACCTAGCACAACTACAGAACCTCACCTAGCACAACTACAGAACCTCACCTAGCACAACTACAGAACCTCACCTAGCACAACACGACTACAGAACCTCACCTAGCACAACTACAGAACCTCACCTAGCACAACTACAGAACCTCACCTAGAACGACTACAGAACCTCACCTAGCACAACTACAGAACCTCACCTAACGCAACCCGACTACAGAAGCTCACCTAACACAACCCGACTACAGAACCTCACCTAGCACAACTACAGAACCTCACCTAGCACAACACGACTACAGAACCTCACCTAGCACAACTACAGAACCTCACCTAGCACAACTACAGAACCTCACCTAGCACAACTACAGAACCTCACCTAGCACAACTACAGAACCTCACCTAGCACAACTACAGAACCTCACCTAGCACGACTACAGAACCTCACCTAGCACAACTACAGAACCTCACCTAGCACAACACGACTACAGAACCTCACCTAGCACAACTACAGAACCTCACCTAGCACAACTACAGAACCTCACCTAGCACAACTACAGAACCTCAACTAGCACAACTACAGAACCTCACCTAGCACAACTACAGAACCTCACCTAGCACAACTACAGAACCTCACCTAGCACGACTACAGAACCTCACCTAGCACAACTACAGAACCTCACCTAGCACGACTACAGAACCTCACCGAGCACAACTACAGAACCTCACCTAGCACAACTACAGAACCTCACCTAGCACAACTACAGAACCTCACCGAGCACAACTACAGAACGTCACCTAGCACGACTACAGAAACTCACCTAACGCAACCCGACTACAGAAGCTCACCTAGCACAACTACAGTATCTCACCTAGCACAACTACAGAACCTCACCTAACGCAACCCGACTACAGAAGCTCACCTAACACAACCCGACTACAGAACCTCACCTAGCACAACTACAGAACCTCACCTAGCACAACACGACTACAGAACCTCACCTAGCACGACTACAGAACCTCACCTAGCACAACTACAGAACCTCACCTAGCACAACTACAGAACCTCACCTAGCACAACTACAGAACCTCACCGAGCACAACTACAGAACGTCACCTAGCACGACTACAGAAACTCACCTAACGCAACCCGACTACAGAAGCTCACCTAGCACAACTACAGAACCTCACCTAGCACAACTACAGAACCTCACCTAACGCAACCCGACTACAGAAGCTCACCTAACACAACCCGACTACAGAACCTCACCTAGCACAACTACAGAACCTCACCTAGCACAACACGACTACAGAACCTCACCTAGCACGACTACAGAACCTCACCTAGCACAACTACAGAACCCCACCTAGCACAACTACAGAACCCCACCTAGCACAACTACAGAACCTCACCTAGCACAACTACAGAACCTCACCTAGCACAACTACAGAACCTCACCTAGCACAACTACAGAACCTCACCTAGCACAACACGACTACAGAACCTCACCTAGCACGACTACAGAACCTCACCTAGCACGACTACAGAACCTCACCTAGCTCAACTACAGAACCTCACCTAGCACAACACGACTACAGAACCTCACCTAGCACAACTACAGAACCTCACCTAGCACAACACGACTACAGAACCTCACCTAGCACAACTACAGAACCTCACCTAGCACGACTACAGAACCTCACCTAGCACAACTACAGAACCTCACCTAGCACAACTACAGAACCTCACCTAGCACAACTACAGAACCCCACCTAGCACAACTACAGAACCTCACCTAGCACAACTACAGAACCTCACCTAGCACAACACGACTACAGAACCTCACCTAGCACAACACGACTACAGAACCTCACCTAGCACAACTACAGAACCTCACCTAGCACGACTACAGAACCTCACCTAGCACAACTACAGAACCTCACCTAACGCAACCCGACTACAGAAGCTCACCTAACACAACCCGACTACAGAACCTCACCTAGCACAACTACAGAACCTCACCTAGCACAACACGACTACAGAACCTCACCTAGCACAACTACAGAACCTCACCTAGCACAACTACAGAACCTCACCTAGCACAACTACAGAACCTCACCTAGCACAACTACAGAACCTCACCTAGCACAACTACAGAACCTCACCTAGCACAACACGACTACAGAACCTCACCTAGCACGACTACAGAACCTCACCTAGCACAACTACAGAACCCCACCTAGCACAACTACAGAACCCCACCTAGCACAACTACAGAACCTCACCTAGCACAACTACAGAACCTCACCTAGCACAACTACAGAACCTCACCTAGCACAACTACAGAACCTCACCTAGCACAACACGACTACAGAACCTCACCTAGCACGACTACAGAACCTCACCTAGCACGACTACAGAACCTCACCTAGCTCAACTACAGAACCTCACCTAGCACAACACGACTACAGAACCTCACCTAGCACAACTACAGAACCTCACCTAGCACAACACGACTACAGAACCTCACCTAGCACAACTACAGAACCTCACCTAGCACAACACGACTACAGAACCTCACCTAGCACAACTACAGAACCTCACCTAGCACAACCCGACTACAGAACCTCACCTAGCACGACTACAGAACCTCACCTAGCACGACTACAGAACCTCACCTAGCACAACTACAGAACCTCACCTAGCACAACTACAGAACCTCACCTAGCACAACTACAGAACCTCACCTAGCACAACACGACTACAGAACCTCACCTAGCACAACACGACTACAGAACCTCACCTAGCACAACTACAGAACCTCACCTAGCACGACTACAGAACCTCACCTAGCACAACTACAGAACCTCACCTAACGCAACCCGACTACAGAAGCTCACCTAACACAACCCGACTACAGAACCTCACCTAGCACAACTACAGAACCTCACCTAGCACAACACGACTACAGAACCTCACCTAGCACAACTACAGAACCTCACCTAGCACAACTACAGAACCTCACCTAGCACAACTACAGAACCTCACCTAGCACAACTACAGAACCTCACCTAGCACAACTACAGAACCTCACCTAGCACAACTACAGAACCTCACCTAGCACAACTACAGAACCTCACCTAGCACAACTACAGAACCTCACCTAGCACGACTACAGAACCTCACCTAGCACGACTACAGAACCTCAGCTAGCACAACTACAGAACCTCACCTAGCACAACTACAGAACCTCACCTAGCACGACTACAGAACCTCACCTAGCACGACTACAGAACCTCACCTAGCACGACTACAGAACCTCACCTAGCACAACTACAGAACCTCACCTAACGCAACCCGACTACAGAACCTCACCTAACACAACCCGACTACAGAACCTCACCTAGCACAACTACAGAACCTCACCTAGCACAACACGACTACAGAACCTCACCTAGCACAACTACAGAACCTCACCTAGCACAACTACAGAACCTCACCTAGCACAACTACAGAACCTCACCTAGCACAACTACAGAACCTCACCTAGCACAACTACAGAACCTCACCTAGCACAACTACAGAACCTCACCTAGCACAACTACAGAACCTCACCTAGCACGACTACAGAACCTCACCTAGCACGACTACAGAACCTCAGCTAGCACAACTACAGAACCTCACCTAACGCAACCCGACTACAGAAGCTCACCTAGCACAACTACAGAACCTCACCTAGCACAACTACAGAACCTCACCTAGCACGACTACAGAACCTCACCTAGCACAACTACAGAACCTCAGCTAGCACAACTACAGAACCTCACCTAGCACGACTACAGAACCTCACCTAGCACAACTACAGAACCTCAGCTAGCACAACACAACTACAGAACCTCACCTAGCACGACTACAGAACCTCACCTAGCACAACCCGACTACGGAACCTCACCTAGCACAACTACAGAACCTCAGCTAGCACAACTACAGAACCTCACCTAGCACAACTACAGAACCTCACCTAGCACGACTACAGAACCTCACCTAGCACAACTACAGAACCTCACCTAGCACAACTACAGAACCTCACCTAGCACAACTACAGAACCTCACCTAGCACAACTACAGAACCTCACCTAGCACAACTACAGAACCTCACCTAGCACGACTACAGAACCTCACCTAGCACAACTACAGAACCTCAGCTAGCACAACTACAGAACCTCACCTAGCACAACTACAGAACCTCACCTAGCACGACTACAGAACCTCACCTAGCACGACTACAGAACCTCAAATAGCACAACTACAGAACCTCACCTAGCACAACTACAGAACCTCACCTAGCACAACTACAGAACCTCACCTAGCACGACTACAGAACCTCACCTAGCACGACTACAGAACCTCAAATAGCACAACTACAGAACCTCACCTAGCACAACTACAGAACCTCACCTAGCACGACTACAGAACCTCACCTAGCACAACACGACTACAGAACCTCACCTAGCACGACTACAGAACCTCACCTAGCACGACTACAGAACCTCACCTAGCACAACTACAGAACCTCAGCTAGCACAACTACAGAACCTCACCTAGCACGACTACAGAACCTCACCTAGCACAACTACAGAAGCTAACCTAGCACAACTACAGAACCTCACCTAGCACGACTACAGAACCTCACCTAGCACAACACGACTACAGAACCTCACCTAGCACAACTACAGAACCTCACCTAGCACAACTACAGAACCTAACACAACCTCACCTAGAACAAGACAACATTATACAGAGACAACCACATTTTCGAGGACCAGCAGGACCGAGTCCCACCCTTAATACACCAGGCTGGGAGGAGAGCTGGTGTTTTGAATAGTGGGTATACTGTAGGAGGGTACAGTACAATGTACATGAGGTGCATGCTTGTACCGATAGGACGCAAGAGGTGGGAGTAGCTCTGTTTTGTACCAACCAGACTGAGTTATATGTAGAAACCAGACTGAGTTATATGTAGTAACCAGACTGAGTTATATGTAGTAACCAGACTGAGTTATATGTAGAAACCAGACTGAGTTATATGTAGAAACCAGACTGAGTTATATGTAGAAACCAGACTGAGTTATATGTAGTAACCAGACTGAGTTATATGTAGAAACCAGACTGTGTGTGTGCCTTACCAAATCATGTCCAATCAATGGAATTTACCACAGGTGGACTCCAATCAAGTTGTAGAAACATCTCAAGCATGATCAATGGAAACAGGAAACAGGATGCACCTGAGCTCAATTTCGAGTCTCATAGCAAAAGGGTCTGAATACTTATGTAAACAAGTTATTTCAGTTTTTTGTTTTAAACATTTGTAAAAACCTGTTTTCGCTTTGTCATTATGGGGTATTGTGTGTAGATTGATGAGAAAAAACATCTAGAATTTAATCAATTTTAGAATAAGGCTGTAATGTAACAAAATGGGGGAAAAGGGAAAGGGTCTGAATACTTTCAGAATGAACTCTATAGTAATACTTAATTCACAAGGTATTACAGACGGACCACTTACCATGCCTTTTGAAAGTATTTATACCCCTTAACATATTCCACATTTTGTTGTTACAGCCTGACTTTAAAATGGATTAAATTGTAACACTTTGGGCTTCGTGGGTGTGGAGTCAGGCGCAGGAAGCAGGAAAATGTTTGGTACAATATGTAATTTAATAAGTACTGAAAACCGAGGAAATATGTCCAAACACAACAGGGCGAAACAATAACCCCGAAGTCCAAAATACATGTACCACAAAACCATACACCGTGACGACACGTCGCCCGCACACAGAACAGGTGGAGAGGCGGGCTTAAATAATACAACGAATTACTAATGGGAAACAGGTGTAACTCATAAAGACATGACTAACAGAAAAACGAAAAAGGGATCGATGGCAGCTAGTAGGCCGGTGACGACGAGCGCCGAGCGCCACCCGAACAGGGAGAGGATCCGCCCTCAGCAGTAGTCGTGACATAAATTGATGTTTTTTTCTCACCCATCTACACACAATACCCCATAACGGCAAAGTGAAAACATGTTTTTAGAATTTTTTGCAAATATTTTTTTTATTTAAATGCACTAATATCTAATTTACATAAGTATACATGATCCTAAGTCAATATATGTCAGAATCACCTTTGGCAGTGATTACAGCGGTGAGTCATTCTGGGTAGAGTCTTCAATCTTTGTCAAGTTGGTTGTTGATCATTGCTAGACAGCCATTTTCCTGTCTTGCCATATATTTTCAAGCTGATTCAACTCAACTGTAACTAGGACACTCAGGAACATTCAATGTCATCTTGGTAGGCAACTCCAGTGTTATTTGGCCTTGTGTTTTAGGTTATTGTCTTGCTGAAAGGTGCATTTGTCTACAAGTGTCTGTTGGAATGCAAACTGAATCAGGTTTTCCTCTAAATTTTGTCTGTCCTTAGCTCTACTGCGTTTGTTTTTTATCCTAAACAACTCCCTAGTCCTAAACGATTGCAAGCATACCCATAACATGTTGCAGCCACCATCATGCTTGAAAATATGAAGAGTGGTACTCAGTGATGTGTTGTGTTGGATTTGACTCAAACATAACGCTTTGTATTCAGGACAAAAAGTTAATTTCTTAGCAAAGGTTTTTGCAGATTTACATTAATGCCTTATTTGCAAACAGGATTAATGTTTTGGAATATTTTGTCTTGTACAGGCTTTCTTCTTTCTTCTGTCATGTAGGTTAGTATTGTGGAGTAAATACAATGTTGTTGATCCATCCTCTGTTTTCTCCTATCATAGCCATTAAACTCTGTAACTGTTTTAAAGTCACCATTGGCCTCATGGTGAAATCCCTGAGCGGTTTCCTTCCTCTCCGGCAGCTGAGTTAGGAAGGACGCCTGTATCTTTGTAGTGACTGGGTGTATTTATACACCATCCAAAGTGTAATTAATAACTTCATCATGTTCAAAGGGATATTCAATGTCTGCTTTTTATTTTTACCCATCTACCAATAGGTGCCCTTCTCTGTGAGGCATTGGAAAACCTCCCTGGTCTTTGTGGTTGAAATGTACTTCTCTATTGAGGAACCGACCTGATAATTGTATGTGTGGGGTACAGAGATGAGCTCGTCATTCAACAATCATGTTAAATACTATTACTGCAGACAGAGTGATTCCATACAATTTATTATGTAACTTGTTAAGCAACATTTTACTCTTGAGCTTATTTAGGCTACTTGCCATAACAAAGGGGTTGAAATCCTTTTGATTGAAGACATGTCAGCTTTTAATTTTTAATTCATTTGTAAACATTTCTATAAACATAATTCCACTTTAACATTATGGAGTATTGTGGGTAGGCCAGTTGGGGTATTGTGTGGAGGCCAGTTGGGGTATTGTGTGGTGGCCAGTTGGGGTATTGTGGGTAGACCAGTTGGGGTATTGTGGGTAGGCCAGTTGGGGTATTGTGTGGAGGCCAGTTGGGGTATTGTGGGTAGGCCAGTTGGAGTATTGTGTGGGGGCCAGTTGGGGTATTGTGTGGGTAGGCCAGTTGGGGTATTGTGGGTAGGCCAGTTGGGGTATTGTGTGGGGCCAGTTGGGGTATTGTGGGTAGGCCAGTTGGGGTATTGTGTGGGGGCAAGTTGGGGTATTGTGGGTAGGCCAGTTGGGGTATTGTGTGGATGCCAGTTGGGGTATTGTGTGGAGGCCAGTTGGGGTATTGTGTGGAGGCCAGTTGGGGTATTGTGTGGGGAGGCAAGTTGGGGTATTGTGTGGAGGCAAGTTGGGGTATTGTGGGGAGGCAAGTTGGGGTATTGTGGGGAGGCAAGTTGGGGTATTGTGTGGAGGCCAGTTGGGGTATTGTGTGGAGGCCAGTTGGGGTATTGTGGGGAGGCCAGTTGGGGTATTGTGTGGAGGCCAGTTGGGGTATTGTGGGTAGACCAGTTGGGGTATTGTGTGGAGGCCAGTTGGGGTATTGTGGGGAGGCCAGTTGGGGTATTGTAGGTAGGCCAGTTGGGGTATTGTGTGGGGCCAGTTGGGGTATTGTGGGTAGGCCAGTTGGGGTATTGTGTGGGGGCAAGTTGGGGTATTGTGGGTAGGCCAGTTGGGGTATTGTGTGGATGCCAGTTGGGGTATTGTGTGGAGGCCAGTTGGGGTATTGTGTGGAGGCCAGTTGGGGTATTGTGGGTAGGCAAGTTGGGGTATTGTGGGTAGGCCAGTTGGGGTATTGTGGGTAGGCCAGTTGGAGTATTGTGGGTAGGCCAGTTGGGGTATTGTGGGTAGGCCAGTTGGGGTATTGTGGGTAGGCCAGTTGGAGTATTGTGTGGGGGCCAGTTGGGGTATTGTGAGTAGGCCAGTTGGGGTATTGTGGGTAGGCTAGTTGGGGTATTGTGGGTAGGCCAGTTGGGGTATTGTGGGTAGGCCAGTTGGGGTATTGTGGGTAGGCCAGTTGGAGTATTGTGGGTAGGCCAGTTGGGGTATTGTGGGTAGGCCAGTTGGGGTATTGTGGGTAGGCCAGTTGGAGTATTGTGTGGGGGCCAGTTGGGGTATTGTGAGTAGGCCAGTTGGGGTATTGTGGGTAGGCCAGTTGGGGTATTGTGGGTAGGCCAGTTGGGGTATTGTGTGGATGCCAGTTGGGGTATTGTGTGGAGGCCAGTTGGGGTATTGTGTGGAGGCCAGTTGGGGTATTGTGGGTAGGCAAGTTGGGGTATTGTGGGTAGGCCAGTTGGGGTATTGTGGGTAGGCCAGTTGGAGTATTGTGGGTAGGCCAGTTGGGGTATTGTGGGTACGCCAGTTGGGGTATTGTGGGTAGGCCAGTTGGAGTATTGTGTGGGGGCCAGTTGGGGTATTGTGAGTAGGCCAGTTGGGGTATTGTGGGTAGGCTAGTTGGGGTATTGTGGGTAGGCCAGTTGGGGTATTGTGGGTAGGCCAGTTGGGGTATTGTGGGTAGGCCAGTTGGAGTATTGTGGGTAGGCCAGTTGGGGTATTGTGGGTAGGCCAGTTGGGGTATTGTGGGTAGGCCAGTTGGAGTATTGTGTGGGGGCCAGTTGGGGTATTGTGAGTAGGCCAGTTGGGGTATTGTGGGTAGGCCAGTTGGGGTATTGTGGGTAGGCCAGTTGGGGTATTGTGGGTAGGCCAGTTGGGGTATTGTGGATAGGCCAGTTGGGGTATTGTGGGTAGGCCAGTTGGGCTATTGTGTGGAGGCCAGTTGGGGTATTGTGGGTAGACCAGTTGGGGTATTGTGTGGGGGCCAGTTGGGGTATTGTGGGTAGACCAGTTGGGGTATTGTGTGGAGGCCAGTTGGGGTATTGTGGGTAGGCCAGTTGGGGTATTGTGGGTAGGCCAGTTGGGGTATTGTGGGGACGCCAGTTGGGGTATTGTGTGGTGGCCAGGTAGGGTATTGTGGGTAGGCCAGTTGGGGTATTGTGGGGAGGCCAGTTGGGGTATTATGGGTAGGCCAGTTGGGGTATTGTGTGGGGGCCAGTTGGGGTATTGTGGGAAGGCCAGTTGGGGTATTGTGTGGTGGCCAGTTGGGGTATTGTGGGTTGGCCAGTTGGGGTATTGTGGGGAGGCCAGTTGGGGTATTGTGTGGAGTCCAGTTGGGGTATTGTGGGTAGGCCAGTTGGGGTATTGTGGGTAGGCCAGTTGGGGTATTGTGGGTAGGCCATTTGGGGTATTGTGGGTAGGCTAGTTGGGGTATTGTGGGTAGACCAGTTGGGGTATTGTGGGTAGGCCAGTTGGGGTATTGTGGGTAGACCAGTTGGGGTATTGTGGGTAGGCCAGTTGGTGTATTGTGGGTAGGCCAGTTGGGGTATTGTGTGGAGGCCAGTTGGGGTATTGTGGGTAGGCCAGTTGGGGTATTGTGGGGAGGCCAGTTTGGGAATTGTGGGTAGGCCAGTTGGGGTATTGTGTGGAGGCCAGTTGGGGTATTGTGGGTAGGCCAGTTGGGGTATTGTGGGTAGTTCAGTTGGGGTATTGTGTGGAGGCCAGTTGGGGTATTGTGGGGAGCCCAGTTGGGGTATTGTGGGGAGGCCAGTTGGTGTATTGTGGGTAGACCAGTTGGGGTATTGTGTGGGGGCCAGTTGGGGTATTGTGTGGAGGCCAGTTGGGGTATTGTGTAGAGGCCAGTTGGGGTATTGTGGGTAGACCAGTTGGGGTATTGTGTGGGGGCCAGTTGGGGTATTGTGGGTAGGCCAGTTGGGGTATTGTGTGGTGGCCAGTTGGGGTATTGTGGGTAGGCCAGTTGGGGTATTGTGTGGGGGCCAGTTGGGGTATTGTGTGGGGGCCAGTTGGGGTATTGTGGGTAGGCCAGTTGGGGTATTGTGGGTAGGCCAGTTGGGGTATTGTGGGTAGGCCAGTTGGAGTATTGTGTGGGGGCCAGTTGGGGAATTGTGGGTAGGCCAGTTGGGGTATTGTGGGTAGGCCAGTTGGGGTATGGTGGGTAGGCCAGTTGGGGTATTGTGGGTAGGCCAGTTGGAGTATTGTGTGGAGGCCAGTTGGGGTATTGTGGGTAGGCCAGTTGGGGTATTGTGGGTAGGCCATTTGGGGTATTGTGGGTAGGCCAGTTGGGGTATTGTGGGTAGGCCAGTTGGAGTATTGTGGGTAGGCCAGTTGGGGTATTGTGGGTAGGCCAGTTGGGGTATTGTGGGTAGGCCAGTTGGAGTATTGTGTGGGGGCCAGTTGGGGTATTGTGAGTAGGCCAGTTGGGGTATTGTGGGTAGGCCAGTTGGGGTATTGTGGGTAGGCCAGTTGGGGTATTGTGGGTAGGCCAGTTGGGGTATTGTGGATAGGCCAGTTGGGGTATTGTGGGTAGACCAGTTGGGGTATTGTGTGGGGGCCAGTTGGGGTATTGTGGGTAGACCAGTTGGGGTATTGTGGGTAGGCCAGTTGGGGTATTGTGTGGAGGCCAGTTGGGGTATTGTGTGGAGGCCAGTTGGGGTATTGTGGGGAGGCCAGTTGGGGTATTGTGTGGGGGCCAGTTGGGGTATTGTGGGTACGCCAGTTGGGGTATTGTGTGGGGAGGCCAGTTGGGGTATTGTGGGTAGGCCAGTTGGGGTATTGTGGGTAGGCCAGTTGGGGTATTGTGGGTAGGCCAGTTGGGGTATTGTGGGTAGGCCAGTTGGGGTATTGTGTGGAGGCCAGTTGGGGTATTGTGGGTAGGCCAGTTGGGGTATTGTGGGTAGGCCAGTTGGGGTATTGTGGGGACGCCAGTTGGGGTATTGTGTGGTGGCCAGGTAGGGTATTGTGGGTAGGCCAGTTGGGGTATTGTGGGGAGGCCAGTTGGGGTATTATGGGTAGGCCAGTTGGGGTATTGTGTGGGGGCCAGTTGGGGTATTGTGGGAAGGCCAGTTGGGGTATTGTGTGGTGGCCAGTTGGGGTATTGTGGGTTGGCCAGTTGGGGTATTGTGGGTAGTTCAGTTGGGGTATTGTGGGTAGGCCAGTTGGAGTATTGTGGGTAGGCCAGTTGGGGTATTGTGTGGAGGCCAGTTGGGGTATTGTGGGTAGGCCAGTTGGGGTATTGTGGGGAGGCCAGTTTGGGAATTGTGGGTAGGCCAGTTGGGGTATTGTGTGGAGGCCAGTTGGGGTATTGTGGGTAGGCCAGTTGGGGTATTGTGGGTAGTTCAGTTGGGGTATTGTGTGGAGGCCAGTTGGGGTATTGTGGGGAGCCCAGTTGGGGTATTGTGGGTAGGCCAGTTGGGGTATTGTGGGTAGACCAGTTGGGGTATTGTGTGGGGGCCAGTTGGGGTATTGTGGGGAGGCCAGTTGGGGTATTGTGTGGTGGCCAGTTGGGGTATTGTGGGTAGGCCAGTTGGGGTATTGTGTGGGGGCCAGTTGGGGTATTGTGTGGGGGCCAGTTGGGGTATTGTGGGTAGGCCAGTTGGGGTATTGTGGGTAGGCCAGTTGGGGTATTGTGGGTAGGCCAGTTGGAGTATTGTGTGGGGGCCAGTTGGGGTATTGTGGGTAGGCCAGTTGGGGTATTGTGGGTAGGCCAGTTGGGGTATTGTGGGTAGGCCAGTTGGGGTATTGTGGGTAGGCCAGTTGGAGTATTGTGTGGAGGCCAGTTGGGGTATTGTGGGTAGGCCAGTTGGGGTATTGTGGGTAGGCCATTTGGGGTATTGTGCGTAGGCCAGTTGGGGTATTGTGTGGAGGCCAGTTGGGGTATTGTGTGGAGACCAGTTGGGGTATTGTGTGGGGGCCAGTTGGGGTATTGTGGGTAGACCAGTTGTGGTATTGTGGGTAGGCCAGTTGGGGTATTGTGTGGGGAGGCCAGTTGGGGTATTGTGGGTAGGCCAGTTGGGGTATTGTGTGGGGAGGCCAGTTGGGGTATTGTGGGTAGGCCAGTTGGGGTAGTGTGGGTAGACCAGTTGGGGTATTGTGTGGAGGCCAGTTGGGGTATTGTGGGTAGGCCAGTTGGGGTAGTGTGGGTAGACCAGTTGGGGTATTGTGTGGTGGCCAGTTGGGGTATTGTGGGTAGGCCAGTTGGGGTATTGTGGGTAGGCCAGTTGGGGTATTGTGTGGAGGCCAGTTGGGGTATTGTGGGTAGGCCAGTTGGGGTATTGTGTGGAGGCCAGTTGGGGTATTGTGGGTAGACCAGTTGGGGTATTGTGTGGGGGCCAGTTGGGGTATTGTGTGGAGGCCAGTTGGGGTATTGTGGGTAGGCCATTTGGGGTATTGTGGGTAGGCCAGTTGGGGTATTGTGGGTAGACCAGTTCGGGTATTGTGGGTAGGCCAGTTGGGGTATTGTGGGTAGACCAGTTGGGGTATTGTGGGTAGGCCAGTTGGTGTATTGTGGGTAGGCCAGTTGGGGTATTGTGTGGAGGCCAGTTGGGGTATTGTGGGTAGGCCAGTTGGGGTATTGTGGGGAGGCCAGTTTGGGAATTGTGGGTAGACCAGTTGGGGTATTGTGTGGGGGCCAGTTGGGGTATTGTGTGGAGGCCAGTTGGGGTATTGTGGGTAGGCCAGTTGGGGTATTGTGGGGAGGCCAGTTGGGGTATTGTGTGGGGGCCAGTTGGGGTATTGTGGGTAGGCCAGTTGGGGTATTGTGGGTAGGCCAGTTGGGGTATTGTGGGTAGGCCAGTTGGGGTATTGTGGGTAGGCCAGTTGGAGTATTGTGTGGAGGCCAGTTGGGGTATTGTGGGTAGGCCAGTTGGGGTATTGTGGGTAGGCCAGTTGGGGTATTGTGGGTAGGCCAGTTGGGGTATTGTGTGGGGGCCAGTTGGGGTATTGTGGGTAGACCTGTTGGGGTATTGTGGGTAGGCCAGTTGGAGTATTGTGTGGAGGCCAGTTGGGGTATTGTGGGTAGGCCAGTTGGGGTATTGTGGGTAGGCCAGTTGGGGTATTGTGGGTAGGCCAGTTGGGGTATTGTGTGGAGGCCAGTTGGGGTATTGTGGGGAGGCCAGTTGGGGTATTGTGGGTAGGCCAGTTGGGGTATTGTGTGGAGGCCAGTTGGGGTATTGTGGGTAGGCCAGTTGGGGTATTGTGGGTAGGCCAGTTGGGGTATTGTGGGTAGGCCAGTTGGGGTATTGTGGGTAGGCCAGTTGGGTATTGTGGGTAGGCCAGTTGGGGTATTGTGTGGAGGCCAGTTGGGGTATTGTTTTGAGGCCAGTTGGGGTATTGTGGGTAGGCCAGTTGGGGTATTGTGGGTAGGCCAGTTGGGGTATTGTGTGGAGGCCAGTTGGGGTATTGTGGGTAGGCCAGTTGGGGTATTGTGTGGAGGCCAGTTGGGGTATTGTGGGTAGGCCAGTTGGGGTATTGTGGGTAGGCCAGTTGGGGTATTGTGGGTAGACCAGTGACAACTTAATCCATGTTAAATTCAGGCTGCAGCACAACAAATGTGGAAAATATGAAGGGGTGTGAATACTTTCTTGAAGCGCTGTAATTGGCAGTCTTTCTCCAATGTATTGTCATGTGTATGTATATTCATGA
Organism: Salmo salar; assembly: GCF_965601325.2. Lineage (NCBI taxonomy): Eukaryota > Metazoa > Chordata > Actinopteri > Salmoniformes > Salmonidae > Salmo > Salmo salar. The sequence goes on from NC_138304.1 coordinate 108,329,519, forward strand.
TCCACAGGCCTTTGGTACATTAGGAGATGAGTTGGAGCTTAAACGCCCTAAAACAGCACATTAAAGAAATAAGTACTTAGCTTTTGTGTGTGTGTGTGTGTGTGTTCTCTGTTAAAATGTCTGCTCAGTCCACATGCCCACATGCTCTATATATGTGATGTATACAATAACTATGTATGTATACTACAATCCTACTATTCAATGGGATGTCCACTGCCCTCATCTGTTAAAATGTTTGATCAGGTTCTTCAGTGATAGACGGAACAGACAAGGTTAACTTTAATCCAAATAAAAATAAATTAAAGAAGTCTAACTAACTAACTGCATGGGCTCCATCACCCTAAAGACATTGGACACCAATGTGGGTTTTTGTTACATAAAAAAAAAAAAAATTGAAGTTGAATATTTAAAAGAGGAGTTGGAGAAGCTCTGCTGCCACCTGCTGTTCAAATCAAATTAAATCAGATGTTATTGGTCCATACACATGGTTAGCAGGTGTTATTGGTCAACATACACATGGTTAGCAGGTGTTATTGGTCAACATACACATGGTTAGCAGGTGTTATTGGTCAACGTACACATGGTTAGCAGATGTTATTGGTCAACGTACACATGGTTAGCAGGTGTTATTGGTCAACATACACATGGTTAGCAGGTGTTATTGGTCAACATACACATGGTTAGCAGGTGTTATTGGTCAACATACACATGGTTAGCAGGTGTTATTGGTCAACATACACATGGTTAGCAGGTGTTATTGGTCAACATACACATGGTTAGCAGGTGTTATTGGTCAACATACACATGGTTAGCAGGTGTTATTGGTCAACATACACATGGTTAGCAGATGTTATTGGTCAACATACACATGGTTAGCAGATGTTATTGGTCAACATACACATGGTTAGCAGATGTTATTGGTCAACAGATTTTCACTTTTTCAGCTCTGGGATTCGATCCAGCAACCCTTCGGTTACTGGCCCAACACTCTAACCACTAGGCTACCTGCCTCCTCTACACTCTAACCACTAGGCTACCTGCCTCCTCTACCCTCTAACCACTAGGCTACCTGCCTCCTCTACACTCTAACCGCTAGGCTACCTGCCTCCTCTACACTCTAACCACTAGGCTACCTGCCTCCTCTACACTCTAACCACTAGGCTACCTGCCTCCTCTACACTCTAACCGCTAGGCTACCTGCCACCTCTACACTCTAACCACTAGGCTACCTGCCTCCTCTACACTCTAACCACTAGGCTACCTGCCTCCTCTACACTCTAACCGCTAGGCTACCTGCCACCTCTACACTCTAACCACTAGGCTACCTGCCGCCCCTACACTCTAACCACTAGGCTACCTGTCTCCTCTACACTCTAACCACTAGGCCACCTGCCTCCTCTACACTCTAACCACTAGGCTACCTGCCTCCTCTACACTCTAACCACTAGGCTACCTGCCTCCTCTACACTCTAACCACTAGGATACCTGCCTCCTCTACACTCTAACCGCTAGGCTACCTGCCTCCTCTACACTCTAACCACTAGGCTACCTGCCGTCATTACATCCATAATACACCATTATCCCTTATGTCCTAGCATATGAACCAAGAAGGCAATATGTTACATGTTGAAAAATACACATTGATTTCATTGTATGGGGCAGATCTGATGTTTTTAGATAGAATACAAGCTATATTAGATCACATCCACACAGGAACTATTACTTCAGCAGGCATCCTGAAAACATTCGACAAGTTAGACAGACATAGCAATCAAAAGGCTAATTCAAAAGAGCCTTCAGAGGCTGAATCTTCAGATAATTTCCTGTAGATTATTATTCCCAACATCAAAAGATGACTCCTTTTTCTTCCTCAAAGTAAAAAAAAAAAAAATGATATTCAAGAATTGACTATAATTTTTATTTCCAAAAAATTCACTCAACAATTTACTGGATAAAAAAAAAATGAATGATGTAATGATATCATATCATTATCTCATGTTTAATTACACCAACAGAAAATACACAACGGAATATGGAGAATGAACAGAGCCGCGTCTTCAAGAACCAAAATGTATTATATACGTGAATTCAAAATAAAAACCTTGACTGTTACAGACGTAGACATAGAGGACAGTGGAAAGCAAACCCCAGATATAATTTGGGATGCCTTTAAAACCTCTACAGGATCGATGTGTCCCCCTCGGGACGTTTCAGCTAACGTAGGCTAATGCGATTAGCATGAGGTTGTAAGTAACAAGAACATTTCCCAGGACATAGACATATCTGATATTGGCAGAAAGTCTAAATTCTTGTTATTAATCTAACTGCATTGTCAAATTTACAGTAGCTATTACAGTGAAATAATACCATGCTATTGTTTGAGGAGAGTGCACAGTTATTAACTTGAAAATGTATTAATAAACCAATTAGGCACATTTGGGCTGTCTTGATACAACATGTTGAACAGTAATGCAATGGTTCATTGGATCAGTCTAAAATTTTGCACATACACTGCTTCCATCTAGTGGCCAAAATCTAAATTGTGCTGGGCTGAAATAATACATTATGGTCTTTCTCTGTCACGCCTGATCTGTTTCACCTGTCCTTGTGCTTGTCTCCACCCCCCTCCAGGTGTCACCCATTATCCCCTGGGTACTTATACCAGTGTTCTCTGTTTGTCTGTTGCCTGTTTGTTTTGTTTGTCAAGCCTACCAGCATTTTCCCCTCTGTTCCTGTCTATTAATTCTTCCTGGTTTTGACCTTTTCTGCCCGCCCTGACCCTGCGAGGGTCATGTCCTATTCCTCAGGGCCATGTTCTACAGTAACTTGTCATGTCCTATTCCTCAGGGCCATGTTCTACAGTAACTTGTCATGTCCTATTCCTCAGGGCCATGTTCTACAGTAACTTGTCATGTCCTATTCCTCAGGGCCATGTTCTACAGTAACTTGTCATGTCCTATTCCTCAGGGCCATGTTCTACAGTAACTTGTCATGTCCTATTCCTCAGGGCCATGTTCTACAGTAACTTGTCATGTCCTATTCCTCAGGGCCATGTTCTACAGTAACTTGTCATGTCCTATTCCTCAGGGCCATGTTCTACAGTAACTTGTCATGTCCTATTCCTCAGGGCCATGTTCTACAGTAACTTGTCATGTCCTATTCCTCAGGGCCATGTTCTACAGTAACTTGTCATGTCCTATTCCTCAGGGCCATGTTCTACAGTAACATGTCATGTCCTATTCCTCAGGGCCATGTTCTACAGTAACTTGTCATGTCCTATTCCTCAGGGCCATGTTCTACAGTAACTTGTCATGTCCTATTCCTCAGGGCCATGTTCTACAGTAACATGTCATGTCCTATTCCTCAGGGCCATGTTCTACAGTAACTTGTCATGTCCTATTCCTCAGGGCCATGTTCTACAGTAACTTGTCATGTCCTATTCCTCAGGGCCATGTTCTACAGTAACTTGTCATGTCCTATTCCTCAGGGCCATGTTCTACAGTAACTTGTCATGTCCTATTCCTCAGGGCCATGTTCTACAGTAACTTGTCATGTCCTATTCCTCAGGGCCATGTTCTACAGTAACTTGTCATGTCCTATTCCTCAGGGCCATGTTCTACAGTAACTTGTCATGTCTATTCCTCAGGGCCATGTTCTACAGTAACTTGTCATGTCCTATTCCTCAGGGCCATGTTCTGCAGTAACTTTGTGGAGAGCAGCCAGGGTCGGGTGGATCTGAAGGGCATCTCCCCTGACGTGCTCAGTGGCATAGTGGACTATGTGTATACAGGAGCCATCACCATCAGCATGGACATTGTGCTGCCTCTAATGCAGGCGGCCTCGATGCTGCACTATGGACGTCTGTTTGAGGCCTGCTCCACCTTCCTTCAGGTGACTACAGATTGAAATCAGCTCTGTCGCTAACTCTGGGGCTGTTAGATTGATTTTGAAACTGCGGTATTGATTGTTGTGATTGTGCCACTAACTCCTGATTGTGAAATCAGGCCTGCCTTGCAAAATAGACTTTTGTCTCAAATGGGACTTTCCTGCTTAAATAAAGGTTCAATTAAATAGTAAATTATAATAATGCGCACACACACACACACACACTACACACACACACACAGTCTTTGTTAAATTATAATATATTTTCAGGAGCAGCTGAGCCCAGACAACTGTCTCAGTATGATCAGGTTGTCAGAGATCCTCCACTGTGACAGTCTGAAGGAGAAGGCTAAGGAGATGGCCGTGAGGAGCTTCTCAGACGTAGCTGCATCCGAAGACTTCTGTGAGCTCTCCTTGCCGGAGCTCGTGTGTTACCTGGAGGACGACCGACTGTGTGCCGAGGAGGAGCAGGTGATATGAGATGAGAAGAGTAGAGATGAGATGAGTAGAGATGAGTAATGAAGAGATATGAAAAAAATAAGATTGTTTTTAACATGGGTGGATTAGTACTAAAAGTGAAATTTCGCAGGTGTTTGAGACCCTCCTGGCGTGGATCCACCACGACCCGTTCTCCCGGCGCGGCGCCATCCACGACCTCTTCAAGAAGGTGCGTCTGCGTTACATCCACCCTACCTACTTGTTCCAGTTCATCGCCAACGACCCGCTGGTGCAGTCCTCCACGCTCTGCACTGAGATCATTGAATCCGTCCGTCGCCTCATGCTCTCGGTCAGCGCCAAGTGCGGTGGTGAGCTGAAGCCCCTGTGGACCACACCGCGCCGTTACACCTGCCGAGAGACGCTCGTTGTGGTCGGCGGGCGCAAGAATAATGAGCAGACGTCCCGGGAAGCCCTGCTCTATGACGAGAGGACTCAGCGCTGGCAGTGGCTGGCCAAGCTACCTCTGAGACTCTACAAGGCCTCCTACGTCTGTATCCACAGCATCCTGTATGTGGTAGGGGGGCTCAGCCTCAGCATGGCCTCAGGAGACAGCTCTGTATCTGCCACCGTCTACACCCTCTCCCTCAAGACCAACCAGGTATGAAAGGGCTAGTATACCCACAGCACTAACGGTTTGTCCAGAAAATAGATTTAAAAAAAAAAAATTATTAGATTTTATTGTGCTAATCGATAATTATTTTTGTATTGTTGTATTTATGAAAATGGTACATTTCAACCTTAGCTGCTATTGATACCATGTAATGTTTCATTACTGAAATCCACCCGTCTCTGTAACCAGTGGAGGACGGCCGAGCCCATGTTGGCGCCGCGCTACGCCCATCAGAGTGTCTCCTATCTCCACTTCATCTTTGTCCTGGGGGGGATCGGAGGGGACAAACAGATCTCCAACTCCGTGGAGAGGTATAACAGTATGTTTAACCAATGGGAGGCCATGGCTCCTCTCCCCAGCGCCGTGCTGCACCCAGCCGTCGCCGCCAACGACCAGAGAGTCTATGTGTTCGGAGGGGAGGATGCCATGCAGAACCCTGTCAGGGAGATACAGGTAACCATTGGTCAATCAACCCATCAATCATCCCATCAACCCATCAGTCAACCAATCAACCAATCAGGCAACCAATCAACCCATCAGTCAACCAATCAACCAATCAATCAACCAATCAACCCATCAGTCAACCAATCAACCCATCAGTCAACCAATCAACCCGTCAGTCAACCAATCAACCCGTCAGTCAACCAATCAACCAATCAGTCAACCAATCAATCCATTTAGAACTCAAACATTGGTAACAAACAAAGGAGGAGGCAATCCCTTTAGCGTGTTTTATGCTAATAGCAGATGGTCGATGGATCTTAATCTTTGATATCATTGATCGGAGGTGGAGAGAGTGGTGAGGCGAAGAAAGTAAAAACAATATGGGGCCCGTAGTTTTTCCTGATCTGGTAACCTAACCAGGTAAAACTCTGGACCGTATACGGTATGACGTGACTAATCCGTTTGTTAAAAAAAAAAAAAAAAAAAAATTGGATATGAGCTATGATGGGACCAGAGTTTTTCTAATCATGTCACATGGTTTTGAAAAACTCCTGGCCTTGGGGAGGATGAAAACCCTTTTCTTGTTCATATGAATTGTGGTTTAACCTCTCTGGGCCAGTGGGACGCTTGCGTCCCACCTACTCAACAGCCAGTGTAATCCCGTGGCGCGATATTCAAATACCTTAGAAATGCTATTACTTCAATTTCTCAAACATATGACTATTTTACACCATTTTAAAGACAAGACTCTCGTTAATCTAACCACACTGTCCGATTTCAAAAAGGCTTTACAACGAAAGCAAAACATTAGATTATGTCAGCAGAGTACCCAGCCAGAAATAATCAGACACCCATTTTTCAAGCTAGCATATAATGTCACATAAACCCAAACCACAGCTAAATGCAGCACTAACCTTTGATGATCTTCATCAGATGACAATCCTAGGACATTATGTTATACAATACATGCATGTTTTGTTCAATCAAGTTCATATTTATATCAAAAACCAGCTTTTTACATTAGCATGTGACTAGCATGTGACTAGCATTCCCACAAAAAACATAACAATTATTTTAAGAATTATAGATACAGAACTCCTTTATGCACTCGCTATGTCCGATTTTAAAATAGCTTTTCGGTGAAAGCACATTTTGCAATAATCTGAGTAGATAGCCCGGCCATCACAGGCTAGCTATTTTGACATCCACCAAGTGTGGTACTCACCAAACTCCGATTTACTATTAGAAAAGTTTGATTACCTTTGCTGTTCTTCGTCAGAATGCACTCCCAGGACTACTACTTCAATAACAAATGTTGGTTTGGTCCCAAATAATCCATAGTTATATCCAAATAGCGGCGTTTTGTTCGTGCGTTCAAGACACTATCCGAAGGGTAAAGAAGGGTGACGCGCCCGATGCGTTTCGTGACAAAAAATTTCGAAATATTCCATTACCGTACTTCGAAGCATGTCAACCGCTGTTTAAAATCAATTTTTATGCTATAAGCGATAATATTCGGACCGGGAGTCGTTGTTTTCGTTCAAAGAGAGAGAAAGTAAACATGGTGTTGGCTCGTGCACGCACCTCCAGTCTCATTGTCCTCATATCGAACACTATCAAAATGCGCTAATGTTTTTCAGCCATGGCCTGCAAAGCCACCATTCATCGTTCTGGCGCCTTCTGAGAGCCTATGGGAGCGTTAGAAAATGTCACGTTATGCCAGAGATCCCCTGTTTTGGTTAGAGATGATCAAGAAGGCCAAGAAATAGTCAGAGAGAGCGCTTCCTGTTTGGAATCTTCTCAGGTTTTGGCCTGCCAAATGAGTTCTGTTATACTCACAGACACCATTCAAACAGTTTTAGAAACGTTATATGCATATTCTAGTTACTGGGCAGGAGTAGTAACCAGATTAAATCGGGTACGTTTTTTATCCGGCCGTGCAAATACTGCCCCATATCCCCAACAGGTTAAAGAAGAACTAGGGGGGTTTCCTATACACAGAGAATGCAACATGATTGGACAATAAAACTCACAGGGCTTGTTTTATGCAGCTTTTCATTGTGTTGTCCTGCCCTATGCAACTGTGGGCATAATTACACATTAACTAACAGTCTGTCAGCTATTGTGTTAATTCATTCATTCCAGTTAATCATTAAAGTAAAGTATAGGTAGTCTCATCAGCCCAAGTTTGAATATTAACCAGATTTGATCCCGTTCACAGTTTTTCTCACAAACAAATGGGCTATAAATACACAACGTTACCACTTCGTTTACACTGGCCAGAGGGGCAGGGATGCATAGTAGGCTATACTAAAGCCTGGTCTCATGAACTCAACCTAACATAGTAAAGTAAATCCGGGACACTAAAATGTGTTTGATATGTTACGTTTGCTATGGTTACACAAGACAGAACATTACATAATAAGGCAAAATAAGGGTGGAAAATAAGGGTGGATTGTCGAGGTGAATGGGTGGGCATATAACCCTAACCCAAAGGTTACGCGTTCGAATCTCATCACGGAGTACATTAGCTAATTAACAACTTTGCAATTACTTTCTGCTACTTTGCATGTTAGCTAACCCTTCCGCTAACCTTAACCCCTAGCTAACGTTAGCCACCTAGCTAACGTTGGCCACAACAAATTGGATTTTCTACATATAATACGATTTGCAAATTTATAACATATTGTACAAATTGCAATTTGTAACATATTGTACAAAAATGCAATTCGTCACATATCATACGAAATGGATGATGGACATCCACAAATTAAAACATACCATACGAAACGTAACATATCATACTAACTGGAGCATCTGAGATTTACCTTTACTATGTTACATCTACCTCTGAGTCCAGGCTGTTGACTATGAAGCTGCTGTTGTTAGTACATTTACTATGTTACATCTACCTCTGAGTCCAGGCTGTTGACTATGAAGCTGCTAGTAGGCTACAGTTGACCAGACAGAAATTTTTTGTATATTTGCCATGCAATACAGCTAATGTTTTAAGTCTATAGCAGTGGTCACCAACCTTTTTTGAGTCAAGATCACTTTCCCAGTCAAAAAGCAAACCGAGATCTACTGCTCAGATGTTTTTCTTTACATTAACCTTTACATTAACCTCACAAACAGTTTTGTAGGAATGAGATTTGGGCAGTAGGCCTAAAACATTATCACAGCATATTGGCTTATATGATTGGCCTGCCAATATTGTTAATCAGACCATATTATATTTCAAAACTCGAGCTTTGATAACAAAATAGATCAGTTGGTTTAGCATTTGTGTGGCACTGTGGAGCATGAATTGAAATAATCAGCTTTTTTATTGTACTGGACTGATGGTACCTGCACCTGATGGTCAACGAGGTCAAATCACCACGTCAGTGATCTTCAGGTCGAAAAGTCGGAGCTCTAGAAAGATACCCGAGTTTACGACTTGGAATTCCGAGTCGGATGACCGTTCAAAACGATTTTTCCCAAACGCCTCTCACGGCCCCTTGCTCTCTCCTTCCTTTCCTCCGGTGAGACTGACCAGAGAGAGAGGACACCGTCTTCCACCTGATGGCGAAACTCGAGTCGCACCGCATCTGCCTCATGTACAAATTCATGTGGTTCCTGTGACCAGAGAAAGTTAAATATTCCTTAATATTAAAATCGACACGACGAGCTGCTAATAATAACAAAACGCAGGGCTATCGATACTTGGCCAATCATTCATTGCAGCTGCAGCCCGAGCAGAAGTATGGAGAAGTGTGTTTTGTAATAATGTTGATTAAAAACAGTGACAGTGCTGAATATAAACTTAAACATGAATTCACTCATAAAAACAGCAGCTCTTTGCTGTATTCGATGACAGTCTCTCTGTAGTCATGGTTTTAAAAGTTATTAAATCTTAAACTTGGCTGTGGCCAGGGTCATGGAAGCTCTGTAGTCACGGTGATTTGAGCTATCCGATTGGGCAGCTCAGTAGGTGCACTCGATTTAGTCACAGATTTGCCGGTCCCGCGGGTAGCCGGAGTTTGTCTCATGGGAACACTTTACCCACCCGGTGCCATGGACTTTTGAATCAAGTGCACCTACCGACAACAGCTCAACACCATTTAAATAAAAGGATCGGAAGCCTTTATGGTTTGTTGGATTTTCTACAGAAATATTTGGTGATGGACTAGGAATGCCTTTGAGATCGACCAGTTGGCGACCACTGGTCTATCGGCCGATACATTTTTCTACGTTTTTGGTTGTGTCTGTTGGGAGTGATGTGTTATAACGCTGGCTAAATCAATACTGGAGGAAGGTGAAGAGCTCTTCTTTCTACGCGAGGCCTTGAGCTTTAGTCCGTGCTGTTCAGTTTCCTTCGGAAGAACCTATCCCATTGTAAAATGGTTTATGTAAGGGTTAAGGCTAGGTTAGGTCAGGGTTAAGGGTCAGGGTAGGGGTTAGGTTAAGGTTAAGGGTTAATGTTAGAGTTTAGAATAGGGACATCCCAATAGCACTGACCCTTGAGCTTTGTGCTTTGTGCCCCGGCCCACAAGACCTGCGATTTCCAGGAATCTGATTGGTCAAGATACGCAAAAGAGACATATCATGAGGCAAATTGATCTTAAAAAACAGCACTTTGCCCTTAAATCAAAAGTGGCGTGGGCCTCACCACACGAGTTCTGGCGGCCCAGACTGAAACTCTCTCTGCTATCTCTGTCTCTCAGGTGTACCACATCTCCAGGAACCTGTGGTCCAGATTGGAAACCCGGACAGTGAAGAACGTCTGTGCACCTGCTGCTGTCATCGAAGATAAGATCTACATCATTGGAGGTGAACAGGCTGCCGCTTTCAACATGTTTATCTGGTTTACCTGGTCTATCATGTAGAATATCCACAGCTGTTACAATCCACATGAGTTGATAGCATGTCTCTCTTCTTTTTCTATCTATCTTAATCTCCTTTCAACTTTATTTACTTTGATGTTGTGATTCTGAACAATCTGTGGGTAGGTTATGTCCCCAATGGCACCCTATTCCCTCTGAGCTCTGGTCAAAAGGAGTGTACTACATAGGGAATAGGGCTGCTATTTGGTTACGTCGGCTGCCTTAATAAGAGTCAATGTGTATTGGAAATGTTTCATTTGTAGGGTACACTAGACGGATGATCGCCTACGACACCAAAGCCAACAAGTTTGTAAAGTGTGAGAACCTAAAGGAGAGGCGGATGCATCACAGCGCCACGGTAATCAACAACAAGCTGTACGTGACGGGGGGCCGCTTCCTGAACGGGCACGACACCATCGAGGACTCGGACTGCTTCGAGTGTTACGACCCCAAGACGGACGTTTGGACCTCCAAGGGGACGCTACCGTACAAATTGTTTGACCACGGCTCCCTGCCTCTGGTCTGTGTCTCCAACAGACCAAACCCTCCCTGAGTGACCCACAACATCTTATCACACATCATCTGGTCGTCTGGAGGTGAACAGTAAGGCTGACTTCTACAGCTGCCTCTCTGTCCTCCATTTGCAGATGCAATGTCCTCCAGTCCTTTGTCACATTTGAGCTGGTCCACAAACTGTATATGATATCTCTGATGAGTGACCCACAACATCCCCAAAACTCCTTGGACTCCTAGCCTAGCGGGCTCCTAGCCTAGCAGGCTCCTAGCCTAACCGGCTCCTAGCCTAGCAGGCTCCTAGCCTAGCGGGCTCCTAGCCTAGCGGGCTCCTAGCCTAACCGGCTCCTAGCCTAGCGGGCTCCTAGCCTAAACGACTCCTAACCTAACCTAGCATAGCGGGCTCCTAAAGTAGCCTAGCCTAGCAGGCTCCTAGCCTAGCGGGCTCCTAGCCTAGCAGGCTCCTAGCCTAGCTACCTGTCATGTTACTCCTTCACAGCAGTTATAATTGGACACCCCAGCTGGGATCGGATCGGAAACCATCTGAACAGACAGACGTTGGTCTCTTCTCTCACACAGTCACAGGACGTCAACACGCCTCAGGCACGGTCTTGATGCTAGCATCTGTGGCGTTCTAAATCAAAACATGAGATCTCAGCTGGCAGGCAGAGGTGTCACGTTGGCCCCAGGGAGGGAGGGAGGGACGACGGATCCACTGACAGATTTCTCAGTCTCCACACTCCTCCAAGGGTAAATCTGAAATGGCACCCTATTCCCTATGTAGTTCACGACTACTGGTCAGAACTAGTGCACTACATAGGGAATAGGGTACAAACTGGTCAGAACTAGTGCACTACATAGGGAACAGGGTAGGCTCTGGTCAAGACAAGGGAATAGGGTGCCATTTCAGACCAACGCTCCCCTACCCAAACTAAGTCCACATAACAATGAGTGAAGCCCTGTAACAGAGCTGGATGATATGGACAATGGAACTGGTACAACAACGATAACAATAAGGATTTGTTTCTAACATGAATGTTCACCACAGTTTAACATGAATGTTCACCACAGTTTAACATGAATGTTCACCACAGTTTCTAACATGAATGTACACCACAGTTTAACATGAATGTTCACCACAGTTTAACATGAATGTGCACCACAGTTTAACATGAATGTACACCACAGTTTCTAACATGAATGTTCACCACAGTTTAACATGAATGTTCACCACAGTTTAACATGAATGTACACCACAGTTTAACATGAATGTACACCACAGATCTAACATGAATGTACACCACAGTTTAACATGAATGTACACCACAGTTTAACATGAATGTTCACCACAGTTTAACATGAATGTTCACCACAGTTTAACATGAATGTTCACCACAGTTCTAACATGAATGTTCACCACAGTTTAACATGAATGTACACCACAGTTTAACATGAATGTGCACCACAGTTTAACATGAATGTTCACCACAGTTTAACATGAACGTTCACCACAGTTTAACATGAATGTTCACCACAGTTTCTAACATGAATGTTCACCACAGTTTAACATGAACGTTCACCACAGTTTCTAACATGAATGTTCACCACAGTTTAACATGAACGTTCACCACAGTTTAACATGAATGTACACCACAGTTTAACATGAATGTACACCACAGTTTAACATGAATGTGCACCACAGATTAACATGAATGTTCACCACAGTTTAACATGAATGTTCACCACAGTTTAACATGAATGTTCACCACAGTTTAACATGAATGTTCACCACAGTTTCTAACATGAATGTTCACCACAGTTTAACATGAACGTTCACCACAGTTTCTAACATGAATGTTCACCACAGTTTAACATGAATGTACACCACAGTTTAACATGAATGTACACCACAGTTTAACATGAATTTACTATTGACGGTTGTAGCCATCAATTGTCCCATGAACAATCACCCATATTAACAAAGTTATGTCATTTAAAACATCACATTTCTCTAGTATGGGCTATTTATCGTAATGAAGGCTATCAGTAAAATGCCTGCGATGTTACCGGTATGGTCGGTGTCTACATTTGTTTCGGTTTGTCTTTCCAGCTCTACCCTGTTAATAATTTATCACAGCAGCCTTGGTATCCATTGCAGTTGGATTGCTATATCGTACCATACCTTACCATATCCTATCATACCTGACCATATCCTACCATACCTGACCATATCCTATCCTACACTATCCTACCATAACAAACCCTACCGTATACTACCACACCATACAATACCATATCCTACCACACCATACCCTACAATACCATATCCTACCATACCCTACCCTACCGGACCATATCCTCCTATACCCTACCATAATATACCCTACCAAACCATATCCTCCTATACCATAATATACCCTACCAAACCATATCCTCCTATACCATAATATACCCTACCGAACCATATCCTCCTATACCATAATATACCCTACCAAACCATATCTTCCTATACCCTACCAAACCATATCCTCCTATACCATAATATACCCTACCAAACCATATCCTCCTATACCATAATATACCCTACCAAACCATATCTTCCTATACCATAATATACCCTACCAAACCATATATTCCTATACCATAATATACCCTACCAAACCATATGTTCCTATACCATAATATACCCTACCAAACCATATCTTCCTATACCATAATATACCCTACCAAACCATATCCTCCTATACCCTTGAATGGACAATGAATGTAAGATCTCCCTTCACTCTCTGACCTGAACTGGTGTGATGCTGTTTCCACACTCAGCTCCAGCTAAGCAAGCACAGCGACATACACCACACTACTACTGCCAGTCTGAGGACTTATGGGCAGGATGTAAATAGATCATAATACATGTATATAGTCAATTCATAGAAAATCCTTCCTACCTCCCAAGCATCTGTCGTTGTTCACTTTCTAAATGAGTCATTAAAGTGAAGGCCAGTTTAACCACGTGGTTATGTTTAATACCCTGGCAGAATATGGTCAACAACATTTACAGCTGTAGGATCTTAATTTGAGCCAGTTTTGCTACAGAAATAAATTAATCCTGCAGCAGCAACAGGAAATGTGAATTATAATATGGATTCTAATATAATGGGAATGTTGTGGAGAAGACTTGACAGACATGTAGTATTCAGGCAGTGAGACTAATTACCTGTCATTATCCTACCGATATTACACTACAAATCAGCACGTCACTGGACTGCGCTGTTCTTCTAGTAGTGGTGATTGGGGAACGATCAGTCCACTACATATCTGTCCCTCAGCCATCCCATGACCTAGAGGGCATATCTATTATAACCACTCAGAACTGCAGCCTGCCTACCAGAAGCATCGGTCGGAGATGCTGAGGCCGGTCCTGTGTCAGGTTTAGACATCGAAGACCATGCAGTGTTCCGGTCTGCTGGTGATTCAACAGTAGGCTACACTGCCAATGGCTTTATAAACCAAGAAGGAAAATCGGTGTGAAGGCATACCCATATATCTAGGCCTATCTTACTGCTAGTGAGACTGCTCTACTCGACAACAGTGTTTTCTCAACCCTCCATCTCGACCCGTGGACAGTCCCTCGTATCTTGCTTGCTTGCGGACAGCTACTAGGCCTAAGTCAGATCTTCCAAGAAGGATAACTATTGCCAAAAGACACTGATAGCACTACAGTGCTAATTTACTAATTGCCACCTTTTGCTCTTGACCCTATTGTACAGACTGTAGCCCTGACCATGGTTACCATGAGAACCAGGAGACGTCATGTGACTAGATGAGCCTGTGGCATGCTTCTCTGTGGGTCTCTATCTGTTTCAAATTTCAATGAATGCAGCACTATGCATATAGAGGCATAGAGTATATATATACGCTAGCTATTGCTTGCACCAAAGAGAGGAAAAAACTCACTTGTTAAAATAATGTATTTCTTCCTCTCTCATTTATTTTATATCCTGAATTACTTGTGTAAATGCTCACATTGTCCATATTTATTAATTTATGTAACTTGTGTTTTTGTAACAAAACTATGTCTTATTTCTTTATGAATAATATTAAAGTGATTTTACCAAAATATGATCTTATGTTTGAGACTGGGTTGGTAATATACACCACAGTGGAGAAAAACATTTTATCTTTAGTACTTTGACTGCAGTCAGTGTTAACTGGTGCTTCTCTCTGGTATGTTAGTATGTGGTCTGACTCCTCACCTTCGGCAGGGATCAGGGTACGTGGTCTGACTCCTCACCTTCTGCAGGGATCAGGGTAATCAGGGTACGTGGTCTGACTCCTCACCTTCTGCAGGGATCAGGGTACGTGGTCTGACTCCTCACCTTCTGCAGGGATCAGGGTACGTGGTCTGACTCCTCACCTTCTGCAGGGATCAGGGTAATCAGGGTACGTGGTCTGACTCCTCACCTTCTGCAGGGATCAGGGTATGTGGTCTGACTCCTCACCTTCTGCAGGGATCAGGGTACGTGGTCTGACTCCTCACCTTCTGCAGCGATCAGGGTACGTGGTCTGACTCCTCACCTTCTACAGGGATCAGGGTATGTGGTCTGACTCCTCACCTTTTGCAGGGATCAGGGTATGTAGTCTGACTACCTGCCTTCTGCAGGGATCAGGGTATGTGGGCTGACTCCCTGCCTTCTGCAGGGATCAGGGTAATCAGGGTATGTGGTCTGACTCCTCACCTTCTGCAGGGATCAGGGTAATCAGGGTACGTGGTCTGACTCCTCACCTTCTGCAGGGATCAGGGTATGTGGTCTGACTCCTCACCTTCTGCAGGGATCAGGGTATGTGGTCTGACTCCTCACCTTCTGCAGGGATCAGGGTATGTGGTCTGATTCCTCACCTTCTGGAGGGATCAGGGTATGTGGTCTGACTCCCTGCCTTCTGCAGGGATCAGGGTATGTGGTCTGACTCCCTGCCTTCTGCAGGGATCAGGGTAATCAGGGTATGTGGTCTGACTCCCTGCCTTCTGCAGGGATCAGGGTATGTGGTCTGACTCCCCACCTTCTGCAGGGATCAGGGTATGTGGTCTGATTTCCCATCTTCTGCAGGGATCAGGGTACGTGGTCTGATTCCCCACCTTCTGGAGGGATCAGGGTAAGTGGTCTGACTCCCCACCTTCTGGAGGGATCAGGGTACGTGGTCTGACTCCCCACCTTCTGCAGGGATCAGGGTACGTGGTCTGACTCCCCACCTTCTGCAGGGATCAAGTGACCGCTGCCAGCTGCAACCTTAGACTAACACAGAGTCAGGCAGGCAGGCCCCCAGTCACAGGTGTCATGTTCACAAGGCTACATACTTCAACATAGAAGCTCTGTCCAGAACCCCCTACAACACTAGATAATGTAACATTAGAGAACAGATCTTCAGAAAGTATTCACACCCCTTGACTTTTCCACAATACCACATTATGTCAAAGTGAATCGTTTTTTTTTTAATTAAATAAAAAATGCTTTTTTAAATGAAAAGCTGAAATGCTTTCAGTCAATAAGGATTCAACCTCTTTGTTAGAGCTAGCCTAAATAATTTCAGGATAAAAAAAGTGCTTAACAAGTCACATAATAAGTCGCATGGACTGTGTGCAATAATAGTGTTTAACATGATTTTTTAATGACTACCTTATCTGTGTACCCCACACATACAATTATCTGTAAGGTCCCTCAGTCCAGCAGTGAATTTCATACACATATTCGACCACAAATACCAGGGAGGTTTTCCAATGCCTCACAAAGAAGGGTATCTATTGGTATACAGGTTAGAAAATATATATATAAAAAAAAACAGACAAATTGAATATCCCTTTGAGCATGGTGAAGTTACTAATTACACTATGGATGGTGTATCAATACACCCAGTCACTATAAAGATACAGGCGTCCTTCCTAACTGAGTTGCCAGAGAAGAAGGAAACTGCTCAGGGATTTCACAATGAGGCCGATGGTGACTTTAAAACAGTTACAGAGTTGAATGGCTGTGATAGGAGAAAACTGAGGATGGATCAACAACATTGTAGTTACTCCACAATACTAACCTAAATGACAGAGTGAAAAGAAGGAAGTCTGTAAAAAATACAAATATTTTAAAAGATGCATCCTGTTTTCAAAAAGGCACTAAAGTAATACTGCAAAAAATGTGGCAAGGCAAATCACTTTTTGTCCTGAATACAAGGTGTTATGTTTGGGGCAAATCCAACACATTACTGAGTACCCCTCTCCATATTTCCAAGCATGGTGGTGGCTGCATCATGTTATGGGAAAAGTGAAAGGGGGATATCTAGTCAGTTGTACAACTGAATCATTGGGGGTCTGTGCCATTTAAGATTTTTTTTAATGAACATGGCCTTATTTCTATTACAGCATGACGGATGACTGTCCTTCATATTCCCCCAGTTCAATGTAACAGTGATGGGTTTAGGATACTGTCCTTCACCCAGTTCAATGTAACAGTGATGGGTTTAGGATACTGTCCTTCATATTCACCCAGTTCAATGTAACAGTGATGGGATTAGGATACTGTCATTCATATTCACCCAGTTCAATGAAACAGTGATGGGTTTAGGATACTGTCCTTCATATTCACCCAGTTCAATATAACAGTGATTGGTTTAGGTTACTGTCATTCACCCAGTTCAATGTAACAGTGATGGGTTTAGGATACTGTCCTTCATATTCACCCAGTTCAATGTAACAGTGATGGGTTTAGGTTACTGTCATTCACCCAGTTCAATGTAACAGTGATGGGTTTAGGTTACTGTCCTTCATATTCACCCAGTTCAAAGTAACAGTGATGGGTTTAGGATACTGTCATTCACCCAGTTCAATGTAACAGTGATGGGTTTAGGATACTGTCCTTCATATTCACCCAGTTCAATGTAACAGTGATGGGATTAGGATACTGTCATTCATATTCACCCAGTTCAATGTAACAGTGATGGGTTTAGGATACTGTCATTCATCCAGTTCAATGTAACAGTGATGGGTTTAGGTTACTGTCCTTCACCCAGTTCAATGTAACAGTGATGGGTTTAGGTTACTGTCCTTCATATTCACCCAGTTCAAAGTAACAGTGATGGGTTTAGGATACTGTCATTCACCCAGTTCAATGTAACAGTGATGGGTTTAGGATACTGGTCCTTCATATTCACCCAGTTCAATGTAACAGTGATGGGTTTAGGATACTGGTCCTTCACCCAGTTCAATGTAACAGTGATGGGTTTAGGTTACTGTCCTTCATATTCACCCAGTTCAATGTAACAGTGATGGGTTTAGGATACTGTCCTTCATATTCACCCAGTTCAATGTAACAGTGATGGGATTAGGATACTGTCATTCATATTCACCCAGTTCAATGTAACAGTGATGGGTTTAGGATACTGTCATTCATCCAGTTCAATGTAACAGTGATGGGTTTAGGTTACTGTCCTTCACCCAGTTCAATGTAACAGTGATGGGTTACTGTCCTTCATATTCACCCAGTTCAATATAACAGTGATTGGTTTAGGTTACTGTCATTCACCCAGTTCAATGTAACAGTGATGGGTTTAGGATACTGTCCTTCATATTCACCCAGTTCAATGTAACAGTGATGGGTTTAGGTTACTGTCATTCACCCAGTTCAATGTAACAGTGATGGGTTTAGGTTACTGTCCTTCATATTCACCCAGTTCAAAGTAACAGTGATGGGTTTAGGATACTGTCATTCACCCAGTTCAATGTAACAGTGATGGGTTTAGGATACTGTCCTTCACCCAGTTCAATGTAACAGTGATGGGTTTAGGATACTGTCCTTCACCCAGTTCAATGTAACAGTGATGGGTTTAGGATACTGTCCTTCATATTCACCCAGTTCAATGTAACAGTGATGGGTTTAGGATACTGTCCTTCATATTCACCCAGTTCAATGTAACAGTGATGGGTTTAGGATACTGTCCTTCACCCAGTTCAATGTAACAGTGATGGGATTAGGATACTGTCCTTCATATTCACCCAGTTCAATGTAACAGTGATGGGTTTAGGATACTGTCATTCATATTCCATTCACCCAGTTCAATGTAACAGTGATGGGTTTAGGATACTGTCATTCACCCAGTTCAATGTAACAGTGATGGGATTAGGATACTGTCCTTCATATTCACCCAGTTCAATGTAACAGTGATGGGATTAGGATACTGTCCTTCATATTCACCCAGTTCAATGTAACAGTGATGGGTTTAGGATACTGTCATTCATATTCACCCAGTTCAATGTAACAGTGATGGGTTTAGGATACTGTCCTTCACCCAGTGCAATGTAACAGTGATGAGTTTAGGATACTGTCTTTCATATTCACCCAGTTCAATGTAACAGTGATGGGTTTAGGATACTGTCCTTCACCCAGTTCAATGTAACAGTGATGGGTTTAGGATACTGTCATTCATCCAGTTCAATGTAACAGTGATGGGTTTAGGTTACTGTCCTTCACCCAGTTCAATGTAACAGTGATGGGTTTAGGATACTGTCATTCATATTCACCCAGTTCAATGTAACAGTGATGGGTTTAGGATACTGTCCTTCATATTCACCCAGTTCAATGTAAAAGTGATGGGTTTAGGATACTGTCCTTCACCCAGTTCAATGTAACAGTGATGGGTTTAGGATACTGTCCTTCATATTCACCCAGTTCAATGTAACAGTGATGGGTTTAGGTTACTGTCCTTCATATTCACCCAGTTCAACGTAACAGTGATGGGTTTAGGATACTGTCATTCACCCAGTTCAATGTAACAGTGATGGGTTTAGGATACTGTCATTCATCCAGTTCAATGTAACAGTGATGGGTTTAGGTTACTGTCCTTCACCCAGTTCAATATAACAGTGATGGGTTTAGGATACTGTCATTCATATTCACCCAGTTCAATGTAACAGTGATGGGTTTAGGTTACTGTCCTTCACCCAGTTCAATGTAACAGTGATGGGTTTAGGTTACTGTCCTTCATATTCACCCAGTTCAATATAACAGTGATGGGTTTAGGATACTGTCCTTCACCCAGTTCAATGTAACAGTGATGGGTTTAGGTTACTGTCCTTCATATTCACCCAGTTCAATGTAACAGTGATGGGTTTAGGATACTGTCCTTCATATTCACCCAGTTCAATGTAACAGTGATGGGTTTAGGATACTGTCATTCACCCAGTTCAATGTAACAGTGATGGGTTTAGGTTACTGTCCTTCACCCAGTTCAATGTAACAGTGATGGGTTTAGGATACTGTCATTCATATTCACCCAGTTCAATGTAACAGTGATGGGTTTAGGATACTGTCCTTCATATTCACCCAGTTCAATGTAACAGTGATGGGTTTAGGTTACTGTCCTTCACCCAGTTCAATGTAACAGTGATGGGTTTAGGTTACTGTCCTTCACCCAGTTCAATGTAACAGTGATGGGTTTAGGATACTGGTCCTTCACCCAGTTCAATGTAACAGTGATGGGTTTAGGTTACTGTCCTTCATATTCACCCAGTTCAATGTAACAGTGATGGGTTTAGGATACTGTCATTCATATTCACCCAGTTCAATGTAACAGTGATGGGTTTAGGATACTGGTCCTTCATATTCACCCAGTTCAATGTAACAGTGATGGGTTTAGGATACTGTCATTCACCCAGTTCAATGTAACAGTGATGGGTTTAGGATACTGTCATTCACCCAGTTCAATGTAACAGTGATGGGTTTAGGTTACTGTCATTCACCCAGTTCAATGTAACAGTGATGGGTTTAGGATACTGTCATTCATATTCACCCAGTTCAATGTAACAGTGATGGGTTTAGGATACTGTCCTTCACCCAGTTCAATGTAACAGTGATGGGTTTAGGTTACTGTCCTTCACCCAGTTCAATGTAACAGTGATGGGTTTAGGATACTGGTCCTTCACCCAGTTCAATGTAACAGTGATGGGTTTAGGATACTGTCCTTCATATTCACCCAGTTCAATGTAACAGTGATGGGTTTAGGATACTGTCATACACCCAGTTCAATGTAACAGTGATGGGTTTAGGATACTGTCATTCATATTCCATTCACCCAGTTCAATGTAACAGTGATGGGTTTAGGATACTGTCCTTCATATTCACCCAGTTCAATGTAACAGTGATGGGTTTAGGATACTGTCCTTCATATTCACCCAGTTCAATGTAACAGTGATGAGTTTAGGATACTGTCCTTCATATTCACCCAGTTCAATGTAACAGTGATGGGTTTAGGATACTGTCCTTCACCCAGTTCAATGTAACAGTGATGGGTTTAGGATACTGTCCTTCATATTCACCCAGTTCAATGTAACAGTGATGGGTTTAGGATACTGTCCTTCATATTCACCCAGTTCAATGTAACAGTGATGGGTTTAGGATACTGGTCCTTCATATTCACCCAGTTCAATGTAACAGTGATGGGTTTAGGTTACTGTCCTTCACCCAGTTCAATGTAACAGTGATGGGTTTAGGATACTGTCCTTCATATTCACCCAGTTCAATGTAACAGTGATGGGTTTAGGATACTGTCCTTCATATTCACCCAGTTCAATGTAACAGTGATGGGTTTAGGATACTGTCCTTCATATTCACCCAGTTCAATGTAACAGTGATGGGTTTAGGTTACTACATGGTACTGAAATTTCCCCTATACCATCATGAGTTTGCTACACCCTAGAAAGAAAGATTAGAGTAATCAAGGTGACAGACAGTGACACATTCAATACCGCCTTGCACACACTTGCCTGCTTCTAGCTCAGGGATGGGCAACTGGGTTTTGTTGGCCCGTGGACCAATTTCACCCCGCCCACCCAACAAAAAGTTTACTGTTGAGAGATTCAAAATTTGATTGTACATTAGCCCATGTCAGCTAAAGTGTTTTATACTGGTAAGTCAGTCTAGCAGCCAACTATGAAAAACTTGCAGGAAGCATAGTCGAATTCCCAAACGGGGTGGGGCCCATCAATCATCACTTATCATATTAAAACTGAAAACATTTGCCTCTTATGGCAAAATGCGTAGAATTGCAGGAAACTAGCTGTAAAACTACACATTTTTTCTCTTTCCGCCCCATGCCAAAATGAGTAGAATTGCATTAAATGAGTTATAAAATTGCAAAATCTTCTCTCCGTCCCATTGCAAAATGTGCAGAATTACAGGAAATGAACTTCAAAACTAGAAATGTTTATTTTCACGAGGAAGGGGCCGCTAAAATGTTTTGCTTGGAAGGTGGTGGGGATTGGGGGTTATGGATGTGGGTACATAGATCCACTGCGGCCCTCATGATGAGTTACGTTTTTTTTTTTTGTGGCCCCCACCCCCATCAAAGTTGCCCATTCCTGATTTAGCTGATCTGGGTGTAATCATTAGTCCAACAGTTGCAAACAAGAGTTTCTATTGGACAAATTCTGGTATGTTTATCCCCGTTTCGTTCCGTTTAAGAAACGTTTTTCAGCAGAATGGGTGGAGTGAATACACACCTGATCACCAAACACAGTTCACTTTCATAGCAGCCACGTACAAACAGCATGATCACTTACATAGCAGCCACATACAAACAGCATGATTACTTTCATAGCAGCCACGTACATATAGCATGATCCCTTTCATAGCAGCCACGTACAAACAGCATGATCCCTTTCATAGCAGCCACGTACAAACAGCATGATCCCTTTCATAGCAGCCACGTACAAACAGCATGATCCCTTTCATAGCAGCCACGTACAAACAGCATGATCCCTTTCATAGCAGCCACGTACAAACAGCATGATCCCTTTCATAGCAGCCACGTACAAACAGCATTATCTCTTTGATTGTTGTAGAATTCCTTCAGACATCTATGCGCTCTCCTCCTGCCACCTTTTCTCTTCGCTTGTGGACTTCAGTGTACATTACAACTTTCCAAGCCAAACCTTCATACCATAACTGCTAACCGTTACACACAGTCTACATCATTGTCACCATATTAGCGAACATCATAGTCAACATAGCTACTAGAACTAACTCATTAATAAACCCGCTACAATCATGCAGTACGGTGTATGGCAAGCAGTTTAGCAGTTACACCGGTGGGCCCTGGTGGCAATAAATTAATAAAACCAAAAGCTTACCTTGACTTGAGTTCCAGTGTTGGACAGCCATAAACAGCTAGCTAACATAGCATCCCGACTCTGTTTGAGCCAGGTGTTTGAGTAGGCTAAACTAGCTAGCTGCAAGTGAAAGTGAAAAGAAAATACACAATGAAATATAGCTAGCTTTCTCTCGCTCTTTCTTGTCCTTCATTTTTGAAGAAATGAATTTGTTAAACTGTTCAACTATTGTCTTTTCTCTGAGACAACTACTCACCACATGTTATGCACTTGCAGTGCTAGCTAGCCGTGGCTTACGCTTTCAGTACTAGATTCATTCTGATCCTTTGATTGGGTCGACAACATGTCAGTTCATACTGCAAGAGCTCTGATAGGTTGGAGGACGTCCTCCGGAAGTTGTCATAATTACTGTGTAAGTCTAAGGAAGGGGGTGAGAACCATGAGCCTCCTAGATTTTGTATTGAAGTCAATGTACCCAGAGGAGGACGGAAGCTAGCTGTCCTCCAGCTACACCATGATGCTACCCCAGAGAGTGATGATGAGGCTACTGTAGACCATCATTGTAAAACAGTTTGTTTTATTCTATTATTTGGTGACGTGACTATATTTAGGATAGTTTTATCTAAAAAGGATTTTTTTAAATTATTGTTTCACTGTTGTTATTTTTTTGAAATTCACTGAGGAGGATGGTCCTCACCTTCCTCCTCTGAACTGAATGCATTTAACACAACCCCTCTGAATCAACTGCCTTAATGTTGCTGGACTCCAGGAAGAGGAATGGGGATCCTTAATAAATACAAATATTAATCAGAGTGGTCTTAATTGACACCCATGTTATCGGCACTCAGAAAGCAGATGTTGTTTGGGGTTAAATGCCTTGCTGAGGGGCAGAAGAACACATTTTTACCTTGTCGGCTCAGGAATTCAATTCAGCAACTTTTTCGGATACTGGCCCAACCCTCCTACCTGCCAGGTTACCTTCCGCCCTATGGGTATTCTTGTAAAGTTTACGGGGATTTTTCAGGATTAAAAGAAACATAATGGAGCTAAACACAAGCAACATACTAGAAGAAAACCGGGTCCAGTCTGCTTTCCACCAGACACTGGGAGACATTTACCTTTCAGCAGGACAATAACCTAAAATACAAAGCCAAATATACACTAGAGTGGCTTACCAACAAGACAGTGAATGTTCTTGAGTGGCTGAGTTACAGTTTTGACTTAAATCTATGGCAAGACCTGAAAATGGTTGTCTAGCGATGATCAACAACCAATTTGACAGAACTTGAAGAACGTTGAAAATGGGCAAATGTTGCACGGTCCGTAGATGACAAGATAAAAACCGAGTAAAGGGTTGTTCCTTGTTTATTTGATTTGAATCTGAAATAAAACAACACAAACATGTTGGTTTTTGTTTCTATTGTCTAAAGGAAATATTAAATAACGAGAAATTGAATAATTATTTGATGTGTTTTTAATTAATGGTTCTGATTGGACCAGTACACCATACCTTTGGCCAATTAATAGTTGTGGCTTCCTGACAACACAGACAATTATAAATGGGTATTTATTCATATTTTTGATCGACATATGTAATCAAATAAAAAGACAAACCTTATTTTATTTCTCATTCCAATGATTTGATGATTGACAGTCCACTGTAGTGGGTCGTGTAACCAGTCCTCAGGCCAAATAGGCCTAGGTCTGTGAGACAGTCACTTCCACAACCTTAATGACTAACCTGTAGCCGACATCATTGTGATGGATAGCGACCAATCAACACAAGCCTCAGTGCCAATGAGCTTAGACAATATAACCACATGGGCCGTCAGCCACGTTCCGGTGAAATTCACGCATCATGACCAATGGAGAACAGTTTTTAGTTTTGCCAATGTCAGGATCACGTGATGAGCCTATAAGGTATGATATAAAAACAAAACAAGAGCTGTAGCATATGGAAAACCGTGCGTATTGTATTTGCATTTATTCTGGATCCCCATTAGTTCCTGTTGCCAAGGCAGCAGCTACTCTTCCTGGGGTTTATTATGGATCCCCATTAGTTCCTGCCAAGGCAGCAGCTACTCTTCCTGGGGTTTATTATGGATCCCCATTAGTTCCTGCCAAGGCAGCAGCTACTCTTCCTGGGGTTTATTATGGATCCTCATTAGTTCCTGCCAAGGCAGCAGCTACTCTTCCTGGGGTTTATTCTGGATCCCCATTAGTTCCTGCCAAGGCAGCAGCTACTCTTCCTGGGGTTTATTCTGGATCCCCGTTAGTTCCTGTCAAGGCAGCAGCTACTCTTCCTGGGGTTTATTATGGATCCCCATTAGTTCCTGCCAAGGCAGCAGCTACTCTTCCTGGGGTTTATTATGGATCCCCATTAGTTCCTGTTGCCAAGGCAGCAGCTACTCTTCCTGGGGTTTATTATGGATCCCCGTTAGTTCTTGTCAAGGCAGCAGCTACTCTTCCTGGGGTTTATTATGGATCCCCATTAGTTCCTGCCATGGCAGCAGCTACTCTTCCCGGGGTTTATTATGGATCCCCGTTAGTTCCTGCCAAGGCAGCAGCTACTCTTCCCGGGGTTTATTATGGATCCCCGTTAGTTCCTGCCAAGGCAGCAGCTACTCTTCACGGGGTTTATTATGGATCCCCGTTAGTTCCTGCCAAGGCAGCAGCTACTCTTCCCGGGGTTTATTATGGATCCCCGTTAGTTCCTACCAAGGCGGCAGCTACTTTTCCTGGGATCCAGCAACATCAAGGCAGTTATATACAGTGTCAAGAAAAATTATGTGACCCTTTGGAATACCTGGATTTCAGCATAAATTGGTCATCAAATTTGATCTGATCTTCTAAGTCACAACAATAGACAAACATAGTGTCCTTGAACTAATAACACACTAAATATTGCATTTTTCTTGTCTATTTTGAATACATACATTTAAACATTCACAGTGTAGGCTGGAAAAAGTATGTGAACCCCTAGGCTAATGACTTCTCCAAAAGCTAATTGGAGTCAGGAGTCAGCTAACCTGGAGTCCAATCAATGAGACAAGATTGGAGATGTTGGTTAGAGCTGCCTTTCCCTATAAAAAAACACTCACAAAACTTGAGTTTGTTATTCAGAAGAAGCATTGCCCGATGTGAACCATG
The DNA here is from genome assembly GCF_965601325.2 of Salmo salar. Classification (NCBI taxonomy): domain Eukaryota; kingdom Metazoa; phylum Chordata; class Actinopteri; order Salmoniformes; family Salmonidae; genus Salmo; species Salmo salar. Next base: position 108,355,632 of record NC_138304.1, read on the forward strand.
CCTCGTACAAAATAGATGTACAATGCAATGTACATATTTAGGTGTGTATGTCTTTGCTGTCTCTCTGTTGAAAACACTCGATCCATCTACGGGGAGTAATTCCACAGAAAGTCACCAGAGATCACCATGTTCTTTGTAGTTGTAGTAGGTTGGTCTCAGAGTGTCTGTTAGAACAAATCTTCCAGTCATACCAATGTTCGTTTGAATGGATCTTTCAAAGTACCACCCCATGGTTCTCGGTTGAGTTTACTAGATCAAAGTACTTAAAATAACTGCAGACTGGATGTTCCTGTGTAGTCTTCCTCGACAGAGAGTTTCAAAGTTTCTAACCATTTCAACGTGCAGCCGCGCTCCACGTTTTTCTGGTCTCAGAGTCTGACCATCCATGATGTCCGGTTCAACACCGTCCGTCTGCTTGGTCTCTCGTCTTCTTAACCATTTATAACATATCCAGTTGGCACTGCACATAACTGGTCTATAGAGAGTTCTTCAGCAGGTCTTTTTAAACACTTGGGGGAAAAAGGGTGTTCCATTACGTTTGGAATTATGTCTGTGCTCACGTGGACAAGGTTACTGACTGGATAAACTTTACATGAAAAAACATTTTCTCATTTAGAAGGCCAAAATCACATTTTGTCTTCTCACAAATAGTTTCATATTTAATCCTAGAAGTTCCACAACATTTGGATGTAAACCTGACAACTGGGAAATATACACATTCAGAGATACAGTTAATGTTGTTATACTGTCCTTAAAGAGATCCAAAAACAACAACTGATTTGACAATTGTTCTTTAAGGACCCACTGACCATTCCAACTGTTTGGATTACATCATTTTTTTTCATTATTCAACCTTTTTATGTTGTAGTTTTGGCGGGAAGAATCTCCTTGTAACAAAAGGTTTCTTTCCCCTCCATCCTGCAGAGCCCAAAGTTTCTGCAAGGTATTTACAACCGTCAAAACTGTCCAACTCCATTCCTCTCCCCCTCTGTGGGAGAGAGAGGGCGCTGTAGAGCCACTGTAACCTGATCCTTCAGGTGTTCACAGGAGAGTCATTACATTTGCATAAAGATGGAAAGGGTAACAAAAGTATCTCTAAAAGCCTTGATGTTCATCAGTCCACGGTAAGACAAATTGTCTATAAATAGAGTGTTAGCTAAAGACACAGAAATCTCTGGAACATGCTGACATCTCTGTTGACGAGTCTACGATACGCAAAACACTAAACAAGAATGGTGTTCATGGGAGGACACCACGGAAGAAGCCATTGCTGTCCAAAAAAAACTAAAAACATTGCTGCACGTCTGAAGTTTGCAAAAGAGCACCTGGATGTTCCACAGCGCTACTGGCAAAATATTCTGTGGACAGATGTAACTACAGTTGAGTTGTTTGGAAGGAATATATAACACTATGTGGAGAAAAAAAGGCACAGCACACCAACATCAAAACCTCATCCCAACTGTAAAGTATGGTGGAGGGAGCATCCTAGTTTGGGGCTGCTTTGCTGCCTCAGGGCATGGACAGCTTGCTATCATTTACGGAAAAATGAATTTCCAAGTTTATCAAGACATTTTGCAGGAGAATGTTAGGCTATCTGTCTGCAAATTGAAGCTCAGCAGAAGTTGGCCCTCTGGCAAACAGGACAACGACCCAAAACACAGCAGTAAATCCACAACAGAATGGCTTCAACAGAAGAAAATACAGCTTCTAGAGTGGCCCAGTCAGAGTTCTGACCGCAACCTGATTGAGATGCAGTGGCATGACCTCAAGAGAGCAGTTCACGCCAGACATCCCAATAATATTGCTGAACTGAAACAGTTTTATAAAGAGGAATTGTCCAAAATTTCTCCTGACCGTTGTGCAGGTCTGATCCACAACTACAGAAAACGTTTGGTTGAGGTTATTGCTGCCAAAGGAGGGTCAACCTGTTATTAAATCAAAAGGGTTCACATACTTCTTCCACCCTGCACTGTCAATGTTTACACGGTGTGTTCAATAAAGACACGAAAACAAATAATTGCTGGTGTTTTATTAGTTTAAGCAGACTGTGTTTGTCTATTGTTGTGACCTAGATGAAGATCAGATCAAATTTGATGACCCATTTATGCAGAAATCCAGATATTTCCAAAGGGTTCGCACACTTTTTCTTGCCACTGTACAATTTAAAATATTACATTTCATAACACATTGTGTTCCCTCAGGCCACTAATCTACTACTACATATCTACAATACAACATTCATGTGTACGTGTGTGTCTTATGTGTATGTACCTGTGTGTCTCTCTTCACAGTCCCTGCTGTTCCATAAGGTGTATTTCTATCTGTTTTTTAAATCTGATTCTACTGCTTGCATCAGTTACCTGATGTGGAATAGAGTTCCATGTAGTCATGGCTCTATGTAGTACTGTGCGCCTCCCATAGTCTGTTCTGGACTTGGGGACTGTGAAGAGACCTCTGGTGGCATGTCTTGTGGGGTATGTATGGGTGTCCGAACTGTGTGCTAGTAGTTTAAACAGAGATCTCTGTGCTTTCAACATGTCAATACTTACAATAACAAGTAGTGATGAAGTTAATCTCCCCTCCACTTTGAGCCAGGAGAGATTTACATGCATATTATTCATGTTAGGTCTCTGTGTACATCTAAGGACCAGCCGTGCTGCCCTGTTCTGAGACAATTGCAATTTTCCGAGGTCCCTCTGTGGCATTTGACCACATGGCTGAACAGTAGTCCAGGTGTGACAAAACTAGGACCTGCCTTGTTGATAGTGTTGTTAAGAAGGTAGAAACTAGGGCCTGTAGGACCTGCCTTGTTGATAGTGCTGTTAAGAAGGTAGAAACTAGGGCCTGTAGGACCTGCCTTGTTGATAGTGCTGTTAAGAAGGTAGAAACTAGGGCCTGTAGGACCTGCCTTGTTGATAGTGTTGTTAAGAAGGCAGAAACTAGGGCCTGTAGGACCTGCCTTGTTGATAGTGTTGTTAAGAAGGTAGAAACTAGGGCCTGTAGGACCTGCCTTGTTCATAGTGTTGTTAAGAAGGTAGAAACTAGGGCCTGTAGGACCTGCCTTGTTGATAGTGCTGTTAAGAAGGTAGAAACTAGGGCCTGTAGGACCTGCCTTGTTGATAGTGCTGTTAAGAAGGTAGAAACTAGGGCCTGTAGGACCTGCCTTGTTGACAGTGCTATTTAGAAAGTAGAGCAGTTCTTTACCATGGACAGACTTCTCCCCATCTTAGCTACAGTTGTATCAACATGTTTTGACCATGACAGTTTACAATCCAGGGTTACTCCAAGCAGTTTAGTCCCCTGAACTTGCTCAATTTCCACATTATTTATTACAAGATTGAGTTGATTTTTCCCAAATGCAATGCTTTTAGTTTTTTTTTAAAATATTTAGGACTAACTTATTCCTTGCCACCCATTCTGAAACTAACTGCTGCTCTTTGTCTTGTTTTGCAGTGATTTCACTCGCTGTAGTAACTGACGTGTATAACCATAGACACAGTGGCTTTACTCAAAGCCAGTGGTATGTCGTTAGTAAAGATAGAAAAAAAAGTAAGGGGCCTTGGCAGCTGCCCTGGGGAATTCCTGATTCTACATGGATTATGTTGGAGAGGCTTCCATTAAATAACACCCTCTGTGTTCTGTTAGACAGGTAACTCTTCATCCACAGTATAGCAGGGGGTGTAAAGCCATAACACAAGTTTTTCCAGCAGCAGAGTATGATCGATAATGTCAAAAGCCGCACTGAAGTTTAACAAAACAGCCCCCCAATCTTTTTATCATCAATTTCTCTCACCCAATCATCAGTCATTTGTGTAAGTTCTGTGCTTGTTGAATGTCATTCCCTATAAGCGTGCTAAAAGTCTGTTGTTAATTTGTTTACAGTAAAATATCATTGTATCTGGTAAAACACCATTTTTTTCCAGAAGTTTACTAAGGGTTGGTAACAGGCTGATTGGTCAGCTATTTGAGCCAGTAAAGGGGGCTTTACTATTCTTTGGTAGTGGAATGATTTCCCTCCAGGCCTGAGGGCACACATTTTCTAATAGGCTTAAATTGAAGATGTGGCAAATAGGAGTGTCAATATCGTCCGCTATTATCCTCAGTCATTTTCCATCCAAGTTGTCAGACCCCAGTGGCTTGTCAGTGTTGATAGACAACAATTTTTGTTCACTTCTTCCACACTCACTTTATGGAATTCAAAAGGACAACGCTTGTCTTTCATAATTTTATCAGTTATACTTGGATGTGTAGTGTCAGCGTTTGTTGCTGGCATGTCATGCCTAAGTTAGCGAATCTTGCCAGCGAACAAAATCATTAAAGTAATTGGCAATAGAAGTGGGTTGTGACGAATGAGCCTTCTGATTCAGTGAATGGAACAGCAAAATCTGCAGAATCGGGAAGGTTGTATCCACCATATAAATAACATTCTATTGGTTGCAAAAATGTTCTATAATAATTTAAATCCTGTGTTGTTTTGCATATCAGTACATCGAAAATCTCTAATCTGAATAAAGCGAATAAGGCCATTCTTGAACACGGGGTGAGACATTCTTAGTAATCTGCTAGAGAACACGTTTGGATTTAAGTATAACTTTATATTTAAGTATAACCTTTATATGACTGAAACCTTTAGTGAGAGGGCTAATGCATTAATATTTAATAATTTTGTCTGGCTTGCCGTTCCAAATAAAATGTAATATTTTTAAGAACAAGTCGCTAGGTGTAGGCAAGACCATAAGCAAATACGTAAACTGGGATATAACTAAAAGAGTTAACCAGGGTAATTTTTCCACAAATAGACAGGTATTTTCCTTGCCAAGGTAGCTTATCTATTTTTAGCACTTTTCTGGGATGCATGCTTGTTTTCATTGCTTTACTGGGAGGCTTAGCAGCAGTAGATCTGCTCATGTTATTTATGTTAGTGCAGGGTGTGCTGCACACAGTGGACTTCCTACTAGGGGCACACCACCTCAGTGCTAACAGTATAAATCTGGTTCATAGGCACATGATTACTGCATACAATAGCTGTAGGATCAGCAGTGGCACTCAGGGCAGTTAGAGGGACAGCAATTAGGTTACATACATTGTGTCTACCAACGCCCCTAGTATAATGCACATTTGCTGAAGCATTATGAAAACTCACCTACACAATGGTAGGGATTAACAGAGCTGGGCTTGGATCATTGATAAGTCGTTCTGTCAAAGCAGCCTGATCCAGGAATCCAAGTGATTTGGGTGGATCCCATCCTCCTTATAAAACGAGCTTTGTTTCCAGACGGTGTGAAAATTGTCAATAAATGTTACACGCACAGAACTGCAATAGTCTCGTAGCAAGTTATGGAGGACTAAAAGTCTGCTGAACCGTTCAATGCCACGATTTATGGCGGGTACAGGGACAGATAGAAAAGGGGTTGTTTGTTGGTGTCAATCAATCAACCCAATTAGTTCTTTAAAATTCATCTTCATCTGTTCATAATGTCATTGAATCCGACATGAACTACGAGAGACTCAATCTCCTCGATTTCCTGTTTTGGGAGCAGTTTATTGATGTCCTGTACTCATGCTCAGGTGGTGTCAATCAATCAACCCAATTAGTTCTTTAAAATTAATCTTCAGCTGTTCTGAGATGCCCTTCATAATGTCATTGATAGACTCAATCTCCTCGATTTCCTGTTTTGGGAGCAGTTTATTGATAATTATTGATGTCATGCTCCTGGATTGCACGACGTTTTTGCTCCAGGGACTGAGACATTTCTCACCACAACAGGCAGTGCCCCGTCAGATCCAGAAAGTGGGAAAGGAGCCAAACTCGACGACGAAGCCACTGCTGGAGTTGGGAGTCAGGACAGCCGTCACAGACACAGGCTGTCCCAGAGATGAAGGCACCAGTAGACCAGGCACCAGTAGACCAGGCACCAGTAGACCAGGCACCAGTAGACCAGGCACCAGTGCAGCGAAGCTATTCCTTATGTCAATCTGCTGCGGACCTCTCGCAGACGGTCCAGTCAGCTTTGCAGTATACCGCCGCCGTTTCCACGACTACTTGATTGGAATACTCTTCTTGCTGTTTTCCGTCTGCTTCACTACAAGATGGAGGAGGAGAAGCAGATGGAGATAACTTCCTCGACAGGCTAGTTCCAGGTAGCACAAGCCATTCAGATAGGGACAGATGACAAGGCAAGGGGGATACATCCATCAGGCCCTAGCGTAGCCCAGCCACACGAGTTGAGAACAAGAAAAGTTCAATTTAGATTTTTCCACCATAAATTTCGCGCAGAATTCTGTCACCTCATGCCTGTATTCCGCCGAAGCAAACAATTGGCACTCCGGATTGTCAATATTATCCCGGACAAGCAGTGGTTTAAAAAAATACCCAATTGTCATACTTGAGTAAAAGTAAAGATAACTTAATAGAAAATTAATCAAGTAAAAGTGAAAGTCACTCATCAAAATCCTACTTTAGTAAAAGTAAAAAAATATTTGGTTTTAAATATACTTAAGTATCAAAAGTAAATGTAATTGCTAAACTATACTTAAGTATTTTTTTTTTTATCCTTATGTTAAATTCTCTTGATAATTGTGTGAATTAGACCATTTCACTGTCCTGCTAAGCATTCAAAATGTAACGAGTACTTTTGGGTGTCAGGGGAAATGTACGGAGTAAAAAGTACATAATTTTCTTTAGGAATGTAGTGAAGTAAAAGTATAACGTTGTCAAAAATATAAATAGTAAAGTACAGATAACGTAAAAAAAGTAAAACAAATCATTTTATTAAATTTTTGACATGCGTTTTTCTGGATATTTTTGTTGTTGTTATTCTGTCTCTCACTGTTCAAATAAACCTACTATTAAAATTATAGACTGATCATTTCTTTGTCCGTGGGCAAACGTACAAAATCAGCAGGGGATCAAATATTTTTTCCCCCCCACCGTAGCCTGTCTTTTTACTGTTGTTTTATTTCTTTACCTATCTATTGTTCACCTAATACCTTTTTTGCACTATTGGTTAGAGCCTGTAAGTAAGCGTTTCACCTGTTGTATTCAGCGCACGTGACAAATAAACTTTGATTTGAGGATACCCGGGTCAATTAGAAAGGCTGGGTATGTTCATTCGTAAAGTACTCAAACCCCTTAACTTTTCCACCTTTTGTTACATTACAGCCTTATTCCAAATTTGATTAAATTGTTTATTCTCTTCAATCTACACACAATAGCCGATAATTACAAAGCAAAAACAGGTTGAGATTTTTGCAAATGTATATAAAAAATAACTGAAATATCAGATTTACATACTTTGTTGAAGTATCTTTGGCAGCGATTACAGCATTGAGTCTTTTTGGGTATGACGCTACAAGCTTGGCACACCTGTATTTGGGGAGTTTCTCATGATCTTCTCTGCAGATCCTCTCAAGCTCTGTCAGGTTGGATAGGGAGCGTCGCTGCACAGCTATTTTCAGGTCTCTCCACAGATGTTCGATCGGGTTCAAGTCCGGGCTCTGGCTGGGCCACTCAAAGACATTCAGAGAATTGTCCCGAAGCCACTCCTGCGTTGTCTTGACTGTGTGCTTAGGGTCGTTGTCCTGTTGGAAGGTGAACCTTCACTCCAGTCTGGAGCTGGTTTTCATATAGGATCTCTCAATACTTTGCTCCATTCATATTTCCCTTGATCCTGACTAGTCTCCCAGTCCCTGCCGCTGAAAAACCTCCCCAAAGCATGATGCAACCATCATGCTTCACCGTAGGGATGGTGCCAGGTTTCCTCCAGACGTGATGCTAGGCATTCAGGCCGGAGTTCAATCTCAAATCAAATCTTATTGGTCACATACACATGTTTAGCAGGTGTTAATGCGAGTGTAGTGAAATGCTTGTGCTTCTAGTTCCAACAGTGCAGTAATATCCAACAAGTAATCAAACAATTCCCCAACAACTACCTAATACACACAAATCTAAAGGGGTGAATGAGAATATGTACATATAAATATATGGATGAGCGATGGCCAAGCAGCATAGACAAGGTGCAGTAAAACACAGTATATACACATGATATGAGTAATTTAAGATATGTAAACATTAACGTGCCATTATTTAAGTGACTTGTGATCCATTTATTAAAGTGGCCAGTGATATGAGCCTCAGTGTAGGCAGCAGCCTCTCTGAGTTAGTGATGGCTGTTTAACAGTCTGAATGCCTGGAGATTGAAGCTGTTTCTCAATCTCTCGGTCCAAGCTTTGATGCACCTGTACTGACCTCGCCTTCTGGATGATAGCGGGGTGAACAGGCAGTGGCTCGGGTGGTTGTTGTCCTTGATGATCTTTTTGGCCTTCCTGTGACATCGGGTGCTGTAGGTGTCCTGGAGGGCAGGTAGTTTGCCCCTGGTGTTGCATTGTGCAGACCTCACTACCCTCTGGAGAGCCTTACGGTTGAGGGCGGAGCAGTTGTCGTACCAGGCTGTGATACAGCCCGACAGGATGCTCTCGATTGTGCATCTGTAAAACTTTGTCAGGGTTTTGGGTGACAAGACAAATTTCTTCAGCCTCTTGAGGTTGGAGGCGCTGCTACGCCTTCACCACATTGTTTGTGTGAGTGGACCATTTCAGTTTGTCTGTGATGTGTACGCCCAGGAATTTAAGATTTTCCACCTTCCCCACTACTGTCCCATCGATGTGGATAGGGGGCTGCTCCCTCTGCTGTTTCCTGAAGTCCACGATCTTCTCCATTGTTTTGTTGACGTTGAGTGAGAGGGTATTTTCCTGACACCACACTCCGAGGGCCCTCACCTCCTCCCTGTAGGCCGTCTCGTCGTTGTTGGTAATCAAGCCTAACACTGTAGTGTCGTCTGCAAACTTGATGATTGAGTTGGAGGCGTGCATGGCCACGCAGTCATGGGTGAACAGGGAGTACAGGAGAGGGCTGAGAACGCACCCTTGTGGGGCCCCCAGTGTTGAGGGTCAGTGAAGTGGAGATGTTTCCTACCTTCGCCACCTGGGGGCAGCCCGTCAGGAAGTCCAGGACCCAGTTGCATAGGGAGGGGTTGAGACCCAGGGCCTCAATCTTAATGATGAGCTTGGAGGGTACTATGGTGTTGAAGGCTGAGCTGTAGTCAAAGAACAGCATTCTTACATAGGTATTCCTTTTGTCCAGATGGGTTAGGGCAGTGTGCAGTGTGATGGCGATTGCATGTCGTCTGTGGACCTGTTGGGGCAATACGCAAACTGAAGTGGGTCCAGGGTGGCCGGTAAGGTGGAGGTGATATGATCCTTGACTACGTCTCAACGCACTTCATGATGACAGAAGTGAGTGCTACTAGTCATTTACTTCAGTTACCTTTGCCTTCTTGGGTACAGGAACAATGGTGGCCATCTTGAAGCATGTGGGGACAGCAGACTGGGATAGGGAGCGATTGAATATGTCCGTAAACACACCAGCCAGCTGGTCTGCTCATGCTCTGAGGACATGGCTTGGGATGCCGTCTGGGCCGGCAGCCTTGCGAGGGTTAACGTTTAAATGTCTTACTCACGTCGGCCACGGAGAAGGAGAGGGGGGGCCCACAGTCCTTGGAAGCGGGCCACGTTGGTGGCACTGTATTATCCTCAAAGCGGGCAAAGAAGGTGTTCAGTTTGTCTGGAAGCGGGACGTCGGTGTCCGTGACGTGGCTGGTTTTCTTTTTGTAGTCCGTGATTGTCCTGTAGACCCTGCCACATACGTCTCGTGTCTGAGCCGTTGAATTGCGACTCCACCTTGTCCCTGTACCGGCATTTTGCTTGTTTGATTGCCTGTGGAGGGAATAACTACAGTCTATATTCAGCCATATCACCAGACCTCTTTCCATGGTTAAATGCAGTGAATCTTAATTTCATCAGACCAGAGAATCTTGTCTCTCATGGTCAGAGTCCTTTAGGCAAGTGGGCTGTCATGTGCCTTTTACGGAGGAGTGGCTTCCGTCTGGCCACTCTACTATAAAGGCCTGATTGGTGGAGTGCTGCAGAGATGGTTGTCCTTCTGGAAGGTTCTCCCATCTCAACAGAGGAACTCTGGAGCTCTGTTAGAGTGACCATCAGGTTCTTGGTCACCTCCCTGACCAAGGCCCTTCTCCCCCGATTGCTGTTTGCTCAGGCGGCCGCCGGAAAGGATTTGCTGGTTCCAAAGTGCTTCCATTTAAGAATGATGGAGGCCACTGAGTTCTTGGGGACCTTCAATGCTGAAGACATGTTTTTGGTACCCCTTCCCCAGATCTGTGCCTCAACACAATCCTGTCTCGGCGCTCTACGGACAATGGCTTGGTTTTTGCTCTGACATGCACTGTCAACTGTTGGACCTTATATAGACAGGTGTGCCTTTCCAAATCATGTCCAATCAATTGAATTTACCACAGGTGGACTCCAATCAAGTTGTAGAAACATCTGAAGGATGATCAATGGAAACAGGATGCACCCGAGCTCAATTTCAAGTCTCGTTGCAAAGGGTCTGAATAGCTATGTAAATAAGGTGTACATTTTTAATATTGTATACAGCTCCAAAAAACATTAAAAAAAATGTTTTCGCTTTGTCATTATGGGGTGTTGTGTCGATTTAAAAAAAAAAATCTATTTTAGAACAAGGCTGTAATGTATCAAAATGTCTGAATACTTCCCAAATGCACTGCGTAGCTTCTTCCCTTAAATCCAGGGGCACAACTTTCACCGGGGATCGGGGGGGCATGCCCCCCCCCCACATTCTGAATTTGCACTGTCGTCTCCCCGAGTTTTACTATTGAAATGTGATACAAAACGACGCAACGGTGTGCTTTAGGACCACGCGGACGCCTCCGAGCGGTCGGTAGGCTGTTTGGAGTGTTGATCCGACTGGTGATATCCATGGCTGATAAACACTACTTTACTCATGCGGTGATATCCATGGCTGATAAACACTACTTTAATCATGCGGTGATAACCATGGCTGATAAACACTACTTTAATCATGGCTGATATCCATGGCTAATAAACACTACTTTAATCATGGCTGATATCCATGGCTAATAAACACTACTTTAATCATGTAGTGATATCCATGGCTGATAAACACTACTTTAATCATGCGGTGATATCCATGGCTGATAAACACTACTTTAATCATGCGGTGATAACCATGGCTGATAAACACTACTTTAATCATGCGGTGATAACCATGGCTGATAAACACTACTTTAATCATGGCTGATATCCATGGCTGATAAACACTACTTTAATCATGTAGTGATATCCATTGCTGATATCCATGGCTAATAAACACTACTTTAATCATGGCTGATATCCATGGCTGATAAACACTACTTTAATCATGCAGTGATATCCATGGCTGATAAACACTACTTTAATCATGGCTGATGTACACAACTGATAGGTAGTTTCGATCTCAAGTTGGGATGTTTTATTTTATTTTTTTTAAACTGTTGAGCTGACCTCTGACATACACAATACTGTAATTTATTAAAGGAATACTTCATTTCAACCCTGTCGTGTGAAGAGCAGAAATACTACAACACAGAATTCAAAAGAAAGATAATTTTATTGCCATTTTTAAATAAAATAAGAAAAAAAAAACAATAATAATAATAATTATAGCATGCACACCATTCCTTCCTCACTGTATCCATACGGTCCAAATGAACATTTAATGGGAGGATGATATTGGCATTACTCATGTCAAACTTGTTATACTTCTGATCTTTCTGCCGCGGATGGTACAAGAGGTCAGAAAATAAATCAATTAGAAAATTGCAGATTGGGTGAGTGTCTGTAGGATTTGTGTGTATGAATAACAACGCGTCCGTGTGTCGTCTCTTGGCAGACTATGAATGGATCGTGTGCGTGAATAAATTATTATTTTAAGGGTGCATTAAAATTCTTTGTAAATAGATTTAGATTACTTGAAATGACTTGAAATAAGAGATGTTAAAAACATTAAACCCTGTACTTTCAGAAAGATGTGCTTTGCTGACACCTGCTTCCAAACCCCCTCTAACAAACACCATTAACTCTAGGATACCGTCACTTCACACTAACTTCACGACGTGGAACAAACAAAAGATTAAGATTTTAAATTAAATGAGTAAAGAGAAGCAACTTCAAAAACAACAATACATTGGTACAGTAAAAGTACTATCCAGACCTGACTGGCCGAGAAGGACTACCTACCTATCTGGTTTGATCCAGACCTAACTGGTCTATCTATCTGGTTTGATCCAGATCAAACTGGTCTAGAAGGACTGTCTATGTGATCTGTTCTGATCCCGACAGGAGATAAAGTCAATATTACATACAAAAAAAAAAAATACAAATCTTTAAGATAATATTCCTGGAAAAACATTGTTATATAATATATATATATATAATAATATATATATACACACACTAGAATATAATAGATCATGGACGGTTTTAGATACAGCATGTACACAATCACATGCCACCATTCTGAGATCCTATTGGTCAACTAGGAACCAAGATAAAGAAAATGCTGCTTCTAGAATCCCCATATCACTTCCTCATCAGGTTATTGCCAATATACTACAGGTCCATAGAATGACATGGTATTCAGACAGGAGGGGCATTTAGTGTGGCACCAGGCACAGAAATGATCCAAATACATCATAGTAAACAAGTGACTAAAACACACCAAATCATTTGACCTCTGACCTTACCCTGTTTCCCAGCCAATCCAATTTTAGAAGACAAAAAAAAAAAGGCCAAAAATTTGGAGTAGCGTAACATTTGGTTTAATTTGATTGGCTGGGGATGTCATTTGGTTTAATTTGATTGGCTGGGGCGTGGCAGAGACTACCATAGGCATGTCATTTGGTTTAATTTGATTGGCTGGGGCGTGGCAGAGACTACCATAGGCATGTCATTTGGTTTAATTTGATTGGCTGGGGAGTGGCAGAGACTACCATAGGCATGTCATTTGGTTTAATTTGATTGGCTGGGGCGTGGCAGAGACTACCATAGGCATGTCATTTGGTTTAATTTGATTGGCTGGGGAGTGGCAGAGACTACCATAGGCATGTCATTTGGTTTAATTTGATTGGCTGGGGAGTGGCAGAGACTACCATAGGCATGTCATTTGGTTTAATTTGATTGGCTGGGGAGTGGCAGAGACTACCATAGGCATGTCATTTGGTTTAATTTGATTGGCTGGGGAGTGGCAGAGACTACCATAGGCATGTCATTTGGTTTAATTTGATTGGCTGGGGCGTGGCAGAGACTACCATAGGCATGTCATTTGGTTTAATTTGATTGGCTGGGGAGTGGCAGAGACTACCATAGGCATGTCATTTGGTTTAATTTGATTGGCTGGGGAGTGGCAGAGACTACCATAGGCATGTCATTTGGTTTAATTTGATTGGCTGGGGAGTGGCAGAGACTACCATAGGCATGTCATTTGGTTTAATTTGATTGGCTGGGGAGTGGCAGAGACTACCATAGGCATGTCATTTGGTTTAATTTGATTGGCTGGGGAGTGGCAGAGACTACCATAGGCATGTCATTTGGTTTAATTTGATTGGCTGGGGCGTGGCAGAGACTACCATAGGCATGTCATTTGGTTTAATTTGATTGGCTGGGGCGTGGCAGAGACTACCATAGGCATGTCATTTGGTTTAATTTGATTGGCTGGGGCGTGGCAGAGACTACCATAGGCATGTCATTTGGTTTAATTTGATTGGCTGGGGAGTGGCAGAGACTACCATAGGCATGTCATTTGGTTTAATTTCATTGGCTGGGGCGTGGCAGAGACTGCCTTAGAATTAAAATGCCTAGATTGGTCATGCCTATGGAAACTAGCCTGTTAAGACCTGATGGCTCTATAGTGCATTGCCTGTTAGACTAGGGCAGTGTCCCGAACGATCGACCACCTCGGTGATCTCAGCAGCTGTTTGAATGGTCCCCCTAATTCAACTCCCCTAAATACACCGAACAAAAATATAAAACACAAAATGTAAAGTGTTGGTCCCATGTTTCATGAGCTGAAATAAAAGATCCCAGAAATGTTCCATACGCATAAAAAGCTGATTTCTCTAAAATGTTGTGCACAAATTCGTTTACATCCCTGTCAGTGAGCATTACTCCTTTGCCAAAATAATCCATCCACCTGACAGGTGTGGCACATCAAGAAGAAAAACAAACATCATGATCATTACACAGGTGCACCTTGTGCTGGGGATAATAAAAGACCACTTAAATGTGAAGTTTTGTCACGCAACACAATGCCACAGATGTCTGATGTTTTGAGGGAGTGCGCAATTGCCATGCTGACTACAGGAATGTCCACCAGAGCTGTTTACAGATAATTAAATGTTAATATCTCTACCATAAGCCTCCTCCAACGTCGTTTTAGAGAATTTGGCAGTACATCCAACCGGCCTCACAACCGCAGAGACCACAAGTTACCACGCCAACCCAGGACCTCCACTTCCGGCTTCTTCATCTGATGGATCGTCTGGGGGAGGGCTGAGGAGTATACTCATTCTGATTGGCTGGGCCTGGCAGCCAAGCAGTTGGGCCTTTGCCCACCAAGGCCCACCCATGGCTGCAACCTGCCCAGTCATGTGACATCCATAGATTATGGCCTAATTCATTTATTTCAATTGACTGGATTTCCTTTTTTATGAACTATAACTCAGTGTTGCGTTTATATGTTTGTTCAGTATATTGGGGTTAATCACATAACGTGAGAGAATGAGAAATGGTTAAATATTATAATAGCTCATCTGTACTGTGTTAGATACTTTATCCGTGGACTATTATACTGTGAATTTGTTTCTGTCAACGGCTAGCTAGTCGTCCGCCCACAGCTGTAACAATACACTAACCCAATCGTTCCTGAGACCAGGGGTTAGGGGAAGAGAACCCATGCTGTCTATTCAACAAATATCTAGAACCATCCATCCAGGTAGGTAGTATATACTAAACACCTGTCTAGAACCATCCATCCAGGTAGGTAGTATACACTAACACACTGAACACCTGTCTAGAACCATCCATCCATCCATCCAGGTAGGTAGTATACACTAACACACTGAACACCTGTCTAGAACCATCCATCCAGGTAGGTAGTATACACTAACACACTGAACACCTGTCTAGAACCATCCATCCATCCAGGTAGGTAGTATACACTAACACACTGAACACCTGTCTAGAACCATCCATCCAGGTAGGTAGTATACACTAACACACTGAACACCTGTCTAGAACCATCCATCCATCCAGGTAGGTAGTATACACTAACACACTGAACACCTGTCTAGAACCATCCATCCATCCAGGTAGGTAGTATACACTAACACACTGAACACCTGTCTAGAACCATCCATCCAGGTCCAGGTTGGTAGTATACACTAACACACTGAACACCTGTCTAGAACCATCCATCCAGGTAGGTAGTATACACTAACACACTGAACAGCTGTCTAGAACCATCCATCCATCCAGGTAGGTAGTATACACTAACACACTGAACACCTGTCTAGAACCATCCATCCATCCAGGTAGGTAGTATACACTAACACACTGAACACCTGTCTAGAACCATCCATCCATCCAGGTAGGTAGGTAGTATAGACTAACACACTGAACACCTGTCTAGAACCATCCATCCATCCAGGTAGGTAGGTAGTATAGACTAACACACTGAACACCTGTCTAGAACCATCCATCCATCCAGGTAGGTAGTATACACTAACACACTGAACACCTGTCTAGAACCATCCATCCATCCAGGTAGGTAGTATACACTAACACACTGAACACCTGTCTAGAACCATCCATCCATCCAGGTAGGTAGGTAGTATAGACTAACACACTGAACACCTGTCTAGAACCATCCATCCATCCAGGTAGGTAGTATACACTAACACACTGAACACCTGTCTAGAACCATCCATCCATCCAGGTAGGTAGTATACACTAACACACTGAACACCTGTCTAGAACCATCCATCCAGGTAGGTAGTATACACTAACACACTGAACACCTGTCTAGAACCATCCATCCATCCAGGTAGGTAGTATACACTAACACACTGAACACCTGTCTAGAACCATCCATCCATCCATCCAGGTAGGTAGTATACACTAAACACATTTTCTACAATGGTCACCTCTATCATTATTGCACAGTGATTAGCAGCAGAGAGCTGAGACAGTATGACTGTCTCAAAGGGCACCCTATTCCCTATATAGTGCGCTACTTTAGACCAGGGTCCATAGAGTACTGTGACAGCTAGGGTCAGCAGTCTTAGCCTAAATACATCACACAGCTAGAATGCCAACAAACAGCCTGGTCCCTTTGAGCTCTGGTCAAAGTGCAGCACGATATGGAGAAGTTGTTCATGAAATGGAAGCATTTCACTGTTGTTTTAGAAGCATGTGACAAATACAATTTGGATTTGAGATGCCCCCAAGGAGTGGACAGAGAGAAGTCTGACCCTAAAGCTAAACCTTGTTGACGGTCCTCTCAGAGGGTCTGTAGTCTAAACCTCGTTGACGGTCCTCTCAGAGGGTCTGTAGTCTAAACCTCGTTGACGGTCCTCTCAGAGGGTCTGTAGTCTAAACCTCGTTGACGGTCCTCTCAGAGGGTCTGTAGTCTAAACCTCGTTGACGGTCCTCTCAGAGGGTCTGTAGTCTAAACCTCGTTGACGGTCCTCTCAGAGGGTCTGTAGTCTAAACCTCGTTGACGGTCCTCTCAGAGGGTCTGTAGTCTAAACCTCGTTGACGGTCCTCTCAGAGGGTCTGTAGTCTAAACCTCGTTGACGGTCCTCTCAGAGGGTCTGTAGTCTAAACCTCGTTGACGGTCCTCTCAGAGGGTCTGTAGTCTAAACCTCGTTGACGGTCCTCTCAGAGGGTCTGTAGTCTAAACCTCGTTGACGGTCCTCTCAGAGGGTCTGTAGTCTAAACCTCGTTGACGGTCCTCTCAGAGGGTCTGTAGTCTAAACCTCGTTGACGGTCCTCTCAGAGAGTCTGTAGTCGTTTGTGTTAGCTGAAGACAAGTAGAAGGACTGGGTCTTCCTCTTCAGACGGGCTCGCTTGGTGGCCAGAGAGCGCTTGCTGCTGGAGATGATCTCAGAGATGAACATCTTACAGTCGATGCAGACCTCCACGGTACACCAATCCTCTGTGAGCTCCTTGGGAAGAGCCAGCTTGTCACGAGACCCCTCCATTTTGCGTTTGGATAACCTGGGGGAGGAGAGCAGAAGGGAGGTTTCACTTTAAACTTTATTTAACCAGGTGGGTCAGTTGAGAACTAATTCCCATTTTCAATGACTTCCTGACAAGGACTTCCTGACAAGGACTTCCTGACAAGGACTTCAAGAGGGTCCTTTTCACTACTTCCTTTATTTAGGAAGAGCAGGTACCTAGCCAACCCCCTAGCCCTGTAGCCTTCTGACCAACAATACCAGGTACCTAGCCCTGCAGCCTTCTGACCAACAATACCAGGTACCTAGCCAACCACCTAGCCCTGCAGCCTTCTGACCAACAATACCAGGTACCTAGCCAACCACCTAGCCCTGCAGCCTTCTGACCAACAATACCAGGTACCTAGCCAACCACCTAGCCCTGCAGCCTTCTGACCAACAATACCAGGTACCTAGCCCTGTAGCCTTCTGACCAACAATACCAGGTACCTAGCCAACCACCTAGCCCTGCAGCCTTCTGACCAACAATACCAGGTACCTAGCCCTGTAGCCTTCTGACCAACAATACCAGGTACCTAGCCCTGTAGCCTTCTGACCAACAATACCAGGTACCTAGCCCTGTAGCCTTCTGACCAACAATACCAGGTACCTAGCCCTGTAGCCTTCTGACCAACAATACCAGGTACCTAGCCAACCCCCTAGCCCTGCAGCCTTCTGACCAACAATACCAGGTACCTAGCCCCCCCTGCCCTGAGCCTTCTGACCAACAATACCAGGTACCTAGCCAACCCCCTAGCCCTGCAGCCTTCTGACCAACAATACCAGGTACCTAGCCAACCCCCTAGCCCTGTAGCCTTCTGACCAACAATACCAGGTACCTAGCCAACCACCTAGCCCTGTAGCCTTCTGACCAACAATACCAGGTACCTAGCCAACCACCTAGCCCTGTAGCCTTCTGACCAACAATACCAGGTACCTAGCCCTGTAGCCTTCTGACCAACAATGCCAGGTACCTAGCCCCGTAGCCTTCTGACCAACAATACCAGGTACCTAGCCAACCACCTAGCCCTGTAGCCTTCTGACCAACAATACCAGGTACCTAGCCAACCACCTAGCCCTGCAGCCTTCTGACCAACAATACCAGGTACCTAGCCCTGTAGCCTTCTGACCAACAATACCAGGTACCTAGCCAACCCCCTAGCCCTGTAGCCTTCTGACCAACAATACCAGGTACCTAGCCAACCACCTAGCCCTGTAGCCTTCTGACCAACAATACCAGGTACCTAGCCAACCCCCTAGCCCTGCAGCCTTCTGACCAACAATACCAGGTACCTAGCCAACCCCCTAGCCCTGTAGGCTTCTGACCAACAACACCAGGTTACCTAGCCAACCCCCTAGCCCTGTAGCCTTCTGACCAACAATACCAGGTACCTAGCCAACCCCCTAGCCCTGTAGCCTTCTGACCAACAAGATTGAACTGCTCTGTCTGGTAGGTAGCCAGGACTGCGGTAGATTGAACTGCTCTGTCTGGTAGGTAGCGAGGACTGCGGTAGATTGAACTGCTCAGTCTG
The DNA here is from genome assembly GCF_965601325.2 of Salmo salar. Lineage (NCBI taxonomy): Eukaryota > Metazoa > Chordata > Actinopteri > Salmoniformes > Salmonidae > Salmo > Salmo salar. Next base: position 108,374,374 of record NC_138304.1, read on the forward strand.
GTAGGTAGCCAGGACTGCGGTAGATTGAACTGCTCAGTCTGGTAGGTAGCGAGGACTGCGGTAGATTGAACTGCTCAGTCTGGTAGGTAGCCAGGACTGCGGTAGATTGAAGTGTACTGTCCCCTAGTGGTCATACTCAGGACCATATCTGCATTTTTTTATTATCATTTAAACAATAAAAGGAATAGCAGTTTAAATGTTACTCGTCACATCCCTAAGCCCAAAGACCGATAATGATGTTATTGTGTACCTTGAGACGGTCCGGCTGTGGTGCTGGCTGGACGAAGGGATGTCCAAGGCTGATGTCCCTTCTGCCTCCTCCCTGGGTAGAGTGGCAGTAGGACCCAGAGAGGAGATGGACAGGTTGGCATACGGCTTAGATGGAAGTCTCTTCTGGAAACAACGGGACAGAGTAAGGAGGGTCAGATAAATAGAGGATCTGAACATCCAATCTGTCAACAATTAAAGGGCAAGTGTGGTCAATGGGTGGACATGGAGGACTTTAGCTCACCTTTTTACAGCACTGCGAGCACACAGGCCTGGAGAGAGAGGAATATTCAGTCACACAACAAGTCTCATTCATTCTGATTAATGTTAAGAGATTCTCCGGTACTTTTGTATACTTTTTAGCCAGTAGTCCTGAAAGTAGTGTTTATGTGCCAAAAGTGGTCAATGAAAATTGCGTAGTACATCCCCCCCCCCCCCCCCCCCACACACACACACACACACACACGTACAAATACGTCATTGTTCTCTCTCTGCTGTGTGTGCATCTTGCTAGCTGTCACTCAAATGGTGAGGGGCTGAAGCTCATTGGCTAGAATTCAAATTGCTAGGGGGCTGGTCTATGTGGGGGAAAATGTAGGAAATATTGTGCAGCACAGCTTACAGAAAAACAGTCGCTTCAAACGAGGAATTTGTGAGGTTAGACTAATTCTGCATGTATGAACTATACATTGACACATCCAGCCCAAAGCGGGAGGTTTGAAAAATACTTCGTAGTCACCAAAATTCTGGACAATGTCTTTGAACAAAGATTCCACCCAAAAAGCTCTACTTTTGGTATTTGTATCATATAGTCCCAAACTGTTTCGCATGTGAGCAATCAAGTTAAGATGTAGAACTTTCAAAATACAGAACTACTGCGGTTATGATGAGATTGTTTTTGGGTGAAATTTACTTTAGAGAAAGATAATAATAAACATCAGGGGTTGGAACCTGTTCAGGGAACAGAACCAAAAATGTTCTTTTACGGTTTTTTGAGGAACAGAAAGAGAACCAAGAACGAAAGTGATCTATACTGCTCCGGAACAGAACAGTTGTTTTAAAAGCACGGGAACCAGTTAATAACGCTCATTTACCGTCAAGATATTTTTTTTCCCCCTGGCATCCCTGGCATCCCACAAAAAACACAAGGTGCCTATGCAAAGCCCTTACTCTGTCACATAGAAATGTATTCCAGTGTCTGCCGGTCAGCTGAACATTTTTGGCAGTATGTGTAGGCAACCGGACTCTCCGTAGCGTAGGCTACTGCACTGACGTTACAAGCGTGATTCAGAAATTAGGGAGAGATTTTTAATTAGAGAAGAATGCATTAACGTTTCAATGCTAGTTGCGGATACTACAGTAGTTTCACATTGGATTTATTAACTACAAAAATGGTAAGACTTGTTTTTAATTCTGGTGCCGCTCTACACACACACAAGCTTTGCTAGCTTGCTCTGGTCCAACTTTAAGCCAACTCCCTGAAGTTCAGCCATTCAAAGGTCCTCCATAGAGGAACTGTAACTCTGTGTCGCACTGCTTTGCTTTATCTTGGCCAGGTCGCAGTTGTAAACGAGAACTTGTTCTCAACTAGCCTCCCTGGTTAAATAAAGGTGAAATAAATAAAATAGAAATAGAAGTCGCTCACTCCGTAGGTGTAATTCTGTGCCCGTAGTAAACTGCCTGCATAATTCAGATAATGCATTTCATAACAACATGCCCAGCATTTGAAGTCAAGCCTCCTCCACCCTCTTTCGCTCTCTCTCACACCAACAACATTTCAGTTGCATCTCACGCCCTACACTTGTCTGTCCAGTAACCATGTCCAGTAACCATGCACTATCGGCTGCAAAATCAAATCAAATTGTATTGGTCACACACATGTTTAGCAGGTGTTAATGCGAGTGTAGCGAAATGTTTTTGCTTCTAGTTCTGACCGTGCAGTAATATCCAACGAGTAATATAACGTAACAATTCCACAACAACTACCTAACACACACAAGTGTAAAGGAATGAATAAGAATATGTACATATAAATATGCATAGGCTAAAACAACTATAGCTTGCCCCATGTCCATAGCAAGCTGCTCTATCGGCACTGATTGGTGAAGTCAGTTAATGTCAAGCTAATGAATAAAAAAAAATGATTTCAGAGGCTTAAAACAGAAGAGAAAGGAACAATAACAACAACAAACAATTGGTTCAGAACTTTATTTTGCAGGTCGGAACTCAAAATAAAATTACATTCTGTTCAGAACGAAACGATTGGAAAATGATTTTGGTTCCAACCCCTGTCTACAAAATAACTGTACGATAAAAACCTACAACTGTACTATAAATACAGCTGTACTATAAAATGTACCTTTTGCAGAATTGGCAGGTGTAAGACCAGGTGAAGATGGAGAACCTTGTAGTCTGACAGGAGAAACACAGCTACAGGAGAGAGGAGGAGAACGGTTATTTCAGAAATCAAGTAAATATCAAGTCAAAGACATTAAGCGATACAGGGCTGGCACAAGAAAATACAGTCAGACTACTTTGCTGCTGGTACAGTATCTAGACAGGCCCGGCCCCGCTGGTACAGTATCTAGACAGGCCCGGCCCCGCTGGTACAGTATCTAGACAGGCCCGGCCCGGCTGGTACAGTATCTAAGCAGGCCCGGCCCCGCTGGTACAGTATCTAGACAGGCCCGGCCCCGCTGGTACAGTATCTAGACAGGCCCAGCCCCGCTGGTACAGTATCTAGACAGGCCCAGCCCCGCTGGTACAGTATCTAGACAGGCCCAGCCCCGCTGGTACAGTATCTAGACAGGCCCAGCCCCGCTGGTACAGTATCTAGACAGGCCCAGCCCCGCTGGTACAGTATCTAGACAGGCCCATCCCCGCTGGTACAGTATCTAGACAGGCCCATCCCCGCTGGTACAGTATCTAGACAGGCCCAGCCCCGCTGGTACAGTATCTAGACAGGCCCGCTGGTACAGTATCTAGACAGCCCCGCTGGTACAGTATCTAGACAGCCCCGCTGGTACAGTATCTAGACAGCCCCGCTGGTACAGTATCTAGACAGCCCCGCTGGTACAGTATCTAGACAGCCCCGCTGGTACAGTATCTAGACAGCCCCGCTGGTACAGTATCTAGACAGCCCCGCTGGTACAGTATCTAGACAGCCCCGCTGGTACAGTATCTAGACAGGCCCAGCCCCGCTGGTACAGTATCTAGACAGGCCCAGGGTCTAGCCCTGCTGGTACAGTATCTAGACAGCCCCGCTGGTACAGTATCTAGACAGGCCCAGGGTCTAGCCCTGCTGGTACAGTATCTAGACAGGCCCAGGTCTCACCTTTCCTTTCCTCAGTGCGTTGTAGATGTCTTTGTACTGTTGGAACTTCTCCAGCTCAGCTTTGACCAGAACTTGTCTGATGTGCATCACCTCTTCTACTGTTAGAGCCAGACACTCTACAGGGTAGCAGAAGTCCTCCTGAAATAACACACACAGACAGAGACAGCTGTTTAGCTTTAATAAAGTAGCCTGGGTACTAGTCCGTTTGTGATGCGAAACAGGTGTGGGACCAGACTATTAAAGCTCCAGGACAACGGAAAGGCTCAACATGCCATAGAGGAGATGTACCTTTATTCTGACATGAAAATGATCACTTTAACAAAGCATCTTTGAGTTAACCTACAGCCCAACAACCTACAGCCCAACAACAACTTTCTTTCTCTAAGCACAACAGAACAAGATGGAGGTGGTTGGTTACCATGGAAACAACACCATTATGGAAGCGTGCGGCTCCTCAATTCCCCCACATCCCACCCGTTGTTATTAACCCCCCCACCGTGTTATTAACCCCCCACCGCGTCCCACCCGTTGTGTTATTAACCCCCCCGCCGCGTCCCACCCGTTGTGTTATTAACCCCCCACCGCGTCCCACCCGTTGTTATTAACCCCCACACGGCGTCCCACCCGTTGTGTTATTAACCCCCACACGGCGTCCCACCCGTTGTGTTATTAACCCCCACAAGGCGTCCCACCCGTTGTGTTATTAACCCCCACACGGCGTCCCACCCGTTGTGTTATTAACCCCCCACCGCGTCCCACCCGTTGTGTTATTAACCCCCACACGGCGTCCCACCCGTTGTGTTATTAACCCCCACAAGGCGTCCCACCCGTTGTGTTATTAACCCCCCACCCCACCCCACCCGTTGTGTTATTAACCCCCCATCCCACCCGTTGTGTTATTAACCCCATCCCACCCGTTGTGTTATTAACCCCCCCCGTCCCACCCAACCCGTTGTTTTATTAACCCCCCAACCCGATGTGTTATTAACCCCCCCCCGTCCCACCCGTTGTGTTATTAACCCCCCCCCCCGTCCCACCCAACCCGTTGTTTTATTAACCCCCCAACCCGTTGTGTTATTAACCCCCCCATCCCACCCGTTGTGTTATTAACCCCCCCGCCGCGTCCCACCCGTTGTGTTATTAACCCCCCGTCCCACTCGTTGTGTTATTAACCCCCCGTCCCACTCGTTGTGTTATTAACCCCCCAACCCGTTGTTTTATTAACACCCCAACCCGTTGTGTTATTAACACCCCCACCCCACCCGTTGTGTTATTAACCCCCCACCCCACCCGTTGTGTTATTAACCCCCCACCCCACCCGTTGTGTTATTAACCCCCCACCCCACCCGTTGTGTTAACCCCCCCACCCGTTGTGTTATTAACCCCCCACCGCGTCCCACCCGTTGTGTTATTAACCCCCCCATCCCACCCGTTGTGTTATTAACCCCCCACCGCGTCCCACCCGTTGTTTTATTAACCCCCCCACCCCACCCGTTGTGTTATTAACCCCCCCACCCGTTGTGTTAACCCCCCCACCCGTTGTGTTAACCCCCCACCCGTTGTGTTATTAACCCCCCCACCCGTTGTGTTATTAACCCCCCACCGCGTCCCACCCGTTGTGTTATTAACCCCCCATCCCACCCGTTGTGTTATTAACCCCCCCATCCCACCCGTTGTGTTATTAACCCCCATCCCACCCGTTGTGTTATTAACCCCCATCCCACCCGTTGTGTTAACCCCCCCATCCCACCCTTTGTGTTATTAACCCCCACCCCACCCGTTGTGTTAACCCACCCCACCCGTTGTGTTATTAACCCCCACCCCACCCGTTGTGTTAACCCACCCCACCCGTTGTGTTATTAACCCCCCACCGCGTCCCACCCGTTGTGTTATTAACCCCCCACCGCGTCCCACCCGTTGTGTTATTAACCCCCCACCCCACCCGTTGTGTTATTAACCCCCCACCCCACCCCACCCGTTGTGTTATTAAACCCCCCACCGCATCCCACCCGTTGTGTTATTAAACCCCCCACCGCATCCCACCCGTTGTGTTATTAACCCCCCCACCCCATCCCACCCGTTGTGTTATTAACCCCCCCCACCCCATCCCACCCGTTGTGTTATTAACCCCCCCACCCCATCCCACCCGTTGTGTTATTAACCCCCCCACATCCCACCCGTTGTGTTATTAACCCCCCACCCCACCCGTTGTGTTATTAAACCCCCCCAGGATATTACTCCCAGGGAGCACACAGAGCATGCCCAGACTGATAATGAAGTGAACAACACAGCAGCTCTGAGGACATCTTAACACCCAGTGACTCATGTAGTCAGGTGGAGTGTATAAAGTCTAAAATGTCTTCCCAAACAGTGTTAGTTTTAACACTAAAAGCTGTATTAGGTGATCATTGATGAAGTCATTGTGTGCGTTTCCAGGTCATCTTTTTTTGCAGTCTGGGGTCCAATAATATCTGAATATTGTTATAATATACATCAATGTGGTGACGACCTGGGACGCATCCACAGTTAGAGTGGAGTGGTATAATACAGCCATGACATACCACCTTAGCACCACCGCTGGGGGCCGGGTTTTCCACCTGACAGGACCACTACCCAGACAGGACCACTACCCAGACAGGACCACTAACCAGACAGGACCACTAACCAGACAGGACCACTAACCAGACAGGACCACTAACCAGACAGGACCACTAACCAGACAGGACCACTACCCAGACAGGACCACTACCCAGACAGGACCACTACCCAGACAGGACCACTAACCTGACAGGACCACTAACCTGACAGGACCACTAACCTGACAGGACCACTAACCTGACAGGACCACTAACCTGACAGGACCACTAACCTGACAGGACCACTAACCTGACAGGACCACTACCCAGACTCCTCCTCCAGAATACCATTCTATCATTATATCTGCCTCTGAAGATGACAAAAACACCGTCTGGTACAAACTGCTCTTCTGAGCTGGCCAACTTTGATAGAAAATGAGATTCATACAAAAGGAGAGGGAGAAGAAAGCAAGCAGCTGGTAAGGATCCTAATGAACTCCTCATACCAGAGAAGGGGGCTCTCGCTGTCTGCCACCAGGCACATCATATTATTTAACCTTTACTTAACCAGGCAAGTCATTTAAGAACAAAGTCTTATTTACAATGACGACCTACCCCCCCGCCAAACCCGGACGACGCTGGGCCAGCTGTGCGCCGCCCTATGGGACTCCCAATCACGGCCAGTTGTGATACAGCCTTGAATCGAACCAGGGTCTGTAGTGACGCCTCTAGCACTGAGATACAGTGCCTTAAAACGCTGCGCCACTCGGGAGCCCCAAATATATCCAGCTACACTGGTTCTGAAGGGGTAGAGACGGTAAGGTAGGTAGTTGGTTCTGAAGGGGTAGAGACGGTAAGGTAGGTAGCTGGTTCTGAAGGGGTAGAGACGGTAAGATAGGTAGGTAGCTGGTTCTGAAGGGGTAGAGACGGTAAGGTAGGTAGGTAGCTGGTTCTGAAGGGGTAGAGACGGTAAGGTAGGTAGGTAGCTGGTTCTGAAGGGGTAGAGACGGTAAGGTAGGTAGGTACTTGGTTCTGAAGGGGTAGAGACGGTAAGGTAGGTAGGTAGTTGGTTCTGAAGGGGTAGAGACGGTAAGGTAGGTAGGTAGTTGGTTCTGAAGGGGTAGAGACGGTAAGGTAGGTAGGTACTTGGTTCTGAAGGTAGAGACGGTAAGGTAGGTAGGTAGCTGGTTCTGAAGGGGTAGAGACGGTAAGGTAGGTAGGTAGGTAGCTGGTTCTGAAGGGGTAGAGGCGGTAAGGTAGGTAGGTAGCTGGTTCTGAAGGGGTAGAGATGGTAAGGTAGGTAGGTAGTTGGTTCTGAAGGGGTAGAGACGGTAAGGTAGGTAGGTAGCTGGTTCTGAAGGTAGAGACGGTAAGGTAGGTAGGTAGTTGGTTCTGAAGGGGTAGAGACGGTAAGGTAGGTAGGTAGCTGGTTCTGAAGGTAGAGACGGTAAGGTAGGTAGGTAGTTGGTTCTGAAGGTAGAGACGGTAAGGTAGGTAGGTAGTTGGTTCTGAAGGGGTAGAGACGGTAAGGTAGGTAGGTAGTTGGTTCTGAAGGGGTAGAGACGGTAAGGTAGGTAGGTAGCTGGTTCTGAAGGGGTAGAGATGGTAAGGTAGGTAGGTAGTTGGTTCTGAAGGGGTAGAGACGGTAAGGTAGGTAGGTAGTTGGTTCTGAAGGGGTAGAGACGGTAAGGTAGGTAGGTAGCTGGTTCTGAAGGCGTAGAGACGGTAAGGTAGGTAGGTAGTTGGTTCTCAAGGGGTAGAGACGGTAAGGTAGGTAGGTAGCTGGTTCTGAAGGGGTAGAGACGGTAAGGTAGGTAGGTAGCTGGTTCTGAAGGGGAAGAGACGGTAAGGTAGGTAGGTAGCTGGTTCTGAAGGGGTAGAGATGGTAAGGTAGGTAGGTAGTTGGTTCTGAAGGGGTAGAGACGGTAAGGTAGGTAGCTGGTTCTGAAGGGGTAGAGACGGTAAGGTAGGTAGTTGGTTCTGAAGGGGTAGAGACGGTAAGGTAGGTAGGTAGCTGGTTCTGAAGGGGTAGAGACGGTAAGGTAGGTAGGTAGCTGGTTCTGAAGGGGTAGAGACGGTAAGGTAGGTAGGTAGCTGGTTCTGAAGGGGTAGAGACGGTAAGGTAGGTAGGTAGCTGGTTCTGAAGGGGTAGAGACGGTAAGGTAGGTAGGTAGCTGGTTCTGAAGGGGTAGAGACGGTAAGGTAGGTAGGTAGCTGGTTCTGAAGGGGTAGAGACGGTAAGGTAGGTAGGTAGTTGGTTCTGAAGGGGTAGAGACGGTAAGGTAGGTAGCTGGTTCTGAAGGGATAGAGACGGTAAGGTAGGTAGCTGGTTCTGAAGGGGTAGAGACGGTAAGGTAGGTAGGTAGTTGGTTCTGAAGGGGTAGAGACGGTAAGGTAGGTAGGTAGCTGGTTCTGAAGGGGTAGAGACGGTAAGGTAGGTAGGTAGTTGGTTCTGAAGGGGTAGAGACGGTAAGGTAGGTAGGTAGTTGGTTCTGAAGGGGTAGAGACGGTAAGGTAGGTAGGTAGTTGGTTCTGAAGGGGTAGAGACGGTAAGGTAGGTAGGTAGCTGGTTCTGAAGGGGTAGAGACGGTAAGGTAGGTAGGTAGTTGGTTCTGAAGGGGTAGAGACGGTAAGGTAGGTAGGTAGCTGGTTCTGAAGGGGTAGAGGCGGTAAGGTAGGTAGGTAGCTGGTTCTGAAGGGGTAGAGACGGTAAGGTAGGTAGGTAGTTGGTTCTGAAGGGGTAGAGACGGTAAGGTAGGTAGGTAGTTGGTTCTGAAGGGGTAGAGGCGGTAAGGTAGGTAGTTGGTTCTGAAGGGGTAGAGGCGGTAAGGTAGGTAGTTGGTTCTGAAGGGGTAGAGGCGGTAAGGTAGGTAGGTAGCTGGTTCTGAAGGGGTAGAGACGGTAAGGTAGGTAGGTAGCTGGTTCTGAAGGGGTAGAGACGGTAAGGTAGGTAGGTAGCTGGTTCTGAAGGGGTAGAGACGGTAAGGTAGGTAGGTAGCTGGTTCTGAAGGGGTAGAGACGGTAAGGTAGGTAGGTAGCTGGTTCTGAAGGGGTAGAGACGGTAAGGTAGGTAGGTAGTTGGTTCTGAAGGGGTAGAGACGGTAAGGTAGGTAGCTGGTTCTGAAGGGATAGAGACGGTAAGGTAGGTAGCTGGTTCTGAAGGGGTAGAGACGTTAAGGTAGGTAGGTAGTTGGTTCTGAAGGGGTAGAGACGGTAAGGTAGGTAGGTAGCTGGTTCTGAAGGGGTAGAGACGGTAAGGTAGGTAGGTAGTTGGTTCTGAAGGGGTAGAGACGGTAAGGTAGGTAGGTAGTTGGTTCTGAAGGGGTAGAGACGGTAAGGTAGGTAGGTAGTTGGTTCTGAAGGGGTAGAGACGGTAAGGTAGGTAGGTAGCTGGTTCTGAAGGGGTAGAGACGGTAAGGTAGGTAGGTAGTTGGTTCTGAAGGGGTAGAGACGGTAAGGTAGGTAGGTAGCTGGTTCTGAAGGGGTAGAGGCGGTAAGGTAGGTAGGTAGCTGGTTCTGAAGGGGTAGAGACGGTAAGGTAGGTAGGTAGTTGGTTCTGAAGGGGTAGAGACGGTAAGGTAGGTAGGTAGTTGGTTCTGAAGGGGTAGAGGCGGTAAGGTAGGTAGTTGGTTCTGAAGGGGTAGAGGCGGTAAGGTAGGTAGTTGGTTCTGAAGGGGTAGAGGCGGTAAGGTAGGTAGGTAGCTGGTTCTGAAGGGGTAGAGACGGTAAGGTAGGTAGGTAGCTGGTTCTGAAGGGGTAGAGGCGGTAAGGTAGGTAGGTAGTTGGTTCTGAAGGGGTAGAGACGGTAAGGTAGGTAGGTAGCTGGTTCTGAAGGGGTAGAGACGGTAAGGTAGGTAGGTAGCTGGTTCTGAAGGGGTAGAGACGGTAAGGTAGGTAGGTAGCTGGTTCTGAAGGGGTAGAGACGGTAAGGTAGGTAGGTAGCTGGTTCTGAAGGGGTAGAGACGGTAAGGTAGGTAGGTAGCTGGTTCTGAAGGGGTAGAGACGGTAAGGTAGGTAGGTAGCTGGTTCTGAAGGGGTAGAGACGGTAAGGTAGGTAGGTAGCTGGTTCTGAAGGGGTAGAGACGGTAAGGAAGGTAGGTAGCTGGTTCTGAAGGGGTAGAGACGGTAAGGTAGGTAGGTAGCTGGTTCTGAAGGGGTAGAGACGGTAAGGTAGGTAGGTAGTTGGTTCTGAAGGGGTAGAGATGGTAAGGTAGGTAGGTAGTTGGTTCTGAAGGGGTAGAGATGGTAAGGTAGGTAGGTAGTTCTGAAGGGGTAGAGACGGTAAGGTAGGTAGGTAGTTGGTTCTGAAGGGGTAGAGGCGGTAAGGTAGGTAGTTGGTTCTGAAGGGGTAGAGGCGGTAAGGTAGGTAGGTAGCTGGTTCTGAAGGGGTAGAGACGGTAAGGTAGGTAGGTAGCTGGTTCTGAAGGGGTAGAGGCGGTAAGGTAGGTAGGTAGTTGGTTCTGAAGGGGTAGAGACGGTAAGGTAGGTAGGTAGTTGGTTCTGAAGGGGTAGAGACGGTAAGGTAGGTAGGTAGCTGGTTCTGAAGGGGTAGAGGCGGTAAGGTAGGTAGGTAGCTGGTTCTGAAGGGGTAGAGACGGTAAGGTAGGTAGGTAGTTGGTTCTGAAGGGGTAGAGACGGTAAGGTAGGTAGGTAGTTGGTTCTGAAGGGGTAGAGGCGGTAAGGTAGGTAGTTGGTTCTGAAGGGGTAGAGGCGGTAAGGTAGGTAGTTGGTTCTGAAGGGGTAGAGGCGGTAAGGTAGGTAGGTAGCTGGTTCTGAAGGGGTAGAGGCGGTAAGGTAGGTAGTTGGTTCTGAAGGGGTAGAGGCGGTAAGGTAGGTAGGTAGCTGGTTCTGAAGGGGTAGAGACGGTAAGGTAGGTAGGTAGCTGGTTCTGAAGGGGTAGAGGCGGTAAGGTAGGTAGGTAGTTGGTTCTGAAGGGGTAGAGACGGTAAGGTAGGTAGGTAGTTGGTTCTGAAGGGGTAGAGACGGTAAGGTAGGTAGGTAGCTGGTTCTGAAGGGGTAGAGGCGGTAAGGTAGGTAGGTAGCTGGTTCTGAAGGGGTAGAGACGGTAAGGTAGGTAGGTAGTTGGTTCTGAAGGGGTAGAGACGGTAAGGTAGGTAGGTAGTTGGTTCTGAAGGGGTAGAGGCGGTAAGGTAGGTAGTTGGTTCTGAAGGGGTAGAGGCGGTAAGGTAGGTAGTTGGTTCTGAAGGGGTAGAGGCGGTAAGGTAGGTAGGTAGCTGGTTCTGAAGGGGTAGAGACGGTAAGGTAGGTAGGTAGCTGGTTCTGAAGGGGTAGAGGCGGTAAGGTAGGTAGGTAGTTGGTTCTGAAGGGGTAGAGACGGTAAGGTAGGTAGGTAGTTGGTTCTGAAGGGGTAGAGACGGTAAGGTAGGTAGGTAGCTGGTTCTGAAGGGGTAGAGACGGTAAGGTAGGTAGGTAGCTGGTTCTGAAGGGGTAGAGACGGTAAGGTAGGTAGGTAGCTGGTTCTGAAGGGGTAGAGACGGTAAGGTAGGTAGGTAGTTGGTTCTGAAGGGGTAGAGATGGTAAGGTAGGTAGGTAGTTCTGAAGGGGTAGAGACGGTAAGGTAGGTAGGTAGCTGGTTCTGAAGGGGTAGAGACGGTAAGGTAGGTAGGTAGCTGGTTCTGAAGGGGTAGAGACGGTAAGGTAGGTAGGTAGCTGGTTCTGAAGGGGTAGAGACGGTAAGGTAGGTAGGTAGCTGGTTCTGAAGGGGTAGAGACGGTAAGGTAGGTAGGTAGCTGGTTCTGAAGGGGTAGAGACGGTAAGGTAGGTAGGTAGCTGGTTCTGAAGGGGTAGAGACGGTAAGGTAGGTAGGTAGCTGGTTCTGAAGGGGTAGAGACGGTAAGGTAGGTAGGTAGCTGGTTCTGAAGGGGTAGAGACGGTAAGGTAGGTAGGTAGTTGGTTCTGAAGGGGTAGAGACGGTAAGGTAGGTAGGTAGTTGGTTCTGAAGGGGTAGAGACGGTAAGGTAGGTAGGTAGTTCTGAAGGGGTAGAGACGGTAAGGTAGGTAGGTAGTTGGTTCTGAAGGGGTAGAGGCGGTAAGGTAGGTAGTTGGTTCTGAAGGGGTAGAGGCGGTAAGGTAGGTAGGTAGCTGGTTCTGAAGGGGTAGAGACGGTAAGGTAGGTAGGTAGCTGGTTCTGAAGGGGTAGAGGCGGTAAGGTAGGTAGGTAGTTGGTTCTGAAGGGGTAGAGACGGTAAGGTAGGTAGGTAGTTGGTTCTGAAGGGGTAGAGACGGTAAGGTAGGTAGGTAGTTGGTTCTGAAGGGGTAGAGGCGGTAAGGTAGGTAGTTGGTTCTGAAGGGGTAGAGGCGGTAAGGTAGGTAGTTGGTTCTGAAGGGGTAGAGGCGGTAAGGTAGGTAGGTAGCTGGTTCTGAAGGGGTAGAGGCGGTAAGGTAGGTAGTTGGTTCTGAAGGGGTAGAGGCGGTAAGGTAGGTAGGTAGCTGGTTCTGAAGGGGTAGAGACGGTAAGGTAGGTAGGTAGCTGGTTCTGAAGGGGTAGAGGCGGTAAGGTAGGTAGGTAGTTGGTTCTGAAGGGGTAGAGACGGTAAGGTAGGTAGGTAGTTGGTTCTGAAGGGGTAGAGACGGTAAGGTAGGTAGGTAGCTGGTTCTGAAGGGGTAGAGGCGGTAAGGTAGGTAGGTAGCTGGTTCTGAAGGGGTAGAGACGGTAAGGTAGGTAGGTAGTTGGTTCTGAAGGGGTAGAGACGGTAAGGTAGGTAGGTAGTTGGTTCTGAAGGGGTAGAGGCGGTAAGGTAGGTAGTTGGTTCTGAAGGGGTAGAGCCGGTAAGGTAGGTAGTTGGTTCTGAAGGGGTAGAGGCGGTAAGGTAGGTAGGTAGCTGGTTCTGAAGGGGTAGAGACGGTAAGGTAGGTAGGTAGCTGGTTCTGAAGGGGTAGAGGCGGTAAGGTAGGTAGGTAGTTGGTTCTGAAGGGGTAGAGACGGTAAGGTAGGTAGGTAGTTGGTTCTGAAGGGGTAGAGACGGTAAGGTAGGTAGGTAGCTGGTTCTGAAGGGGTAGAGACGGTAAGGTAGGTAGGTAGCTGGTTCTGAAGGGGTAGAGACGGTAAGGTAGGTAGGTAGCTGGTTCTGAAGGGGTAGAGACGGTAAGGTAGGTAGGTAGCTGGTTCTGAAGGGGTAGAGACGGTAAGGTAGGTAGGTAGTTGGTTCTGAAGGGGTAGAGATGGTAAGGTAGGTAGGTAGTTCTGAAGGGGTAGAGACGGTAAGGTAGGTAGGTAGTTGGTTCTGAAGGGGTAGAGACGGTAAGGTAGGTAGGTAGCTGGTTCTGAAGGGGTAGAGGCGGTAAGGTAGGTAGGTAGCTGGTTCTGAAGGGGTAGAGACGGTAAGGTAGGTAGGTAGTTGGTTCTGAAGGGGTAGAGACGGTAAGGTAGGTAGGTAGTTGGTTCTGAAGGGGTAGAGGCGGTAAGGTAGGTAGTTGGTTCTGAAGGGGTAGAGGCGGTAAGGTAGGTAGTTGGTTCTGAAGGGGTAGAGGCGGTAAGGTAGGTAGGTAGCTGGTTCTGAAGGGGTAGAGACGGTAAGGTAGGTAGGTAGCTGGTTCTGAAGGGGTAGAGGCGGTAAGGTAGGTAGGTAGTTGGTTCTGAAGGGGTAGAGACGGTAAGGTAGGTAGGTAGTTGGTTCTGAAGGGGTAGAGACGGTAAGGTAGGTAGGTAGCTGGTTCTGAAGGGGTAGAGACGGTAAGGTAGGTAGGTAGGTAGTTGGTTCTGAAGGGGTAGAGACGGTAAGGTAGGTAGGTAGGTAGTTGGTTCTGAAGGGGTAGAGACGGTAAGGTAGGTAGCTGGTTCTGAAGGGGTAGAGACGGTAAGGTAGGTAGGTAGTTGGTTCTGAAGGGGTAGAGACGGTAAGGTAGGTAGGTAGCTGGTTCTGAAGGGGTAGAGACGGTAAGGTAGGTAGGTAGCTGGTTCTGAAGGGGTAGAGACGGTAAGGTAGGTAGGTAGCTGGTTCTGAAGGGGTAGAGACGGTAAGGTAGGTAGGTAGCTGGTTCTGAAGGGGTAGAGACGGTAAGGTAGGTAGGTAGCTGGTTCTGAAGGGGTAGAGACGGTAAGGTAGGTAGGTAGCTGGTTCTGAAGGGGTAGAGACGGTAAGGTAGGTAGGTAGCTGGTTCTGAAGGGGTAGAGACGGTAAGGTAGGTAGGTAGTTGGTTCTGAAGGGGTAGAGATGGTAAGGTAGGTAGGTAGTTCTGAAGGGGTAGAGACGGTAAGGTAGGTAGGTAGTTGGTTCTGAAGGGGTAGAGGCGGTAAGGTAGGTAGTTGGTTCTGAAGGGGTAGAGGCGGTAAGGTAGGTAGGTAGCTGGTTCTGAAGGGGTAGAGACGGTAAGGTAGGTAGGTAGCTGGTTCTGAAGGGGTAGAGGCGGTAAGGTAGGTAGGTAGTTGGTTCTGAAGGGGTAGAGACGGTAAGGTAGGTAGGTAGTTGGTTCTGAAGGGGTAGAGACGGTAAGGTAGGTAGGTAGCTGGTTCTGAAGGGGTAGAGGCGGTAAGGTAGGTAGGTAGCTGGTTCTGAAGGGGTAGAGACGGTAAGGTAGGTAGGTAGTTGGTTCTGAAGGGGTAGAGACGGTAAGGTAGGTAGGTAGTTGGTTCTGAAGGGGTAGAGGCGGTAAGGTAGGTAGTTGGTTCTGAAGGGGTAGAGGCGGTAAGGTAGGTAGTTGGTTCTGAAGGGGTAGAGGCGGTAAGGTAGGTAGGTAGCTGGTTCTGAAGGGGTAGAGACGGTAAGGTAGGTAGGTAGCTGGTTCTGAAGGGGTAGAGGCGGTAAGGTAGGTAGGTAGCTGGTTCTGAAGGGGTAGAGACGGTAAGGTAGGTAGGTAGTTCTGAAGGGGTAGAGACGGTAAGGTAGGTAGGTAGTTGGTTCTGAAGGGGTAGAGACGGTAAGGTAGGTAGGTAGCTGGTTCTGAAGGGGTAGAGGCGGTAAGGTAGGTAGGTAGCTGGTTCTGAAGGGGTAGAGACGGTAAGGTAGGTAGGTAGTTGGTTCTGAAGGGGTAGAGACGGTAAGGTAGGTAGGTAGTTGGTTCTGAAGGGGTAGAGGCGGTAAGGTAGGTAGTTGGTTCTGAAGGGGTAGAGGCGGTAAGGTAGGTAGTTGGTTCTGAAGGGGTAGAGGCGGTAAGGTAGGTAGGTAGCTGGTTCTGAAGGGGTAGAGACGGTAAGGTAGGTAGGTAGCTGGTTCTGAAGGGGTAGAGGCGGTAAGGTAGGTAGGTAGTTGGTTCTGAAGGGGTAGAGACGGTAAGGTAGGTAGGTAGTTGGTTCTGAAGGGGTAGAGACGGTAAGGTAGGTAGGTAGCTGGTTCTGAAGGGGTAGAGACGGTAAGGTAGGTAGGTAGGTAGCTGGTTCTGAAGGGGTAGAGACGGTAAGGTAGGTAGGTAGGTAGTTGGTTCTGAAGGGGTAGAGACGGTAAGGTAGGTAGGTAGGTAGTTGGTTCTGAAGGGGTAGAGACGGTAAGGTAGGTAGCTGGTTCTGAAGGGGTAGAGACGGTAAGGTAGGTAGGTAGTTGGTTCTGAAGGGGTAGAGACGGTAAGGTAGGTAGGTAGCTGGTTCTGAAGGGGTAGAGACGGTAAGGTAGGTAGGTAGCTGGTTCTGAAGGGGTAGAGACGGTAAGGTAGGTAGGTAGTTGGTTCTGAAGGGGTAGAGACGGTAAGGTAGGTAGGTAGTTGGTTCTGAAGGGGTAGAGACGGTAAGGTAGGTAGGTAGCTGGTTCTGAAGGGGTAGAGACGGTAAGGTAGGTAGGTAGCTGGTTCTGAAGGGGTAGAGATGGTAAGGTAGGTAGGTAGTTGGTTCTGAAGGGGTAGAGACGGTAAGGTAGGTAGGTAGCTGGTTCTGAAGGGGTAGAGGCGGTAAGGTAGGTAGGTAGTTGGTTCTGAAGGGGTAGAGACGGTAAGGTAGGTAGGTAGCTGGTTCTGAAGGGGTAGAGACGGTAAGGTAGGTAGGTAGCTGGTTCTGAAGGGGTAGAGACGGTAAGGTAGGTAGGTAGTTGGTTCTGAAGGGGTAGAGGCGGTAAGGTAGGTAGGTAGCTGGTTCTGAAGGGGTAGAGACGGTAAGGTAGGTAGGTAGCTGGTTCTGAAGGGGTAGAGGCGGTAAGGTAGGTAGGTAGTTGGTTCTGAAGGGGTAGAGACGGTAAGGTAGGTAGGTAGTTGGTTCTGAAGGGGTAGAGACGGTAAGGTAGGTAGGTAGCTGGTTCTGAAGGGGTAGAGACGGTAAGGTAGGTAGGTAGCTGGTTCTGAAGGGGTAGAGACGGTAAGGTAGGTAGGTAGTTGGTTCTGAAGGGGTAGAGACGGTAAGGTAGGTAGGTAGGTAGTTGGTTCTGAAGGGGTAGAGACGGTAAGGTAGGTAGCTGGTTCTGAAGGGGTAGAGACGGTAAGGTAGGTAGGTAGTTGGTTCTGAAGGGGTAGAGACGGTAAGGTAGGTAGGTAGCTGGTTCTGAAGGGGTAGAGACGGTAAGGTAGGTAGTTGGTTCTGAAGGGGTAGAGACGGTAAGGTAGGTAGGTAGCTGGTTCTGAAGGGGTAGAGACGGTAAGGTAGGTAGGTAGTTGGTTCTGAAGGGGTAGAGATGGTAAGGTAGGTAGGTAGTTCTGATGGGGTAGAGACGGTAAGGTAGGTAGGTAGTTGGTTCTGAAGGGGTAGAGACGGTAAGGTAGGTAGGTAGCTGGTTCTGAAGGGGTAGAGGCGGTAAGGTAGGTAGGTAGCTGGTTCTGAAGGGGTAGAGACGGTAAGGTAGGTAGGTAGTTGGTTCTGAAGGGGTAGAGACGGTAAGGTAGGTAGGTAGCTGGTTCTGAAGGGGTAGAGACGGTAAGGTAGGTAGGTAGGTAGTTGGTTCTGAAGGGGTAGAGACGGTAAGGTAGGTAGGTAGGTAGTTGGTTCTGAAGGGGTAGAGACGGTAAGGTAGGTAGCTGGTTCTGAAGGGGTAGAGACGGTAAGGTAGGTAGGTAGTTGGTTCTGAAGGGGTAGAGACGGTAAGGTAGGTAGGTAGCTGGTTCTGAAGGGGTAGAGACGGTAAGGTAGGTAGGTAGCTGGTTCTGAAGGGGTAGAGACGGTAAGGTAGGTAGGTAGCTGGTTCTGAAGGGGTAGAGACGGTAAGGTAGGTAGGTAGCTGGTTCTGAAGGGGTAGAGACGGTAAGGTAGGTAGGTAGCTGGTTCTGAAGGGGTAGAGACGGTAAGGTAGGTAGGTAGCTGGTTCTGAAGGGGTAGAGACGGTAAGGTAGGTAGGTAGCTGGTTCTGAAGGGGTAGAGACGGTAAGGTAGGTAGGTAGTTGGTTCTGAAGGGGTAGAGATGGTAAGGTAGGTAGGTAGTTCTGAAGGGGTAGAGACGGTAAGGTAGGTAGGTAGTTGGTTCTGAAGGGGTAGAGGCGGTAAGGTAGGTAGTTGGTTCTGAAGGGGTAGAGGCGGTAAGGTAGGTAGGTAGCTGGTTCTGAAGGGGTAGAGACGGTAAGGTAGGTAGGTAGCTGGTTCTGAAGGGGTAGAGGCGGTAAGGTAGGTAGGTAGTTGGTTCTGAAGGGGTAGAGACGGTAAGGTAGGTAGGTAGTTGGTTCTGAAGGGGTAGAGACGGTAAGGTAGGTAGGTAGCTGGTTCTGAAGGGGTAGAGGCGGTAAGGTAGGTAGGTAGCTGGTTCTGAAGGGGTAGAGACGGTAAGGTAGGTAGGTAGTTGGTTCTGAAGGGGTAGAGACGGTAAGGTAGGTAGGTAGTTGGTTCTGAAGGGGTAGAGGCGGTAAGGTAGGTAGTTGGTTCTGAAGGGGTAGAGGCGGTAAGGTAGGTAGTTGGTTCTGAAGGGGTAGAGGCGGTAAGGTAGGTAGGTAGCTGGTTCTGAAGGGGTAGAGACGGTAAGGTAGGTAGGTAGCTGGTTCTGAAGGGGTAGAGGCGGTAAGGTAGGTAGGTAGCTGGTTCTGAAGGGGTAGAGACGGTAAGGTAGGTAGGTAGTTCTGAAGGGGTAGAGACGGTAAGGTAGGTAGGTAGTTGGTTCTGAAGGGGTAGAGACGGTAAGGTAGGTAGGTAGCTGGTTCTGAAGGGGTAGAGGCGGTAAGGTAGGTAGGTAGCTGGTTCTGAAGGGGTAGAGACGGTAAGGTAGGTAGGTAGTTGGTTCTGAAGGGGTAGAGACGGTAAGGTAGGTAGGTAGTTGGTTCTGAAGGGGTAGAGGCGGTAAGGTAGGTAGTTGGTTCTGAAGGGGTAGAGGCGGTAAGGTAGGTAGTTGGTTCTGAAGGGGTAGAGGCGGTAAGGTAGGTAGGTAGCTGGTTCTGAAGGGGTAGAGACGGTAAGGTAGGTAGGTAGCTGGTTCTGAAGGGGTAGAGGCGGTAAGGTAGGTAGGTAGTTGGTTCTGAAGGGGTAGAGACGGTAAGGTAGGTAGGTAGTTGGTTCTGAAGGGGTAGAGACGGTAAGGTAGGTAGGTAGCTGGTTCTGAAGGGGTAGAGACGGTAAGGTAGGTAGGTAGGTAGCTGGTTCTGAAGGGGTAGAGACGGTAAGGTAGGTAGGTAGGTAGTTGGTTCTGAAGGGGTAGAGACGGTAAGGTAGGTAGGTAGGTAGTTGGTTCTGAAGGGGTAGAGACGGTAAGGTAGGTAGCTGGTTCTGAAGGGGTAGAGACGGTAAGGTAGGTAGGTAGTTGGTTCTGAAGGGGTAGAGACGGTAAGGTAGGTAGGTAGCTGGTTCTGAAGGGGTAGAGACGGTAAGGTAGGTAGGTAGCTGGTTCTGAAGGGGTAGAGACGGTAAGGTAGGTAGGTAGTTGGTTCTGAAGGGGTAGAGACGGTAAGGTAGGTAGGTAGTTGGTTCTGAAGGGGTAGAGACGGTAAGGTAGGTAGGTAGCTGGTTCTGAAGGGGTAGAGACGGTAAGGTAGGTAGGTAGCTGGTTCTGAAGGGGTAGAGATGGTAAGGTAGGTAGGTAGTTGGTTCTGAAGGGGTAGAGACGGTAAGGTAGGTAGGTAGCTGGTTCTGAAGGGGTAGAGGCGGTAAGGTAGGTAGGTAGTTGGTTCTGAAGGGGTAGAGACGGTAAGGTAGGTAGGTAGCTGGTTCTGAAGGGGTAGAGACGGTAAGGTAGGTAGGTAGCTGGTTCTGAAGGGGTAGAGACGGTAAGGTAGGTAGGTAGTTGGTTCTGAAGGGGTAGAGGCGGTAAGGTAGGTAGGTAGCTGGTTCTGAAGGGGTAGAGACGGTAAGGTAGGTAGGTAGCTGGTTCTGAAGGGGTAGAGGCGGTAAGGTAGGTAGGTAGTTGGTTCTGAAGGGGTAGAGACGGTAAGGTAGGTAGGTAGTTGGTTCTGAAGGGGTAGAGACGGTAAGGTAGGTAGGTAGCTGGTTCTGAAGGGGTAGAGACGGTAAGGTAGGTAGGTAGCTGGTTCTGAAGGGGTAGAGACGGTAAGGTAGGTAGGTAGTTGGTTCTGAAGGGGTAGAGACGGTAAGGTAGGTAGGTAGGTAGTTGGTTCTGAAGGGGTAGAGACGGTAAGGTAGGTAGCTGGTTCTGAAGGGGTAGAGACGGTAAGGTAGGTAGGTAGTTGGTTCTGAAGGGGTAGAGACGGTAAGGTAGGTAGGTAGCTGGTTCTGAAGGGGTAGAGACGGTAAGGTAGGTAGTTGGTTCTGAAGGGGTAGAGACGGTAAGGTAGGTAGGTAGCTGGTTCTGAAGGGGTAGAGACGGTAAGGTAGGTAGGTAGTTGGTTCTGAAGGGGTAGAGATGGTAAGGTAGGTAGGTAGTTCTGATGGGGTAGAGACGGTAAGGTAGGTAGGTAGTTGGTTCTGAAGGGGTAGAGACGGTAAGGTAGGTAGGTAGCTGGTTCTGAAGGGGTAGAGGCGGTAAGGTAGGTAGGTAGCTGGTTCTGAAGGGGTAGAGACGGTAAGGTAGGTAGGTAGTTGGTTCTGAAGGGGTAGAGGCGGTAAGGTAGGTAGTTGGTTCTGAAGGGGTAGAGGCGGTAAGGTAGGTAGGTAGCTGGTTCTGAAGGGGTAGAGACGGTAAGGTAAGTAGGTAGCTGGTTCTGAAGGGGTAGAGGCGGTAAGGTAGGTAGGTAGTTGGTTCTGAAGGGGTAGAGACGGTAAGGTAGGTAGGTAGCTGGTTCTGAAGGGGTAGAGACGGTAAGGTAGGTAGGTAGCTGGTTCTGAAGGGGTAGAGACGGTAAGGTAGGTAGGTAGCTGGTTCTGAAGGGGTAGAGACGGTAAGGTAGGTAGGTAGTTGGTTCTGAAGGGGTAGAGACGGTAAGGTAGGTAGGTAGGTAGTTGGTTCTGAAGGGGTAGAGACGGTAAGGTAGGTAGGTAGTTGGTTCTGAAGGGGTAGAGACGGTAAGGTAGGTAGGTAGCTGGTTCTGAAGGGGTAGAGACGGTAAGGTAGGTAGGTAGCTGGTTCTGAAGGGGTAGAGACGGTAAGGTAGGTAGGTAGCTGGTTCTGAAGGGGTAGAGACGGTAAGGTAGGTAGGTAGTTGGTTCTGAAGGGGTAGAGACGGTAAGGTAGGTAGGTAGTTGGTTCTGAAGGGGTAGAGACGGTAAGGTAGGTAGGTAGTTGGTTCTGAAGGGGTAGAGACGGTAAGGTAGGTAGGTAGGTAGTTGGTTCTGAAGGGGTAGAGACGGTAAGGTAGGTAGGTAGTTGGTTCTGAAGGGGTAGAGACGGTAAGGTAGGTAGGTAGCTGGTTCTGAAGGGGTAGAGACGGTAAGGTAGGTAGGTAGCTGGTTCTGAAGGGGTAGAGACGGTAAGGTAGGTAGGTAGCTGGTTCTGAAGGGGTAGAGACGGTAAGGTAGGTAGGTAGTTGGTTCTGAAGGGGTAGAGATGGTAAGGTAGGTAGGTAGTTGGTTCTGAAGGGGTAGAGATGGTAAGGTAGGTAGGTAGTTCTGAAGGGGTAGAGACGGTAAGGTAGGTAGGTAGTTGGTTCTGAAGGGGTAGAGGCGGTAAGGTAGGTAGTTGGTTCTGAAGGGGTAGAGGCGGTAAGGTAGGTAGGTAGCTGGTTCTGAAGGGGTAGAGACGGTAAGGTAGGTAGGTAGCTGGTTCTGAAGGGGTAGAGACGGTAAGGTAGGTAGGTAGTTGGTTCTGAAGGGGTAGAGACGGTAAGGTAGGTAGGTAGTTGGTTCTGAAGGGGTAGAGGCGGTAAGGTAGGTAGTTGGTTCTGAAGGGGTAGAGGCGGTAAGGTAGGTAGTTGGTTCTGAAGGGGTAGAGGCGGTAAGGTAGGTAGGTAGCTGGTTCTGAAGGGGTAGAGACGGTAAGGTAGGTAGGTAGCTGGTTCTGAAGGGGTAGAGGCGGTAAGGTAGGTAGGTAGTTGGTTCTGAAGGGGTAGAGACGGTAAGGTAGGTAGGTAGTTGGTTCTGAAGGGGTAGAGACGGTAAGGTAGGTAGGTAGCTGGTTCTGAAGGGGTAGAGACGGTAAGGTAGGTAGGTAGGTAGTTGGTTCTGAAGGGGTAGAGACGGTAAGGTAGGTAGGTAGGTAGTTGGTTCTGAAGGGGTAGAGACGGTAAGGTAGGTAGCTGGTTCTGAAGGGGTAGAGACGGTAAGGTAGGTAGGTAGTTGGTTCTGAAGGGGTAGAGACGGTAAGGTAGGTAGGTAGCTGGTTCTGAAGGGGTAGAGACGGTAAGGTAGGTAGGTAGCTGGTTCTGAAGGGGTAGAGACGGTAAGGTAGGTAGGTAGTTGGTTCTGAAGGGGTAGAGACGGTAAGGTAGGTAGGTAGCTGGTTCTGAAGGGGTAGAGGCGGTAAGGTAGGTAGGTAGTTGGTTCTGAAGGGGTAGAGACGGTAAGGTAGGTAGGTAGTTGGTTCTGAAGGGGTAGAGACGGTAAGGTAGGTAGGTAGCTGGTTCTGAAGGGGTAGAGACGGTAAGGTAGGTAGGTAGCTGGTTCTGAAGGGGTAGAGACGGTAAGGTAGGTAGGTAGCTGGTTCTGAAGGGGTAGAGACGGTAAGGTAGGTAGGTAGCTGGTTCTGAAGGGGTAGAGACGGTAAGGTAGGTAGGTAGCTGGTTCTGAAGGGGTAGAGACGGTAAGGTAGGTAGGTAGTTGGTTCTGAAGGGGTAGAGATGGTAAGGTAGGTAGGTAGTTCTGAAGGGGTAGAGACGGTAAGGTAGGTAGGTAGTTGGTTCTGAAGGGGTAGAGGCGGTAAGGTAGGTAGTTGGTTCTGAAGGGGTAGAGGCGGTAAGGTAGGTAGGTAGCTGGTTCTGAAGGGGTAGAGACGGTAAGGTAGGTAGGTAGCTGGTTCTGAAGGGGTAGAGGCGGTAAGGTAGGTAGGTAGTTGGTTCTGAAGGGGTAGAGACGGTAAGGTAGGTAGGTAGTTGGTTCTGAAGGGGTAGAGACGGTAAGGTAGGTAGGTAGCTGGTTCTGAAGGGGTAGAGGCGGTAAGGTAGGTAGGTAGCTGGTTCTGAAGGGGTAGAGACGGTAAGGTAGGTAGGTAGTTGGTTCTGAAGGGGTAGAGACGGTAAGGTAGGTAGGTAGTTGGTTCTGAAGGGGTAGAGGCGGTAAGGTAGGTAGTTGGTTCTGAAGGGGTAGAGGCGGTAAGGTAGGTAGTTGGTTCTGAAGGGGTAGAGGCGGTAAGGTAGGTAGGTAGCTGGTTCTGAAGGGGTAGAGACGGTAAGGTAGGTAGGTAGCTGGTTCTGAAGGGGTAGAGGCGGTAAGGTAGGTAGGTAGTTGGTTCTGAAGGGGTAGAGGCGGTAAGGTAGGTAGGTAGCTGGTTCTGAAGGGGTAGAGACGGTAAGGTAGGTAGGTAGCTGGTTCTGAAGGGGTAGAGACGGTAAGGTAGGTAGGTAGCTGGTTCTGAAGGGGTAGAGACGGTAAGGTAGGTAGGTAGCTGGTTCTGAAGGGGTAGAGACGGTAAGGTAGGTAGGTAGCTGGTTCTGAAGGGGTAGAGACGGTAAGGTAGGTAGGTAGTTGGTTCTGAAGGGGTAGAGATGGTAAGGTAGGTAGGTAGTTCTGAAGGGGTAGAGACGGTAAGGTAGGTAGGTAGTTGGTTCTGAAGGGGTAGAGACGGTAAGGTAGGTAGGTAGCTGGTTCTGAAGGGGTAGAGGCGGTAAGGTAGGTAGGTAGCTGGTTCTGAAGGGGTAGAGACGGTAAGGTAGGTAGGTAGTTGGTTCTGAAGGGGTAGAGACGGTAAGGTAGGTAGGTAGTTGGTTCTGAAGGGGTAGAGGCGGTAAGGTAGGTAGTTGGTTCTGAAGGGGTAGAGGCGGTAAGGTAGGTAGTTGGTTCTGAAGGGGTAGAGGCGGTAAGGTAGGTAGGTAGCTGGTTCTGAAGGGGTAGAGACGGTAAGGTAGGTAGGTAGCTGGTTCTGAAGGGGTAGAGGCGGTAAGGTAGGTAGGTAGTTGGTTCTGAAGGGGTAGAGACGGTAAGGTAGGTAGGTAGTTGGTTCTGAAGGGGTAGAGACGGTAAGGTAGGTAGGTAGCTGGTTCTGAAGGGGTAGAGACGGTAAGGTAGGTAGGTAGGTAGCTGGTTCTGAAGGGGTAGAGACGGTAAGGTAGGTAGGTAGGTAGTTGGTTCTGAAGGGGTAGAGACGGTAAGGTAGGTAGGTAGGTAGTTGGTTCTGAAGGGGTAGAGACGGTAAGGTAGGTAGCTGGTTCTGAAGGGGTAGAGACGGTAAGGTAGGTAGGTAGTTGGTTCTGAAGGGGTAGAGACGGTAAGGTAGGTAGGTAGCTGGTTCTGAAGGGGTAGAGACGGTAAGGTAGGTAGGTAGCTGGTTCTGAAGGGGTAGAGACGGTAAGGTAGGTAGGTAGTTGGTTCTGAAGGGGTAGAGACGGTAAGGTAGGTAGGTAGTTGGTTCTGAAGGGGTAGAGACGGTAAGGTAGGTAGGTAGTTGGTTCTGAAGGGGTAGAGACGGTAAGGTAGGTAGGTAGCTGGTTCTGAAGGGGTAGAGATGGTAAGGTAGGTAGGTAGTTGGTTCTGAAGGGGTAGAGACGGTAAGGTAGGTAGGTAGCTGGTTCTGAAGGGGTAGAGGCGGTAAGGTAGGTAGGTAGTTGGTTCTGAAGGGGTAGAGACGGTAAGGTAGGTAGGTAGCTGGTTCTGAAGGGGTAGAGACGGTAAGGTAGGTAGGTAGCTGGTTCTGAAGGGGTAGAGACGGTAAGGTAGGTAGGTAGTTGGTTCTGAAGGGGTAGAGGCGGTAAGGTAGGTAGGTAGCTGGTTCTGAAGGGGTAGAGACGGTAAGGTAGGTAGGTAGCTGGTTCTGAAGGGGTAGAGGCGGTAAGGTAGGTAGGTAGTTGGTTCTGAAGGGGTAGAGACGGTAAGGTAGGTAGGTAGTTGGTTCTGAAGGGGTAGAGACGGTAAGGTAGGTAGGTAGCTGGTTCTGAAGGGGTAGAGACGGTAAGGTAGGTAGGTAGCTGGTTCTGAAGGGGTAGAGACGGTAAGGTAGGTAGGTAGTTGGTTCTGAAGGGGTAGAGACGGTAAGGTAGGTAGGTAGGTAGTTGGTTCTGAAGGGGTAGAGACGGTAAGGTAGGTAGCTGGTTCTGAAGGGGTAGAGACGGTAAGGTAGGTAGGTAGTTGGTTCTGAAGGGGTAGAGACGGTAAGGTAGGTAGGTAGCTGGTTCTGAAGGGGTAGAGACGGTAAGGTAGGTAGTTGGTTCTGAAGGGGTAGAGACGATAAGGTAGATAGGTAGCTGGTTCTGAAGGGGTAGAGACGGTAAGGTAGGTAGGTAGTTGGTTCTGAAGGGGTAGAGATGGTAAGGTAGGTAGGTAGTGTTCTGAAGGGGTAGAGACGGTAAGGTAGGTAGGTAGTTGGTTCTGAAGGGGTAGAGACGGTAAGGTAGGTAGGTAGCTGGTTCTGAAGGGGTAGAGGCGGTAAGGTAGGTAGGTAGCTGGTTCTGAAGGGGTAGAGACGGTAAGGTAGGTAGGTAGTTGGTTCTGAAGGGGTAGAGGCGGTAAGGTAGGTAGTTGGTTCTGAAGGGGTAGAGGCGGTAAGGTAGGTAGGTAGCTGGTTCTGAAGGGGTAGAGACGGTAAGGTAAGTAGGTAGCTGGTTCTGAAGGGGTAGAGGCGGTAAGGTAGGTAGGTAGTTGGTTCTGAAGGGGTAGAGACGGTAAGGTAGGTAGGTAGTTGGTTCTGAAGGGGTAGAGACGGTAAGGTAGGTAGGTAGCTGGTTCTGAAGGGGTAGAGACGGTAAGGTAGGTAGGTAGTTGGTTCTGAAGGGGTAGAGACGGTAAGGTAGGTAGGTAGGTAGTTGGTTCTGAAGGGGTAGAGACGGTAAGGTAGGTAGGTAGTTGGTTCTGAAGGGGTAGAGACGGTAAGGTAGGTAGGTAGCTGGTTCTGAAGGGGTAGAGACGGTAAGGTAGGTAGGTAGCTGGTTCTGAAGGGGTAGAGACGGTAAGGTAGGTAGGTAGCTGGTTCTGAAGGGGTAGAGACGGTAAGGTAGGTAGGTAGTTGGTTCTGAAGGGGTAGAGACGGTAAGGTAGGTAGGTAGTTGGTTCTGAAGGGGTAGAGACGGTAAGGTAGGTAGGTAGTTGGTTCTGAAGGGGTAGAGACGGTAAGGTAGGTAGGTAGGTAGTTGGTTCTGAAGGGGTAGAGACGGTAAGGTAGGTAGGTAGTTGGTTCTGAAGGGGTAGAGACGGTAAGGTAGGTAGCTGGTTCTGAAGGGGTAGAGACGGTAAGGTAGGTAGGTAGCTGGTTCTGAAGGGGTAGAGACGGTAAGGTAGGTAGGTAGCTGGTTCTGAAGGGGTAGAGACGGTAAGGTAGGTAGGTAGTTGGTTCTGAAGGGGTAGAGACGGTAAGGTAGGTAGGTAGCTGGTTCTGAAGGGGTAGAGACGGTAAGGTAGGTAGGTAGTTGGTTCTGAAGGGGTAGAGACGGTAAGGTAGGTAGGTAGTTGGTTCTGAAGGGGTAGAGACGGTAAGGTAGGTAGGTAGTTGGTTCTGAAGGGGTAGAGACGGTAAGGTAGGTAGGTAGTTGGTTCTGAAGGTAGAGACGGTAAGGTAGGTAGGTAGCTGGTTCTGAAGGGGTAGAGACGGTAAGGTAGGTAGCTGGTTCTGAAGGGGTAGAGACGGTAAGGTAGGTAGGTAGTTGGTTCTGAAGGGGTAGAGACGGTAAGGTAGGTAGGTAGCTGGTTCTGAAGGGGTAGAGACGGTAAGGTAGGTAGGTAGCTGGTTCTGAAGGGGTAGAGACGGTAAGGTAGGTAGCTGGTTCTGAAGGGGTAGAGACGGTAAGGTAGGTAGGTAGCTGGTTCTGAAGGGGTAGAGACGGTAAGGTAGGTAGGTAGTTGGTTCTGAAGGGGTAGAGACGGTAAGGTAGGTAGGTAGCTGGTTCTGAAGGGGTAGAGACGGTAAGGTAGGTAGGTAGCTGGTTCTGAAGGGGTAGAGACGGTAAGGTAGGTAGGTAGCTGGTTCTGAAGGGGTAGAAACGGTAAGGTAGGTAGCTGGTTCTGAAGGGGTAGAGACGGTAAGGTAGGTAGCTGGTTCTGAAGGTAGAGATGGTAAGGTAGGTAGGTAGTTGGTTCTGAAGGGGTAGAGACGGTAAGGTAGGTAGGTAGTTGGTTCTGAAGGTAGAGACGGTAAGGTAGGTAGGTAGCTGGTTCTGAAGGGGTAGAGACGGTAAGGTAGGTAGGTAGCTGGTTCTGAAGGGGTAGAGACGGTAAGGTAGGTAGTTGGTTCTGAAGGGGTAGAGACGGTAAGGTAGGTAGGTAGCTGGTTCTGAAGGGGTAGAGACGGTAAGGTAGGTAGGTAGCTGGTTCTGAAGGGGTAGAGACGGTAAGGTAGGTAGGTAGCTGGTTCTGAAGGGGTAGAGACGGTAAGGTAGGTAGGTAGCTGGTTCTGAAGGGGTAGAGACGGTAAGGTAGGTAGGTAGTTGGTTCTGAAGGGGTAGAGACGGTAAGGTAGGTAGGTAGTTCTGAAGGGGTAGAGACGGTAAGGTAGGTAGGTAGTTGGTTCTGAAGGGGTAGAGACGGTAAGGTAGGTAGGTAGCTGGTTCTGAAGGGGTAGAGGCGGTAAGGTAGGTAGGTAGCTGGTTCTGAAGGGGTAGAGACGGTAAGGTAGGTAGGTAGTTGGTTCTGAAGGGGTAGAGGCGGTAAGGTAGGTAGTTGGTTCTGAAGGGGTAGAGGCGGTAAGGTAGGTAGGTAGCTGGTTCTGAAGGGGTAGAGACGGTAAGGTAGGTAGGTAGCTGGTTCTGAAGGGGTAGAGGCGGTAAGGTAGGTAGGTAGTTGGTTCTGAAGGGGTAGAGACGGTAAGGTAGGTAGGTAGTTGGTTCTGAAGGGGTAGAGACGGTAAGGTAGGTAGGTAGCTGGTTCTGAAGGGGTAGAGACGGTAAGGTAGGTAGGTAGTTGGTTCTGAAGGGGTAGAGACGGTAAGGTAGGTAGGTAGGTAGTTGGTTCTGAAGGGGTAGAGACGGTAAGGTAGGTAGGTAGTTGGTTCTGAAGGGGTAGAGACGGTAAGGTAGGTAGGTAGCTGGTTCTGAAGGGGTAGAGACGGTAAAGTAGGTAGGTAGCTGGTTCTGAAGGGGTAGAGACGGTAAGGTAGGTAGGTAGCTGGTTCTGAAGGGGTAGAGACGGTAAGGTAGGTAGGTAGTTGGTTCTGAAGGGGTAGAGACGGTAAGGTAGGTAGGTAGCTGGTTCTGAAGGGGTAGAGACGGTAAGGTAGGTAGGTAGGTAGTTGGTTCTGAAGGGGTAGAGACGGTAAGGTAGGTAGGTAGGTAGTTGGTTCTGAAGGGGTAGAGACGGTAAGGTAGGTAGGTAGTTGGTTCTGAAGGGGTAGAGACGGTAAGGTAGGTAGCTGGTTCTGAAGGGGTAGAGACGGTAAGGTAGGTAGGTAGCTGGTTCTGAAGGGGTAGAGACGGTAAGGTAGGTAGGTAGCTGGTTCTGAAGGGGTAGAGACGGTAAGGTAGGTAGGTAGTTGGTTCTGAAGGGGTAGAGACGGTAAGGTAGGTAGGTAGCTGGTTCTGAAGGGGTAGAGACGGTAAGGTAGGTAGGTAGTTGGTTCTGAAGGGGTAGAGACGGTAAGGTAGGTAGGTAGTTGGTTCTGAAGGGGTAGAGACGGTAAGGTAGGTAGGTAGTTGGTTCTGAAGGTAGAGACGGTAAGGTAGGTAGGTAGCTGGTTCTGAAGGGGTAGAGACGGTAAGGTAGGTAGCTGGTTCTGAAGGGGTAGAGACGGTAAGGTAGGTAGGTAGCTGGTTCTGAAGGGGTAGAGACGGTAAGGTAGGTAGGTAGCTGGTTCTGAAGGGGTAGAGACGGTAAGGTAGGTAGGTAGTTGGTTCTGAAGGGGTAGAGACGGTAAGGTAGGTAGGTAGTTGGTTCTGAAGGTAGAGACGGTAAGGTAGGTAGGTAGCTGGTTCTGAAGGGGTAGAGATGGTAAGGTAGGTAGCTGGTTCTGAAGGGGTAGAGACGGTAAGGTAGGTAGGTAGCTGGTTCTGAAGGGGTAGAGACGGTAAGGTAGGTAGGTAGCTGGTTCTGAAGGGGTAGAGACGGTAAGGTAGGTAGGTAGCTGGTTCTGAAGGGGTAGAGACGGTAAGGTAGGTAGGTAGCTGGTTCTGAAGGGGTAGAGACGGTAAGGTAGGTAGGTACTTGGTTCTGAAGGGGTAGAGACGGTAAGGTAGGTAGGTAGTTGGTTCTGAAGGGGTAGAGACGGTAAGGTAGGTAGGTAGCTGGTTCTGAAGGGGTAGAGACGGTAAGGTAGGTAGGTAGCTGGTTCTGAAGGGGTAGAGACGGTAAGGTAGGTAGGTAGCTGGTTCTGAAGGGGTAGAGACGGTAAGGTAGGTAGGTAGCTGGTTCTGAAGGTAGAGACGGTAAGGTAGGTAGGTAGCTGGTTCTGAAGGGCTAGAGATGGTAAGGTAGGTAGGTAGCTGGTTCTGAAGGCAGAGATGGTAAGGTACACCACCGTTCAAAAGTTTGGGCTCACATAGAAATTTTGAAAGAAAAGCCAATTATTTGTCCAATGAAATAACAAAATTATCAGAAACACAGTGTAGACATTGTTAATGTTGTAAATGACTATTGTAGCTGGAAACGGCTGATTTTTAATGGAATATCTACATAGGTGTACAGAGGCCCATTATCAGCAACCATCACTCCTGTGTTCCAATGGCACGTTGTGTTAGCTAATCCAAGTTTATCATTTTAAAAAGGCTAATTGATCATTAGAAAACCCTTTTGCAATTATGTTAGCACAGCTGAGAAGTGTTGTTCTGATTAAAGAAGCAATAAAACTGGCCTTCTTTAGACTAGTTGAGTATCTGGAGCATCAGCATTTGTGGGTTCGATTACAGGCTCAAAATGGACAGAAACAAAGAACTTTCTTCTGAAACTCGTTAGTCTTTTCTTGTTCTGAGAAACGAAGCTATATATTAATGCGAGAAATTGTCAAGAAACTGACAATCTCGTACAACGCTGTGTAATACTCCGTTCACAGAACTGCGCAAACTGGCTCTAACCAAAATAGAAAAAGTGGGAGGCCCCGGTGCACAACTGAGCAAGAGGACAAGTACATTAGAGTGTCTAGTTTGAGAAACAGACACCTCACAAGTCCTCAACTGGCAGCTTCATTAAATAGTACCCACAAAACACCAGTCTCAACGTCAACAGCGAAGAGGCGACTCCGGGATGCTGGCCTTCTAGGCAGAGTTCCTCTGTCCAGTGTCTGTGTTCTTTTGCCCATTTTAATATTTTATTTTTATTGGCCAGTCTGAGATATGGCTTTTTCTTTGCAACTCTGCCTAGAAGGCCAGCATCCCGGAGTCCCCTCTTTACAGTAGTGAAGTAGTGTACACTATAATACCATGGAGAGGCTCGACTGTCTGTAGCACACAGTAGTGTACATACCAGAGACTTGGAGCTCTGTCTGGTGGGGGCTGTGAAGGGTCGTACGCTGGTGGGGGGCTCCTTCTCATTGGAGCGTCTCCTCTGAGGGGAGGGGCGACTGTCAGGCTGGGGAGTCATGGAGATGGGCAGGAACCTAGAGGGTGCTGGAGGGGGGAGAGAACAGTAGCATTACAGTGTTCAGGAGGGGGGAGAGAACAGTAGCATTACAGTGTTCAGGAGGGGGGAGAGAACAGTAGCATTACAGTGTTCAGGAGGGGAGAGAGAGAACAGTAGCATTACAGTGTTCAGGAGGGGGGAGAGAACAGTAGCATTACAGTGTTCAGGAGGGGGGAGAGAACAGTAGCATTACAGTGTTCAGGAGGAGGGAGAGAACAGTAGCATTACAGTGTTCAGGAGGGGAGAGAGAGAGAACAGTAGCATTACAGTGTTCAGGAGGGGGGAGAGAACAGTAGCATTACAGTGTTCAGGAGGGGAGAGAGAGAGAACAGTAGCATTACAGTGTTCAGGAGGGGAGAGAGAGAGAACAGTAGCATTACAGTGTTCAGGAGGAGGGAGAGAACAGTAGCATTACAGTGTTCAGGAGGGGGGGAGAGAGAACAGTAGCATTACAGTGTTCAGGAGGGGGGGAGAGAGAGAACAGTAGCATTACAGTGTTCAGGAGGGGGGAGAGAACAGTAGCATTACAGTGTTCAGGAGGGGGGAGAGAGAACAGTAGCATTACAGTGTTCAGGAGGGGAGAGAGAGAGAACAGTAGCATTACAGTGTTCAGGAGGGGAGAGAGAGAACAGTAGCATTACAGTGTTCAGGAGGGGGGAGAGAACAGTAGCATTACAGTGTTCAGGAGGGGGGAGAGAACAGTAGCATTACAGTGTTCAGGAGGGGAGAGAGAGAGAGAACAGTAGCATTACAGTGTTCAGGAGGGGGGGAGAGAGAGAACAGTAGCATTACAGTGTTCAGGAGGGGGGGAGAGAGAGAACAGTAGCATTACAGTGTTCAGGAGGGGGGAGAGAGAACAGTAGCATTACAGTGTTCAGGAGGGGGGAGAGAACAGTAGCATTACAGTGTTCAGGAGGGGGGAGAGAACAGTAGCATTACAGTGTTCAGGAGGGGGGAGAGAACAGTAGCATTACAGTGTTCAGGAGGGGGGAGAGAGAACAGTAGCATTACAGTGTTCAGGAGGGGGGAGAGAACAGTAGCATTACAGAGTTCAGGAGGGGAGAGAGTGAGAGTTGAGACAGGCAGTTTTATAGTGTAGTGCACTACACTACTAAAGTAGTGCACTACATTTGACCAGGGCCCATAGGACTAAAGTAATGCACTACATTTGACCAGGGCCCATAGGACTAAAGTAGTGCACTACATTTGACCAGGGCCCATAGGACTAAAGTAGTGCACTACATTTGACCAGGGCCCATAGGACTAAAGTAGTGCACTACATTTGACCAGGGCCCATAGGACTAAAGTAGTGCACTACATTTGACCAGGTCCAATAGGACTAAAGTAGTGCACTACATTTGACCAGGGCCCATAGGACTAAAGTAGTGCATTACATTTGACCAGGGCCCATAGGACTAAAGTAGTGCACTACATTTGACCAGGGCCCATAGGACTAAAGTAGTGCACTACATTTGACCAGGGCCCATAGGACTAAAGTAGTGCACTACATTTGACCAGGGCCCATTGGACTAACGTAGTGCATCATCACTCCTGCTACTTTATTGCACATGTTTTGAACATGAACCAAACTCTTGGATTTGGTACAAGAACCATTATGTACTTATATTATTTAACCTTTATTCAACTAGGCAAGTCAGTTAAGAACAAATTCTTATTTCAATAACGGCCTAGGAACAGTGGGTTAAACTGCATTGTTCAGTTACTAGCCCCCCCTCTAACCACTAGGCTACCTGCCTCCTCTACACTCTAACCACTAGGCCACCCTGCCGCCCCTCCACTCTAACCACTAGGCTACCCCCCCCCCCCCCCCCCCCCCTCTAACCACTAGGCTACCTGCCCGCCTCCCCCCTCTAACCACTAGGCTACCTGCCCGCCTCCCCCCTCTAACCACTAGGCTACCTGCCCGCCTCCCCCCTCTAACCACTAGGCTACCTGCCCGCCTCCCCCCTCTAACCACTAGGCTACCTGCCCGCCTCCCCCCTCTAACCACTAGGCTACCCGCCTCCCCCCTCTAACCACTAGGCTACCTGCCTCCCCCCTCTAACCACTAGGCTACCTGCCTCCCCCCTCTAACCACTAGGCTACCTGCCGACCCACTTGGAGGAGATAATAGTCATTGCTCTAACGCAAGTTAGCATTGGCTCACGGAAACTACCTTCCTTCATACTGGATGCAGAGACAAAATGAATAGAAATTTCATTGCTTTTTTTCCCCCCCCAGAGTTGCACCTATGGTGGAAATAACAAGATTGTGTTATTATTGCTTTAAATGGTTGTTTTATGCAACAGAATAAGGGGTTGTTAGAACGCTCATCTGTGTGAGTGTTCTACTGAGGATGGGCCTCTGGGAGAGATAACGCTGACAGGAGATTTATGATGTCTTTTGGGTGATAAAACCATTCCATAGCATAAGTTAATGTTTCTGTTCTATAAAGGTACCAGGGAGAGAAAACCCCCAGGGCCAGACACTGGTCTCTACACAAAGAGTACTATTTTACCAGCAGATACTGTCTGTTGTAAATTATAAGTATCTTTCATACAAATCTTAACCATGTGACCCATTCCATACATCTGTTGTTCGTCATGTAGACTGAAGGGGGTGTATCTTTGCTATAAAAAGTACTTTTGTCTCTCAACGAATCATCTAAGGGTGATTCGTCGAACAGCCATTGTTATCGTAGAGCACTCAATCGATTCACTTTATATGTGTGTGTTGTATTGACCTACTCCCTTATTAATATTAGTTTAAGTATGACTCCTACTTGTATGATAAGTTTGTCTCTCCTCATTTGATAATAAAGAAATTAACCACCACAGCTTCTGTCATTGTTTTTTCACCTCACACAAGTCAACAAAGTCTCTTTTCTTTTTACATCCATTGCGAATGATAGTTCCTCAGTATTATACATTTTTTTTCCAACACTTCTGGCCTCGATAATCACCAAGCCTCGGTCTGAAAGAACAAAATATCATGATCTGATGATCCTATATATCCAGTGAAAAAAAAGAGGGTGTGTGGTACAAGTCTGGGTTTAAGGGTCTCTTTTCCAAGCTTAAAAGGATCAACATTCAACACCACAGGCTAGAAAAGGTTGAATACATTGGCCATGCTGTCAATATTGAAGCAACATCAGTCAGGAAGTTAAAGCTTGGTCTTCCAAATGGACAATGACCCCAAGCACACTTCCAAAGTTGTGGAAAAATGGCTTAAGGACAACAAAGTCACGGTATTGGAGTGGCCATCACAAAGCCCTGACCTCAATCCTATAGAATATTTGTGGGCAGAGCTGAAAAAGCGTGTGGGAGCAAGGAGGCCTACAAACCTGACTCAGTTACACCAGCTCTGTCAGGAGGAATGGGCCAAAATTCACCCAACTTATAGTGGGAAGCTTGTGGAAGGCTACCCGAAACGTTTGACCCAAGTTAAACAATTTAAAGGCAATGCTACCAAATACTAATTGAGTGTATGTAAACTTCTGACCCACTGGGAATGTGATGAAATAAATAAAAGCTGAAATAAATCATTCTCTCTACTATTATTCTGACATTTCACATTCTTAAAATAAAGTGGGGATCCTAACTGACCTAAGACAGGGAATTTTTACTAGGATTAAATGTCAGGAAATGTGAAAAACTGAGTTGAAATATATTTGGCTAAGGTGCATGTAACCTTCCGACTTCAAGTGTACATCTATATAATTGAATTAAAGTCTGCTATTTGGGTAGGGCTCTGTTGGAGCATGAGGGGTGTTTATGTGCTAGGGGGCTATCACGGTGTTTCGTATGTATTGTCTGTATAATCTTTCAAATCAAAATAGCTTGATAAAAACAGTAGTGCACTATCTAGTGAATAGGGTGCCATTTGGGATGCAAACACTAGTGTTGTATACCTCAGGAGCCTTCAAAGAGGGGATGGATCTAGTGTACTAGCTAGTACACATGGTGTTATGGAATGTACTTTTCCATTCAATAATGTGTATGTTTTCGTGGAATATGGAACGGTTTGTTAATATCATAGTGAACATTTTATAAAAACAACAAAAGAGAGAGTGAAGCTATCTTACTGTTCTTCCCCAGGACAGATCCCGGAGACGAGGCGTCCAACATGGATACTGACAAACTGGAGGAGCGGTGACTGGGCTCATCCTGTTAATGAGGAGATATACATTACTGATGAAGGCATAGACACCCCCATTAGAAAGAGACTACCCTGGAGGAGCGGTGACTGGGCTCATCCTGTTAATGAGGAGATATACATTACTGATGAAGGCATAGACACCATTACAAAAGAGACTAACCTGCTCCTCAGCAAACATGATCATTTCAGGTGACAATGTCGACTCATTTCAGCCACCGGATAACAAGAATGAGACAGTCTGGATAATAAGAACTAGGCGCGGTCTGGATAATAAGAACTGGGCGCGGTCTGGACAATAAGAACTAGGCGCGGTCTGGATAATAAGAACTGGGCGCGGTCTGGATAATAAGAACTGGGCGCGGTCTGGATAATAAGAACTGGGCGCGGTCTGGATAATAAGAACTGGGCGCGGTCTGGATAATAAGAACTAGGCGCGGTCTGGATAATAAGAACTAGGCGCGGTCTGGATAATAAGAACTGGGCGCGGTCTGGACAATAAGAACTGGGCGCGGTCTGGACAATAAGAACTGGGCGCGGTCTGGATAATAAGAACTGGGCGCGGTCTGGATAATAAGAACTGGGCGCGGTCTGGATAATAAGAACTAGGCGCGGTCTGGATAATAACAACTAGGCGCGGTCTGGATAATAAGAACTGGGCGCGGTCTGGATAATAAGAA
The DNA here is from genome assembly GCF_965601325.2 of Salmo salar. Classification (NCBI taxonomy): domain Eukaryota; kingdom Metazoa; phylum Chordata; class Actinopteri; order Salmoniformes; family Salmonidae; genus Salmo; species Salmo salar. Next base: position 108,409,186 of record NC_138304.1, read on the forward strand.
CTGGGCGCGGTCTGGATAATAACAACTGGGCGCGGTCTGGATAATAACAACTAGGCGCGGTCTGGATAATAACAACTGGGCGCGGTCTGGATAATAACAACTAGGCGCGGTCTGGATAATAACAACTGGGCGCGGTCTGGATAATAACAACTGGGCGCGGTCTGGATAATAAGAACTGGGCGCGGTCTGGATAATAAGAACTGGGCGCGGTCTGGATAATAAGAACTAGGCGCGGTCTGGATAATAAGAACTGGGCGCGGTCTGGATAATAAGAACTAGGCGCGGTCTGGATAATACGAACTAGGCGCGGTCTGGATAATAAGAACTGGGCGCGGTCTGGATAATACGAACTAGGCGCGGTCTGGATAATAAGAACTAGACAGACTCTGGATATGGGCTGGATAAAGGACTAGAAACACTTGTTTCTGTGTGCAGGTCAAGAGCTTTCTTTCTCCTCGTAGTAGAAAATAAGCTTTTGTGTAGGTGATGTATGGACTAGACGCGGGCTGGATGTGTGGATAACAAACAACCTATCCACACATATATCTCACACACACACACACACACACACACACACACACACACACACACACACACACACACACACACACACACACACATCAGACTCTGAGCTTCCCAGTTCAGCCAGCGTGGGCGCCTTCAGAAGCCTCTTCCTCTGACACAGAGCCCCTCCCACCCCGTGAGCTGGAGGACAGGACAGGGTGCTGGTGGCGTGCTTCCTGGGGTCGTCTGGAGTGGACAGGTCTGTGGAAGGAGTCAGAGAGGACAGGAGAACAGTCACAGGGAGACAAGAAAATAGGAAAAAATAAAGAAAAACCATTGAATGAGTAGGTCTGTCCAAACTTTTGACTGTTAGTGGAGACTGTTCAGTGCCTAAAATAAAGGGTTAAATACATGTACAAAAATAAATAAATGGTTTCTTGATCTGTCTTATGTCTCTCAGATATAGGACAGAAACTTCAGAACAAACCTCCTTTAAAAGGGACGGGACTGTTGTTCCATATGGTCAATCTGTTATTCAATGTGTTTCTATGGGCTAATAGCAGTAATCTGTTATTCAATGTGTTTCTATGGGCTAATAGCAGTAATCTGTTATTCAATGTGTTTCTATGGGCTAATAGCAGTAATCTGTTATTCAATGTGTTTCTATGGGCTAATAGCAGTAATCTGTTATTCAATGTGTTTCTATTGGCTAATAGCAGTAATCTGTTATTCAATGTGTTTCTATGGGCTAATAGCAGTAATCTGTTATTCAATGTGTTTCTATGGGCTAATAGCAGTAATCTGTTATTCAATGTGTTTCTATGGGCTAATAGCAGTAATCTGTTATTCAATGTGTTTCTATGGGCTAATAGCAGTAATCTGTTATTCAATGTGTTTCTATGGGCTAATAGCAGTAATCTGTTATTCAATGTGTTTCTATGGGCTAATAGCAGTAATCTGTTATTCAATGTGTTTCTATGGGCTAATAGCAGTAATCTGTTATTCAATGTGTTTCTACGGGCTAATAGCAGTAATCTGTTATTTAATGTGTTTCTATGGGCTAATAGCAGTAAGGCCAACTAAACATTAATCAAATAATTTTGTATACTGTATATATTTTGTATACTTCAAGGGGTCCTAAAATTGTAAATCAAAATGATCTTTGGTAGGACCTTCTTAAAACAATTCCATATAGCTTAGTGATATTGTATAAAACGCTGTAAGTACAGAAACACAGTGTTAAAAAAAGGCACCAGCATTACGATGGGAATAAATAGGTTAAACTACTACTTTACCTCAAGAGGCAACGTCAATTATTACTGTGAGAAGGAAGACTGAACTAAATATTAATGATACCGTCAGTAAAGACGCAAGAGAGACGTAAATAGGTGCCCAAAGACAGTTGATTTTACAGATACCACTTGGTAGTGTTCTGAAATACATTTCCACTCAGCTCTGTGAAACACTGACTGGGCGTGAAGGCAGGAAGGCAGTGCAGACAGCTGCCAGTGGATTACTTTAAAGCATGTCTGTCTGTGTTTGGGTCTGAACCTGGTAGATAAGATAAGTTGAACATGACATTGATCAGATGGGGGGGTGATATTGTCCGAGTAATTTAATGAACACAAAGGAAACGGTGATTTGACTGGCTGAATTGGAGTTTGTAAGTGTGCCTTCTCCACTTAGCCAGCACTGGAAGTCTGGGCTGCACCATGTTAGCTCCACTAACTCACTGCTAGCCTGGGAGTCTGGGCTGCATCATGTTAGCCCCACTAACTCACTGCTAGCCTGGGAGTCTGGGCTGCATCATGTTAGCTCCACTAACTCACTGCTAGCCTGGGAGTCTGGGCTGCATCATGTTAGCTTCACTGACTCACTGCTAGCCTGGGAGTCTGGGCTGCATCATGTTAGCTCCACTAATTCACTGTTAGCCTGGGAGTCTGGGCTGCATCATGTTAGCTCCACTAACTCACTGCTAGCCTGGGAGTCTGGGCTGCATCATGTTAGCGCCACTAACTCACTGCTAGCCTGGGAGTCTGGGCTGCATCATGTTAGCTCCACTAACTCACTGCTAGCCTGGGAGTCTGGGCTGCATCATGTTAGCTCCACTAACTCACTGCTAGCCTGGGAGTCTGGGCTGCATCATGTTAGCTTCACTGACTCACTGCTAGCCTGGGAGTCTGGGCTGCATCATGTTAGCTCCACTGACTCACTGCTAGCCTGGGAGTCTGGGCTGCATCATGTTAGCCCCACTAACTCACTGCTAGCCTGGGAGTCTGGGCTGCATCATGTTAGCTCCACTAACTCACTGCTAGCCTGGGAGTCTGGGCTGCATCATGTTAGCTCAACTAACTCACTGCTAGCCTGGGAGTCTGGGCTGCATCATGTTAGCTTCACTGACTCACTGCTAGCCTGGGAGTCTGGGCTGCATCATGTTAGCTCCACTAACTCACTGCTAGCCTGGGAGTCTGGGCTGCATCATGTTAGCTCCACTAACTCACTGCTAGCCTGGGAGTCTGGGCTGCATCATGTTAGCTCCACTAATTCACTGTTAGCCTGGGAGTCTGGGCTGCATCATGTTAGCTCCACTAACTCACTGCTAGCCTGTACTGGGAGTCTGGGCTGCATCATGTTAGCTCCACTAACTCACTGCTAGCCTGGGAGTCTGGGCTGCATCATGTTAGCTCCACTAACTCACTGCTAGCCTGGGAGTCTGGGCTGCATCATGTTAGCTCCACTAACTCACTGCTAGCCTGGGAGTCTGGGCTGCATCATGTTAGCTCCACTAACTCACTGCTAGCCTGGGAGTCTGGGCTGCATCATGTTAGCTCCATTAACTCACTGCTAGCCTGGGAGTCTGGGCTGCATCATGTTAGCTCCACTAACTCACTGCTAGCCTGGGAGTCTGGGCTGCATCATGTTAGCTCCACTAACTCACTGCTAGCCTGGGAGTCTGGGCTGTATCATGTTAGCTCCACTAACTCACTGCTAGCCTGGGAGTCTGGGCTGCATCATGTTAGCTCCACTAACTCACTGCTAGCCTGCATCATGTTAGCTCCCCACTCACTGCTAACATGGGAGTCTGGGTTGCATCATGTTGCGACGTCCCCGAGGCCCATCTGCTAGCCCCGGCCTGCTAGCTGTCTGAATCACCGTGCCTCCAGCTAGCCTAGCTACTCACTGGACCCTATGATCACTTGGCTGCACATGCCTCTCCCTAATGTCAATATGCCTTGTCTATTGCTGTTTTGGTTAGTGATTTTTGGCTTATTTCACTGTAGAGCCTCCAACCCTGCTCAATATGCCTTAGCTAGCCCTTTTGTTCCACCCTCCACACATGCCGTGACTTCACCTGGCTTAACTGGTGCCTCTAGAGACAAAACCTCTCTCATCGTCACTCAATGCCTAGGTTTACCTCCACTGTATTCACATCCTACCATACCCTTGTCTGTATATTACGCCTTGAATCTATTCTTCCACGCCCAGAAATCTCCTCCTTTTACTCTCTGTTCCGAACGTACTAGACGACTTCTTATAGCCTTTAGCCGTACCCTTATCCTACTCCTCCTCTGTTCCTCTGGTGATGTGGAGGTTAATCCAGGCCCTTTAGCCCCCAGTAGTACACCTATTCCCCAGGCGCTCTCATTTGTTGACTTCTGTAACTGTAAAAGCCTTGGTTTCATGCATGTTAACATCAGAAGCCTCCTCCTTAAGTTTGTTTTATTCACTGCCTTAGCACACACTGCCAACCCGGATGTCTTAGCCATTTCTGAATCCTGGTTTAGGAAGGCCACCAAAAACCCTGAAATTTCCATCCCTAACTATAACATTTTCTGACAAGATAGAACTGCCAAAGGGGGCGGAGCTGCAATCTACTGCAGAGATAGCCTGCAGAGTTCTGTTTTACTATCCAGGTCTGTACCAAAACAATTCGAGCTTCTACTTTAAAAAAAAAATCCACCTTTCCAGAAACAAGTCTCTCACCGTTGCCACTTGCTATAGACCACCTTCTGCCCCCAGCTGTGCCCTGGACACAATATGTGAATTGATTGCCCCCCCCCCCCCCCATCTATCTTCAGTGTTCGTACTGTTAGGTGACCTAAACTGGGACATGCTTAACACCCTGGCCGTCATACAATCTAAGCTAGATGCCCTCAATCTCACAAATGATCAAGGAACCTACCAGGTACAACCCTAAATCCGTAACCATGGGCATCCCCTTAGATATCATCCTCTCCAAATACACCTCCGTCTTCAAACAGTATCTCAGCAATCATTGCCTGCGTGCGTAATTGGTCCGCGGTCAAACGAACACCCCTCATCACTGTCAAACACTCCCTAAAACACTTCAGCGAGCAGGCCTCTGGATCAAGTGCCATTATGTGACTTTGGCTAATATGCCTTCTTTTCTTGCCGTGGTATCGTTTTGGTATCGAGTATTATGAGACTAAGCCTGCTAACAAAATAAAAATAATAATCTGTGACACTAATATAAAATGTGTCATATGTGGGTATGAAATGGAGCGAGGGTCAACTTTTGTGTAACACCGCCCGAGTCGGGCCGCGTCCCGGCTGCGTCCGTGCGTGTCCCCTGCTCACCCAGGCGGTTGCGTCGGATCATGTCAGGTGATACAGGCCGTAGCTTCCTCTCCTGTTTGATGCCCTCTAAGAGACGCTCATGGAGGGTCTGCGGCCACGCTGGGTGAGGCTTCAACTTCCTAGCAGTAACCTACAAGTAGACAGACAAGCAGATAATGAGACAGCTCATCAACCATCCACAATAAAAACACGTACTGAAGCAACACACTGAAGCAGCTGCCCTTCCTTTCAAATCAACAAAACTGGATTCATCCCCTTAGGAGCAAGAAGGCGTCACAGTAAGGGCAATAATTACAGTCTAGAGTGTACAACTGTGCTCTCAGTCGTAGCAATACACCATCTTTTCAATTCATCCTCCCCATCATGTCTGTCGTAGAACAGCAACTGGGGCCGTCAGGGTTGAGAGTTGGTCAAAGACCAGGTCAGTACTCACAGGGCTGAGAGGTGGTCAGAGACCAGGTCAGTACTCACAGGGTTGAGAGGTGGTCAGAGACCAGGTCAGTACTCACAGGGTTGAGAAGTGGTCAGAGACCAGGTCAGTACTCACAGGGTTGAGAGGTGGACCAGGGTCAGTACTCACAGGGTTGAGAGGTGGGTCAGAGACCAGGTCAGTACTCACAGGGTTGAGAGGTGGTCAGAGACCAGGTCAGTACTCACAGGGTTGAGAAGTGGTCCAGAGACCAGGTCCAGTACTCACAGGGTTGAGAGGTGGACCAGGTCAGTACTCACAGGGTTGAGAGGTGGACCAGGTCAGTACTCACAGGGTTGAGAGGTGGACCAGGTCAGTACTCACAGGGTTGAGAGGTGGTCAGAGACCAGGTCAGTACTCACAGGGTTGAGAGGTGGACCAGGTCAGTACTCACAGGGTTGAGAGTTGGTCAGAGACCACGTCAGTACTCACAGGGTTGAGAGGTGGTCAGAGACAAGGTCAGTACTCACAGGGTTGAGAGGTGGTCAGAGACCAGGTCAGTACTCACAGGGTTTAGAGGTGGTCGGGAACGGATGAAGTCCAGGATGACCTCATGACCACTCTTTAACCTGGGAGGGATGTCTCCATTCAGCTGGAGTAACAACACATCAGAACAGGAGAGGTAGTGAGTACACACAAATGCTAACGTCCCCTGTTATGGTAATGGAGAGAAGTTAGCATGTCTTAGGGGTATGATATAAAATGCTAACATCCCCTGTTATTGTAATGGAGATGTGGGAGTTAATGTAATGACCCTAGGTACAACTGCTATGTTAAGGAAACACAGGAACAATGGTTACATTGGTTGCATCTGGACATACATTAGCTGAGGCTATAAGTACATTTATGGCAGCTGGACATAACTAATGGATGCATTAAGTCAGGGCCATAAGCACATTTATGACAGTCAGACATACTAATGTCAGAAGGACACAGGAAGGAGGATGGTGGTAAAATGACCAACAGGTGAAATGTAAGTATACAATAAATATATTATTTTTTGTCTGACATAAGGGGTCCTGCCACCATTATAATCTAACCAGAAGCAGATGTAACAGTGTAGGTTCCATCCCTCTCTTCGCCCCAACCTGGGCTCGAACCAGGGATCCTTGCACACAACAACTGACACCCCACGAAGCATCGTTACCCATCGCGCCACAAAAGCCGCGGCCCTTGCAGAGCAAGGGGAAACCCTACTTCAAGTCTCAGAGCGAGTGACGTCACTGATTGAAATGCTATTAGCGCGCACCACCGCTAACTAACTAGCCATTTCACATCGGTTACACAGAGATGGGCGTTACTGGGCGTAAACAAGCAAAGAACTCGGACTAAAAGATAATGGTGGCAGAAGTACTCAGGGGAGTAATTGTATTTACATATGCGATGTACCCATATGCTGTATGTGTATAAAAAGCAAAGCCAGTGCTGAGGGGAGTCAGTTGATCCATGGACCAGCTGGGCTTTGCTACTTTGTATTAAAGCCTATATTGAATCCACAAGTTCTTGTAAGAGTGTTATATTTTTGAGGCAATATTCCACTACATAAATGGCGAGCTTGCCAGGAGCTGAAGGGACCATCAGACAGTGGTGTTTTTGACTGGCGACAGTTTTTCTGGGCGATCTCGCAAACGGGTGGCCACCCAACTATATCAGGTAAGCTTGTTCTTACATAGTTGAATGTTTGTGCAGATTGCTTCAGAGATTCGGTCTCAGCAGGAGAGGCTTCACGTAGGTCTCTCCTTATATTTCTAAACAACCTAGTAATGCTAAGAGCTTTTGAATTCAATAAATTGCATGCATGCTTAAGCTTTGGGGGTTAGTGAATGTAATTTTGTATGCACATTTGTGAGGGCTAAGTTTGTGGGGGGTTGTGGACCTTGCTGGTGTCATGACGTTGGCCTCTTTTGGTACAGGGAGGACAGTTGACACCCTCCCTTTTGCACCACCACCCAACCTACCTTCCCCCCAACCCAGGCCCTGTGTGAAAGGGTTGTAAAAACCCTAAGAGGAGAATCTCCTACCACATGTTTCATAGAGAGACAAAGGAAATTCTTCCAACTCATAGAATTGGAGAACCGAGCGACATGTGTGTTCTGGAGAAGGTATGGAAGATTGGTGAAGAATCCAGCTACGAACTGATCCGCTTGGTACCATTTTGTGATACTCAGAAGAGACAATATAGCCATATTACCATAAAACTGTTTATATAATAGCATCATAATGGTTGTATAGAATGTATTAATAAGGATAAAGCTTTTGTAAGACATTGAGATGCTATGTACTGATGTAATGTGTTAGAATTGTATTTCTGTAACCAAGTCTAGCTCAGTCATGGGCACGCCCCCAGGGACCCATACAGGACCAGGCGTCATTTGACAAGCCTGTTCGATGGGCACTATAAAACACCCCTTGATTTACATTTCCCCAGACCAGGCCTCCACTCGGCTAATAGGTTTTACCTTCCAATTCCTCTACTGAAAGTGAACCATACCACGTGGTTAACTTTTAGACTATTGATACCGACAGAATATGAATAAGTCTTTGATATTAATTATTAGTCTGCAGCTAAGTAAATTATATCATCGAACGCGAAGACCAACGAAACAACCATTCTATGACGACATTAATGAATGTCGCTCTGAAAGATCCATTCTAACCGGAGAGGAGAGAGAGAGAGAACGCGGAGAAAACTTCCCAACAGAACCGAACTCTCCAACAAAGAACGACGACACACTGAGAGTAAATATATATTGATTGCAATTATTCCCGAATGAGCGAGCCTTCAATTGTCAATTGTTAATATTAATGAACTCTGTGTACCTTCTCAGCTGACCGTTTATGACCCATTGTCTAACAGACCAGCCATGCCTGTTAGCCATTAGCGCACATTACTATACCAATCCTTTATGACGATAATTACTGTTTGTATGTTTTCTGTTAATTACTTAGTGTAGTAAATAAATGATTTTAAGACAATTGATGTATGGATGATTATAGTAAAGACTGGGTTCGTGCAGATACAATTTACGACGTTTGGAATGAGACTGGACTAGAGGTAAAATACACCATTTAAACCAGAAGATAATCGGCCTATACTATAATAGAATATAATATTATAGTACAGGAAAGTTATATTAGGAAAATTATAGCTTTGTAATCTGAATATTCTCCTTGGTGCCCCGATCTCCTAGTTAATTACAATTAAACGATTAATCAGTTTAATCGCGCGATAATAATTACAGGGAGCTAATTGATAAACATGTATTCAGTTTTATGGTAACCCAAAGACATGACATTTGGTGTCGGGTGTTTAGCGGGGGGGGGGGGCTTGCACTTGCGTTGGTTGGACCGTTCAACGGACCTGCATGTTTGGGCCGGTTGGGTGGGGTTGTCCCATTTGATTCTGCTTGGCCGAGCTCGACTGTTTCAGGACCTGTTTTGGGATGTGAGTTAACCTCTCTGGGCTAGGCGGGACGAATTCGTCCCACCTACGTAACAGCCACTTGAAGCCTGTGGCGCGATTTTTAGTTTAATTTTCAGTTTTAGAAACTTTAGGGTGTTTTCTATCCATATGTAGTAAGTATATGCATATTCTAGTTACTGGGTAGGAGTGGTAACCAGATTAAATCGGGTATGTTTTTTATCCAGCCGTGTCAATACTGCCCCCTAGCCCTAACAGGTTAACCTTTTAGGGTGTAGGGGGCAGTATTTTCATTTTCGGATGAAAAGCGTGCCCAGAGTAAACTGCCTAATACTCAGGCCCAGAGTCAAATATTTGCATATTATTAGTAGATTTGGATAGAAAACACTCGGAAGTTTCTAAAACTGTTTGAATGATGACTGTGAGTATAACAGAACTCATATGGCAGGCAAAAACCTGACAAAAAATCCATCCAGGAAGTGGGAGATCTGAGAATTGTAGTTCTTTTGAATCCCTATCGAAACTACAGTGTCTGTGGGGTCACGTTGCACTTCCTAAGGCTTCCATTGGCTGTCAACAGCCTTCAGAAAGTTTTCATCATTCTCCTGTTACCGGGCAGAGAATAGTAGCTCAGTCAATGAGTGGACTGCCTGAGGACAAAGGGCTTGGTGATGCGCGAGCCCAACAGCGCGCCCCTCCTTTTTCTTCTTGAATGAATACGCTATTGTCCGGTTGGAATATTATCGACGTTTTATGTTAAAAATACCCTAAGGATTGATTGTAAATAACGTTTGACATGTTTCTACAAACGGTAATGGAACTATTTGACTCTTCGTCTCTGGTACTGCGCTCGCGCATTATGCCTTTGGATAGTGATCTGAACGCACGAACAAAACGGAGGTATTTGGACATAAATATGTATTTCAAACAAAACAAACATTTCTTGTGGAAAGAGGAGTCCTCGGAGTGCATTCTGACGAAGATTAGCAAAGGTAAGAGAATATTTGTAATACTAATTCAGAGTTTTGTTGATGCCAGAACTTGGCGGGTAGCTGTATAGCTTGCTTCGATGGCTGAGCTATGTACTCAGAATATTGAACAATGTGCTTTCTCCGTAAAGTTATTTTGAAAACTGACAAAGCGGTTGCGTCAAGGAGTAGTGCATCTATAATTCTTTCAATAACTGTTGTAAATTTTATCAACGTTCATGATGAGTATTTTTGTAAATTGGAAGTTTTGGTTGGAATAGATTTTCTGAACATCACGCGCCAATGTAAAATGCTGTTTTTGGATATAAATATGAACTTTATCGAGCAAAACATACATGTATTGTATAACATGAAGTCCTATGAATGCCATCTGATGAAGATCAAAAGGTTAGTGAATATTTTAGCTGTACTTTTGGTTTTTGTGATGCATGTCCTTGCTTGGAAAATGGCTGTGTGGTTTTTCTTGTGAAGTTTATGTCCTAGCATAATCTAATTTTATGCTTTCGCCGTAAAGCCTTTTTGAAATCGGACAATGTGGTTAGATTAACGAGAGTCTTATCTTTAGAATGGTGTAAAATAGTTGATTGTTTGAGAAAATGAAATGATGAGATTTTTACTGTTTTGTATTTCGCACCATGCTAGATTTGTTGTTTTGAATTTGTCGCCCTGCTATTTCACTGGCTGTTGAATAGTGTGTCCCGCAGGTGGGACACTACCGTCCCATCTAGCCCTGAGAAGATAACAACGTGATCAGGCGGGTCGTGCTGGGTGTGTGATTCGGGTTGCCCCTCTCGCTGGGCCATTCATCTGGGGACCTTGTGTGGCCCGATTGGTACATTTGTTTGCTCTCCTTGGCTGGACTGCCTGGCCTGGTGTGGGGCTGCGGCTGCCTGGACATATTGTCAACACAAATAAAATAAAAATCCACGATATCGTTCTTAAAGAATTAGAAAGAGATCTGTCTGAGTGGCATGTTCTCAATAACGCCCCAAGACTGGGGGTCTGCTTGGGTGAACAGATAGGGTGCAGGAAAACGTCGACCCGATTAGGCGAGGTTCAACTGCAAAAACAAAATCCTGCGGATAAAACGCTCCGTCCAGCTAACTGGGGTCTGTAAAATCAGCAGGTCACACCACGATACCGCTCTGAAGGAAAAAACTGAGGCCAGCACTAGGTGGGTGAACAGGATATGATGGGAGACTGACCCGATTAGGCAGAACTTCCGTCATACCATAAAATCCTGTAGAATGTCTCCTGTGTTGAGGAAGTGAATCAGGTCAGGCTAAAAACTATAGGTCGTTTTAGGTAAAACGTAGTGTGTGTGAACGAATAAGAATAAAAACCTGAATGAGTGGAAAATAAATGCCTGAATGAAGTGAACGTTTCTCTGTGTTGAGGAAGTGCATCAGAGCAAGCTAGAAACTGCAGTAGAAGTGGGTGTGTGTGTGTGTGTGTGTGTGTGTGTGTGTGTGTGTGTGTGTGTGTGTGTGTGTGTGTGTGTGTGTGTGTTGGTCCAGAGGAGGGACTGCGTGGCCTCTCTGACAGTTCATTGAATGAAGTTAAAAAGAGTGCATCTAAAATCTCAACTGGGAAGAGAGAACAAAATCAATAAATAGTGGACAAAAGAAGCTATGCAAAGATAGGACATTGACAGTGTGTTAAAGTGACCATTGCGGAATATATAAAACGTGTTGAAAATAATTAAGCAAGACACATATAGTATATAGCGGGGTGTGAGGTGGGAAAATACAACATACGGATAAACACAAACTACACTATATGGTTAAAATAAACTCAGACTATCTCAAATAAAACAGTGACAACAAATGCATAAGGAACAATACCGTGGTACAGTCTATAGTACCGGCTAAAAAAATATTATAGTACCGTGAAGAACCACTAGGAGTAAAACAGTGGACAGGTAAACACTCTGTAGCAGCAGAACCCTGTAATAACCCTGCGTCTCAAAGGGAACCCTATTTCCTATTTAGCGCACTACTTCTTACCAGGTCCCTATGGGGTAGTACACTACTTTTTACCAAGGCCCTATGGGGTAGTGCACTACTTTTTACCGGAGCCCTATGGGCCCTGGAGGTGGGCTAGCTCCCCGCGGGAGATGTTTATGATCAGAAGGTGTCCTGTACAGCCACTGTGACTAGTAGCATTAAAGACTATCTGCTTCTCCTTGATTACAGTCTGAGGGGAGGACAGAAGTGTAAGGTAACAGACATCAGAAGAGAGTAGGCTTGGAGAAATTTAGTAAAATAGGAACTGGTGCTGAGAATAGACAGAGTAAAATCAGAAACGAAACAATAAGTAATAAAAAGATAGGAAATAATCGCAAATAAAGAAATAAAAGACAAGAAAGGATAGACATTACAAATAACTAAATTAGAAGGAAAAAGGGGTATTAAATAGGATTTCCTACATCGAATAAAGTTAAAAGCAACAGAGTAGACAATTGATAAAATGAATAGAACACCAGTGGAGATCTTAGGGGCTAGACACCCCCTAAACCAAAAATAAATAATAAAAACTTCTATTAAAAAAAAAGGTAAGGTAGGGACATTGGATGTCTCTCTCTGTGAGGAAATGGAGACTTTGATAAAGATCCATAAACCAGTAAGGTAGGGACATTGGATGTCTCTCTCTGTGAGGAAATGGAGACTTTGATAAAGATCCATAAACCAAATGACAAAAAAACAGAAAAGGAAAAATAAGCGAGAAAATGAAATACTGAGAAGAAGGAGAAGGAGGAGGAGGAGGAGTGGGTTTGTTACAAAACATGAAGGCAGCAAGAGAAACACTGAACAAAGATGACGGAAAAGCAGAACGGGCGGCTAAACCCCCACCTTATTCCAATGGGCAGTTTCCAATGATAACTGGACATATGGAAATAAAAGGTGAAGTAGAGATGACGGAAAAGAGAAGAGAAGAGGCTTGTAGCAATATGTGCACCCTCTCACTCAACAGACAAAAGGCAAGACAAGGACTGAAGCACACAACAGAGGAATACAGTTTCAGTTGCTATGGGGGCCTGAGGAAAGCACTGACAGCAATGGAAACCGCAATAGGAGAAGGAGAGACATCAGGGCCGCATAACAAGAGAAAAAAGAAGAACAAAAGCGAGAAAGGAAGAGAATTTTAGGAAAAGCAGAATACCAAGCAGAATACCAAGCAGAATACCAAGCAGAATACCAAGCAGAATACCAAGCAGAACACCAAGCAGAACACCAAGCAGAACACCAAGCAGAATACCAAGCAGAATACCAAGCAGAATACCAAGCAGAATACCAAGCAGAACACCAAGCAGAATACCAAGCAGAACAGAGTCTCCGTGAAGCAGAAGAGGAATAGAGTGATAGATCCTATAAGGATAGACTAGAAAGAGAAAGTCAAAGTCATGGAACAAAAAAAAAAAAAATAGATAGATGAGCAATTAGAATGGTTAAAATCAAAACAAGACGAGGCTGTGGCCCGCAGTTATGCATGAGGATATGAGGAATGAGCCTGCAGAGAACTACCCCAGGGACCGTGTAGAGAAGGGTCAAGGAAAGAGTCTGGCTTTTACGGAAAACAGGGATCCAATCCTGATAAAAGGACATGAGGGACACTATATACCATGGGCTGCGCAGGACCTGGAAGGGTTGGTTGCCCGCTTGCCAGATCTCTATAAGGGAGCAGGGAAGTGGATCAGAACCTTTGAAGAACACACAATGGGGAAAATTGCTGGTGGTGGGTGACTTTAAAGGCATTGTTAGGAAGGGTAACGAGCGTGCAGAGAATGGGAGAGATTATGCAGAACAGTGGCATCAACGGCACAGAAGAGGAAGTGCTGATGGATGGACTGATGTTCAACAGATATAGACCCGCAATCTGGCGTGCATTAAGGACAGCGTACCCAACGAAAGTTGACCCCAAAGCTCTGAGAGGTGAAGCCATTGGAGATACAGAAAACCCGGCTACATACCTACATGGACAACTGAAAAGATGGAGGATGGAGACAGAACAAGATCGAGAGGGGAACGAACTAATGACAACTATGTTCCGGACTTCAGTGGTGGAAGCCATGCCCCAGCCAGTAAGGAGCCAGCTGGGGGATGTGGTGGAACTTACTTCAAAACCTTACAAGGAGGTCTGTGACTATATGATTCATGCTGTGGAAAAACACAGGAAGGATGAACAGAGACAGATTGAACAGGGAAAAGACATTCAGAGAAGATTGACCCAGTTACAGTTGGATGAATTAACCAACAAAGGAAAGAAGAAAGTCCATGTCCCAGTAACTACCCCTGTGCCCGAGGTAGGAACAATGGCTGCTGTCTCCCCAGTCTCCCCCCGGGCGAGCCCAAATGCCTACCTCACTGCCAGTAGTAAATGTATAGACACAGCCCCAGAATTGGAATAGTAGGGAATAGACAACAGAAAAATATACAAGCGGATCAGAGGAAAGAACCCAGGAACCCTCGAGGGCCACCTGGTGTTTGTTGGGGTTGCCACCAAATCAGGACACTCCAGACGAGAATGCCCTAACAAACCCCTGGCAGGATCGGACTGGAGGAAACACAAATAACAGGCAACCACCAACAAACAACAATCCAGGTGGCTTGGAACCCAGAGTAATTGGAATCCAAATGGTGGATGGCAGGGCAACCAAACCTTCGGGCCCTGTGAACCCATGGTCAGGGCCTAATCAAACATACTAGGGATGCCCAGAGAATCCTACAGGGGAGGGTCAGTTCCCAGTGATAACCACAAGAGCTGACCAAGAACCTATGCTGCAGGTTCACAGAGAGAACAGAGGCACACCCATGATGATAGATACTGGAGCCACTTACACATGTGTGAGTTCAAATTATGCCTCTCATCTCCCCATGTCTGGTAAATATGCCAAAACAATAGGATTCTCGGGAAAACCGCAGCCAATTCCAATGACTGCTCCAGTTCATTGATGATGGTGGTAAATCAGCCACAATTCCAATATTAGTATCGGATCAAACACCAGTTAATCTATAGGGAAGGGATGCTCTATGCAAAATGGGGATACAAATGAAATGTTCTCCTGAGGGGGTGATAATAGAAAAAAACAGGACTACAATTACCAGTGGTAACTGCAGGAGAGACAGCTAACGTATATTGGTTAGGAGGCAATGAGGCAGACGTAGACAGAACTGTAAGGAGACGGGGTAAATTTATTCAGGCCCAAATACCTAAAGCAGTTCGAGCAAAATCTGAAAATATCACTGCACAATTTGACCCTCACCAGGACCCTTTGTTAGAACAACTCTGGGTTATGGGGGCAAATGGAAGGAAAGCACCAACAATCTCTCAGTATGTAATCATTGGAAAGCAGGGAGCTGCAATGGATGTGATGGACGGAGGCGGATCTGAATTTGTACAAAAGTGGTTCAATGTTTCTGACTCTGTCCCTCACATTACATTGCTGGTAAATCAAGGGTTTACATCAAAGGATCTAAGACCTATGATGAAGAAAGCTAGAAGGAAGAGATGGGATAGAACAGAGAATCCATTCATTTTCCATTCAAAAGATAAGGCATTCATCAAAATAATAAACACTACATTGATGATTGGGGATCCTAGGGAAATAGAGGTCAGTGCAGACCAAAAGGTATTGTTAGGTGAGGGAATAGGACTGATTAGTGAGCTTAGAGAAGAAATGGAAAATATCATACCACCAGAGGTATGGTCACAACATGGTACAGATGTGGGGTTAGTAAAATCAGCAAGTCCCGTGAACATCAAAGTAAAGCCGGATGCTAAACCCCCGTGGAAAGCTCAGTATCCTATGAAGCCTGAAGCTGAAGAAGGAATACATTCAACGATTGAAGGATTGCTCAGGGCAGGTGTATTGATAGAGATGCCAAGCCTGTGCAATACACCTTTGCTACCTGTTCTTAAAGCCGATAGTAAAAAAAAAAACATGGAGACTGGTTCATGACTTAAGAGCTGTCAATGATACTGCACAGGATTGTCCTGCGGAAGTTCCGAACCCTCACACACTGCTGACTAATGTTCCCCCTGATGCCAAGTACTTTACTGTGATTGACTTGTGTGGAGCATTTTTTTGTGTACACCTGGCGGAAGAATGCAGCCATTTGTTTGCATTTAGATATAGAGGCAAAATTCTATCTTATACGAGACTTCCCCAGGGATTTCGGCATAGCCCGCACTTACTCAATCAAATACTGAGAGCTGATTTGGAAGAATTAATGCTTGATGGCACTTTGATCCAATATGTGGATGACCTGTTAATCTGTGCCTCAACGGTGGAACAGTGCCACTCTGACTCATTAAAATGGTACTACAGATTTAGCAGGAGGAGGACGCAAAGCTGCAGTACTGTCAACCCCAGGTTGAGTACTGAGGAAGGACAATAGCTCATGGAACTAAAGCCATGGCTCCAGGACAGCTAGAGGATGTTAGCAAAGCGCCATTACCGCAAACGGTAGCTCATATGATGACCTTTTTAGGAATGAAGGGATTCAGCTCAGACTGGATAGAGGAGTATGTAGTGAAAACAGCTCCCCTAAGAGAAATAATGAAAGAAGCAGGACAGCTCCCCTAAGAGAGATAATGAAAGAAGCAGGACAGCTAACCTAAGAGAGATAATGAAAGAAGCAGGACAGCTCCCCTAAGAGAGATAATGAAAGAAGCAGGACAGCTCCCCTAAGAGATAATGAAAGAAGCAGGACAGCTCCCCTAAGAGAGATAATGAAAGAAGCAGGACAGCTAACCTAAGAGAGATAATGAAAGAAGCAGGACAGCTAACCTAAGAGAGATAATGAAAGAAGCAGGACAGCTCCCCTAAGAGAGATAATGAAAGAAGCAGGACAGCTCCCCTAAGAGAGATAATGAAAGAAGCAGGACAGCTCCCCTAAGAGAGATAATGAAAGAAGCAGGACAGCTCCCCTAAGAGAGATAATGAAAGAAGCAGGACAGCTCCCCTAAGAGAGATAATGATAGAAGCAGGACAGCTCCCCTAAGAGAGATAATGATAGAAGCAGGACAGCTCCCCTAAGAGAGATAATGAAAGAAGCAGGACAGCTCCCCTAAGAGAGATAATGAAAGAAGCAGGACAGCTCCCCTAAGAGAGATAATGAAAGAAGCAGGACAGCTCCCCTAAGAGAGATAATGAAAGAAGCAGGACAGCTCCCCTAAGAGAGATAATGAAAGAAGCAGGACAGCTCCCCTAAGAGAGATAATGAAAGAAGCAGGACAGCTCCCCTAAGAGAGATAATGAAAGAAGCAGGACAGCTCCCCTAAGAGAGATAATGAAAGAAGCAGGACAGCTCCCCTAAGAGAGATAATGAAAGAAGCAGGACAGCTCCCCTAAGAGAGATAATGAAAGAAGCAGGACAGCTCCCCTAAGAGAGATAATGAAAGAAGCAGGACAGCTCCCCTAAGAGAGATAATGAAAGAAGCAGGACAGCTCCCCTAAGAGAGATAATGAAAGAAGCAGGACAGCTCCCCTAAGAGAGATAATGAAAGGAGCAGGACAGCTCCCCTAAGAGAGATAATGAAAGAAGCAGGACAGCTCCCCTAAGAGAGATAATGAAAGAAGCAGGACAGCTCCCCTAAGAGAGATAATGATAGAAGCAGGACAGCTCCCCTAAGAGAGATAATGAAAGAAGCAGGACAGCTCCCCTAAGAGAGATAATGAAAGAAGCAGGACAGCTCCCCTAAGAGAGATAATGAAAGAAGCAGGACAGCTCCCCTAAGAGAGATAATGAAAGAAGCAGGACAGCTCCCCTAAGAGAGATAATGAAAGAAGCAGGACAGCTAACCTAAGAGAGATAATGAAAGAAGCAGGACAGCTAACCTAAGAGAGATAATGAAAGAAGCAGGACAGCTCCCCTAAGAGAGATAATGAAAGAAGCAGGACAGCTCCCCTAAGAGAGATAATGAAAGAAGCAGGACAGCTAACCTAAGAGAGATAATGAAAGAAGCAGGACAGCTCCCCTAAGAGAGATAATGAAAGAAGCAGGACAGCTCCCCTAAGAGAGATAATGAAAGAAGCAGGACAGCTCCCCTAAGAGAGATAATGAAAGAAGCAGGACAGCTCCCCTAAGAGAGATAATGAAAGAAGCAGGACAGCTCCCCTAAGAGAGATAATGATAGAAGCAGGACAGCTCCCCTAAGAGAGATAATGAAAGAAGCAGGACAGCTCCCCTAAGAGAGATAATGAAAGAAGCAGGACAGCTCCCCTAAGAGAGATAATGAAAGAAGCAGGACAGCTAACCTAAGAGAGATAATGAAAGAAGCAGGACAGCTCCCCTAAGAGAGATAATGAAAGAAGCAGGACAGCTCCCCTAAGAGAGATAATGAAAGAAGCAGGACAGCTCCCCTAAGAGAGATAATGAAAGAAGCAGGACAGCTCCCCTAAGAGAGATAATCAAAGAAGCAGGACAGCTCCCCTAAGAGAGATAATGAAAGAAGCAGGACAGCTCCCCTAAGAGAGATAATGATAGAAGCAGGACAGCTCCCCTAAGAGAGATAATGAAAGAAGCAGGACAGCTCCCCTAAGAGAGATAATGAAAGAAGCAGGACAGCTCCCCTAAGAGAGATAATGATAGAAGCAGGACAACTTAAATCTGAAAGCACAACTAGACTGGAACACTGATGCTCTGGTTACATTTAAAACACTTAAAAAAAAGGAGATGCAAACAGCACCAGCTCTAGCAGCCCCAGATTACACTAAACCATTTCTGTTATACGTTGCAAATAGGTGTGATAATTATGCAGCTGCTGTTTCTTATGCAGGAAACATGTAGTGGTAGGAAGAAACAGCCTATCGCTTACTACAGTTCTAAACTGGATCCGGTAGCTCAGGGTTACCCACCCTGTTATCAAGGGGTGGCAGCATCGCATTATGCTTATGACAAGGGGTCAACTATCACCATGGGATATCGAGTGATTACAAGCACTCATCATAAAATATAACCCTGTGCCTGGAAACCCTGGTCATTATACTAATGGGTATGGATAGTCTTGCAATGCTGTTGGTGGACTCCTCGATTGTCCTTTTGGTAATCTTAATTGTCGCTACGGGGTGCCTCAGGGAAGTGGTTATGCTTGCCATGACTTTTCGTAAAAAGATGGTCTTCCTGTTTATGCTAAAGTAACAAATTCGGATGAATGTGTACTTGTGCATGTCCACAACAACAAAAAATGTAATTTGCGTGGTCGTTGCAAGTGGTGTCCCTAACCCTAACCCTAGCTCCTAACCCTAACCCCTACCCCTAACCCTAACCCCCAACCCCAACCCCAACCCTAACCCTAACCCCTAGCTCCTAACCCTAACCCTAAACCCCTAACCCCTAGCTCCTAACTCCTAACCCCTAACCCCTAGCTCCTAACCCTAACCCCTAACCCCTAGCTCCTAACCCTAACCCTAAACCCCTAACCCCTAGCTCCTAACCCTGACTCCTAACCCCTAGCTCCTAACCCTAACTCTAACCCCTAACCCCTAACCCCTAGCTCCTAACCCTAACCCCTAGCTCCTAACCCTAACTCCTAACCCCAACCACTAACCCCTACCCTAACCCCTAACCCCAACCCCTAACCCCTAACCCTAACCCCTAACCCTAACCCCTAACCCTAACACCTAACCCTAACCCCTAACCCCTACCCTAACCCCTACCCTAACCCCTACCCCTAAAATAACTGTGAAGAAGGACATATTCATCATGTTGATCCTGTGCTACGTGTCAACGAGGGGATTGTCTTAACTGTCAGGATAACTCCACTGGTATGATTTCAGGTACATCTTTGTTTAGCCTAATGTCCTGTATTGTTTTGTGTTGTCTTGTGTTTGGGTTCATATATATATATTTTATTTCAATTCGAGCTAGTTTTGCCTTCTAAAATAAGGATCACTTTTAACATGTTAGGTAACAGCAGGTATTCCGGTTACAAGTGTCTACAGACCATGTCCTTAATCTTCTAACAGGTTTTGTTATCAATGATAAATATTTTGTTAGAGAGGTGTCTGCGAGGGAGGATTGTGCTAAAGTGCTTTATTTTAGAATGATGTCTTATTACTTTTACAACTGAAGGTATTTTACTAATTTACTTTTACCAGTATCATATTCATTGTATTATTCTCTCTATATTCTACATAACTGAGATAACCTCAGGCAAGGTTATGTACTACATGCTCATTACTTCTTCATAGTATATTGGTTGATTAATAGTGTTTTATTTTTGACTAGATCTTTTACTCCTATCCATGTTATAGATTGGAGATGTTTGGTCTAGTCAGCTTGTGTGCCTTATTCAAGGACATTGTATGTATGAAGTTGCTGTCGTTTCGCCTCCATCCTCTTGATGTCACTTAGAAGGTGGTTTGTGGGACTAATTAGTCCCAGAGGAGGGATTTATGTGGGAGTTAATGTAATGTAGCCAGAGGAGGGGTCTGAATACTTTCCGAATGTACTGTATGAAAAACATCAGGAGTAGAAATGTTGATCCAGGATCCAATCATATGTTACTCGTCACACGCTTCCTAAACAGACTAACGGTTACATGAAAATACGATGAGCTCTTCCTGTCCAGCCAATCTTACTTATTATGATCTGAAAGGCAAAACTAATCAGAGCAGAACTCTGCAACGTTTTATGAATTTATTTTACCTTCATTTAACTAGGCAAGTCAGTTAAGAACAAATTCTTATTTTCAATGACGGCCTAGGGAACAGGGGGTTAACTGCCTTGTTCATGGGCAGAACGACAGATTTGTACCTTGTCAGCTCAGGGATTTGAACTTGCAACCTTTCGGTTACTAGTCCAACGCTCTAACCACTAGGCTACCCTGCCTCCCCTCCCCTCTAACCACTAGGCTACCCTGCCTCCCCTCCCCTCTAACCACTAGGCTACCTGCCTCCCCTCCACTCTAACCACTAGGCTACCCTGCCTCCCCCTCCCCTCTAACCACTAGGCTACCCTGCCTCCCCCTCCCCTCTAACCACTAGGCTACCCTGCCTCCCCCTCCCCTCTAACCACTAGGCTACCCTGCCTCCCCTCCCCTCTAACCACTAGGCTACCCTGCCTCCCCTCCCCTCTAACCACTAGGCTACCCTGCCTCCCCTCCCCTCTAACCACTAGGCTACCCTGCCTCCCCTCCCCTCTAACCACTAGGCTACCTGCCTCCCCTCCCCTCTAACCACTAGGCTACCCTGCCTCCCCTCCCCTCTAACCACTAGGCTACCCTGCCTCCCCTCCCCTCTAACCACTAGGCTACCTGCCCCCCCTCCCCTCTAACCACTAGGCTACCCTGCCCCCCCTCCCCTCTAACCACTAGGCTACCCTGCCTCCCCTCCCCTCTAACCACTAGGCTACCCTGCCTCCCCTCCCCTCTAACCACTAGGCTACCTGCCTCCCCTCCCCTCTAACCACTAGGCTACCCTGCCTCCCCTCCCCTCGAACCACTAGGCTACCTGCCTCCTCTACACTCTAACCACTAGGCTACCTGCCTCCTCTACACTCTAACCACTAGGCTACCTGCCTCCTCTACACTCTAACCACTAGGCTACCTGCCTCCCCTCCCCTCTAACCACTAGGCTACCTGCCGCCCCTACACTCTAACCACTAGGCTACCTGCCATCCCTCCACTCTAACCACTAGGCTACCTGCCTCCCCTCCACTCTAACCACTAGGCCACCTGCCTCCTCTACACTCTAACCACTAGGCTACCTGCCTCCTCTACACTCTAACCACTAGGCTACCTGCCCCCCCTACACTCTAACCACTAGGCTACCTGCCTCCTCTACACTCTAACCACTAGGCTACCTACCTCCTCTACACTCTAACCACTAGGCTACCTACCTCCTCTACACTCTAACCACTAGGCTACCTGCCTCCTCTACATTCTAACCACTAGGCTACCTGCCTCCTCTACGCTCTAACCACTAGGCTACCTGCCTCCTCTACACTCTAACCACTAGGCTACCTGCCTCCTCTACACTCTAACCACTAGGCTACCTGCCTCCTCTACATTCTAACCACTAGGCTACCTGCCGCCCCTACACTCTAACCACTAGGCTACCTACCTCCTCTACACTCTAACCACTAGGCTACCTGCCTCCTCTACACTCTAACCACTAGGCTACCTACCTCCTCTACACTCTAACCACTAGGCCACCTGCCTCCTCTACACTCTAACCACTAGGCTACCTGCCTCCTCTACACTCTAACCACTAGGATACCTGCCTCCTCTACACTCTAACCACTAGGATACCTGCCTCCTCAACACTCTAACCACTAGGATACCTGCCTCCTCTACATTCTAACCACTAGGCTACCTGCCTCCCCCCTCTAACCACTAGGCTACCTGCCACCTCTACACTCTAACCACTAGGCTACCTGCCTCCCCCCCTCTAACCACTAGGCTACCTGCCTCCTCTACACTCTAACCACTAGGATACCCTGCCTCCCCCCTCTAACCACTAGGCTACCTGCCCCCCCCCTCTAACCACTAGGCTACCTCCCCCCCCCTCTAACCACTAGGCTACCTGCCTCCCCCCCT
This sequence comes from Salmo salar, assembly GCF_965601325.2. NCBI lineage: Eukaryota > Metazoa > Chordata > Actinopteri > Salmoniformes > Salmonidae > Salmo > Salmo salar. The sequence goes on from NC_138304.1 coordinate 108,431,711, forward strand.
CTAACCACTAGGCTACCTGCCTCCCCCCCTCTAACCACTAGGCTACCTGCCCCCCCCCTCTAACCACTAGGCTACCTGCCTCCCCCCTCTAACCACTAGGCTACCTGCCCCCCCCCCCTCTAACCACTAGGCTACCTGCCTTCCCCCTCTAACCACTAGGCTACCTGCCCCCCCCCCCCTCTAACCACTAGGCTACCTGCCTCCCACTCTAACCACTAGGCTACCTACCTCCTCTACACTCTAACCACTAGGCTACCTGCCTCCTCTACGCTCTAACCACTAGGCTACCTGCCTCCTCTACACTCTAACCACTAGGCTACCTGCCTCCTCTACGCTCTAACCACTAGGCTACCTGCCGCCTCTACACTCTAACCACTAGGCTACCTGCCCCCCCCCCTCTAACCACCAGGCTACCTGCCTCCTCTACACTCTAACCACTAGGCTACCTACCTCCTCTACACTCTAACCACTAGGCTACCTGCCTCCTCTACACTCTAACCACTAGGCTACCTGCCTTCTCTACACTCTAACCACTAGGCTACCTGCCTCCTCTACACTCTAACCACTAGGCTACCTGCCTCCCCCCTCTAACCACTAGGCTACCTGCCCACCCCCAACCACTAGGCTACCTGCCCCCCCCTCTAACCACCAGGCTACCTGCCTCCCCCCTCTAACCACTAGGCTACCTGCCCCCCCCCCTCTAACCACTAGGCTACCTGCCTCCTCTACACTCTAACCACTAGGCTACCCCCCCCCCCCTCTAACCACTAGGCTACCTGCCTCCCCCTCTAACCACTAGGCTACCCTGCCCCCCCCCCTCTAACCACTAGGCTACCTGCCTCCCCCCTAACCACTAGGCTACCTGCCTCCCCCCCTCTAACCTAACCACTAGGCTACCTGCCCCCCCCCTCTAACCACTAGGCTACCTGCAGCCCCTCTCTAACCACTAGGCTACCCTGCCGCCCCCTCTAACCACTAGGCTACCCTGCCCCCCCCCTCTAACCACTAGGCTACCTGCCTCCCCCCTCTAACCACTAGGCTACCTGCCTCCCCCCTCTAACCACTAGGCTACCTGCCTCCCCCCCTCTAACCACTAGGCTACCTGCCTCCCCCTCTAACCACTAGGCTACCTGCCTCCCCCCTCTAACCACTAGGCTACCTGCCTCCCCCCTCTAACCACTAGGCTACCTGCCTCCCCCCTCTAACCACTAGGCTACCTGTCCCCCCCCTCTAACCACTAGGCTACCTGCCTCCCCCCTCTAACCACTAGGCTACCTGCCTCCCCCCTCTAACCACTAGGCTACCTGCCTCCCTCCCCTCTAACCCTCTAGCTCCCCCCACCACTAGCACCTGCCCCCCCTAACCACTAGGCTACCTGCCCCCTCCCCTCTAACCACTAGGCTACCCTGCCCCCCCCCTCTAACACACTAGGCTACCCTGCCTCCCGTCCCCTCTAACCACTAGGCTACCTGCCTCCTCTACACTCTAACCACTAGGCTACCTGCCTCCTCTACACTCTAACCACTAGGCTACCTGCCTCCTCTACACTCTAACCACTAGGCTACCTGCCTCCCCTCCCCTCTAACCACTAGGCTACCCTGCCCCCTCCACTCTAACACACTAGGCTACCCTGCCTCCTCGTCCCCTCTAACCACTAGGCTACCTGCCTCCTCTACACTCTAACCACTAGGCTACCTGCCTCCTCTACACTCTAACCACTAGGCTACCTGCCTCCTCTACACTCTAACCACTAGGCTACCTGCCTCCTCTACACTCTAACCACTAGGCTACCTGCCGCCCTACACTCTAACCACTAGGCTACCTGCCTCCTCTACACTCTAACCACTAGGCTACCTGCCTCCTCTACACTCTAACCACTAGGCTACCTGCCTCCTCTACACTCTAACCACTAGGCTACCTGCCTCCTCTACGCTCTAACCACTAGGCTACCTGCCTCCTCTACACTCTAACCACTAGGCTACCTACCTCCTCTACCCTCTAACCACTAGGCTACCTGCCTCCTATACACTCTAACCACTAGTCTACCTGCCACCCCTACACTCTAACCACTAGGCTACCTACCTCCTCTACACTCTAACCACTAGGCTACCTGCCGCCCCTACACTCTAACCACTAGGCTACCTGCCTCCTCTACGCTCTAACCACTAGGCTACCTGCCTCCTCTACGCTCTAACCACTAGGCTACCTGCCTCCTCTACCCTCTAACCACTAGGCTACCTGCCTCCTCTACACTCTAACCACTAGGCTACCTGCCACCTCTACACTCTAACCACTAGGCTACCTGCCTCCTCTACACTCTAACCACTAGGCTACCTGCCTCCTCTACACTCTAACCACTAGGCTACCTGCCTCCTCTACACTCTAACCACTAGGCTACCTGCCACCTCTACACTCTAACCACTAGGCTACCTGCCTCCCCTCCCCTCTAACCACTAGGCTACCCTGCCTCCCCTACACTCTAACCACTAGGCTACCTACCACCTCTACACTCTAACCACTAGGCTACCTGCCACCTCTACACTCTAACCACTAGGCTACCTACCTCCTCTACACTCTAACCACTAGGCTACCTGCCTCCCCTCCCCTCTAACCACTAGGCTACCCTGCCTCCCCTCCCCTCTAACCACTAGAATACCTGCCCCCCTCCCCTCTTACCACTAGGCTACCCTGCCTCCCCTCCCCTCTAACCACTAGGCTACCCTGCCCCCCCCCTCTAACCACTAGGCTACCCTGCCTCCCCTCCCCTCTAACCACTAGGCTACCCTGCCTCCCCTCCCCTCTAACCACTAGGCTACCTGCCTCCCCTCCCCTCTAACCTCTAGGCTACCTGCCTCCCCTCCCCTCTAACCACTAGTCTACCCTTCCTCCCCTCCCCTCTAACCACTAGGCTACCCTTCCTCCCCTCCCCTCTAACCACTAGGCTACCCTGCCCCCCCTCCCCTCTAACCACTAGGCTACCCTGCCTCCCCTCCCCTCTAACCACTAGGCTACCCTGCCTCCCCTCCCCTCTAACCACTAGGCTACCTGCCTTCCCCCCTCTAACCACTAGGCTACCTGCCTCCTCTACACTCTAACCACTAGGCTACCTGCCCCCCCTCCCCTCTAACCACTAGGCTACCTGCCTCCCCTCCCCTCTAACCACTAGGCTACCTGCCTCCCCTCCCCTCTAAACACTAGGCTACCTGCCTCCCCTCCCCTCTAACCACTAGGCTACCTGCCTCCTCTACACTCTAACCACTAGGCTACCTGCCACCTCTACACTCTAACCACTAGGCTACCTGCCTCCTCTACACTCTAACCACTAGGCTACCTGCCTCCTCTACACTCTAACCACTAGGCTACCTGCCTCCTCTACACTCTAACCACTAGGCTACCTGCCTCCCCTCCCCTCTAACCACTAGGCTACCTGCCTCCTCTACGCTCTAACCACTAGGCTACCTGCCTCCTCTACCCTCTAACCACTAGGCTACCTGCCTCCTCTACACTCTAACCACTAGGCTACCTGCCTCCTCTACACTCTAACCACTAGGCTACCTGCCTCCTCTACACTCTAACCACTAGGCTACCTGCCACCTCTACACTCTAACCACTAGGCTACCTGCCACCTCTACACTCTAACCACTAGGCTACCTGCCGCCCCTACACTCTAACCACTAGGCTACCTGCCTCCTCTACACTCTAACCACTAGGCTACCTGCCTCCTCTACACTCTAACCACTAGGCTACCTGCCTCCCCTACACTCTAACCACTAGGCTACCTGCCTCCTCTACACTCTAACCACTAGGCTACCTGCCTCCCCTCCCCTCTAACCACTAGGCTACCTACCTCCTCTACTCTCTAACCACTAGGCTACCTGCCTCCTCTACACTCTAACCACTAGGCTACCTGCCTCCCCTCCCCTCTAACCACTAGGCTACCCTGCCTCCCCTACACTCTAACCACTAGGCTACCTACCACCTCTACACTCTAACCACTAGGCTACCTGCCACCTCTACACTCTAACCACTAGGCTACCTACCTCCTCTACACTCTAACCACTAGGCTACCTGCCTCCCCTCCCCTCTAACCACTAGGCTACCCTGCCTCCCCTCCCCTCTAACCACTAGAATACCTGCCCCCCTCCCCTCTTACCACTAGGCTACCCTGCCTCCCCTCCCCTCTAACCACTAGGCTACCCTGCCCCCCCCCTCTAACCACTAGGCTACCCTGCCTCCCCTCCCCTCTAACCACTAGGCTACCCTGCCTCCCCTCCCCTCTAACCACTAGGCTACCTGCCTCCTCTACACTCTAACCACTAGGCTACCTACCTCCTCTACACTCTAACCACTAGGCTACCTGCCTCCCCCCCTCTAACCACTAGGCTACCTGCCTCCTCTACACTCTAACCACTAGGCTACCTGCCTCCTCTACACTCTAACCACTAGGCTACCTACCTCCTCTACACTCTAACCACTAGGCTACCTGCCTCCCCCCTCTAACCACTAGGCTACCTGCCGCCCCCCTCTAACCACTAGGCTACCTGCCTCCCCCCCTCTAACCACTAGGCTACCTGCCTCTCCCCTCTAACCACTAGGCTACCTGCCTCCCCCCCTCTAACCTAACCACTAGGCTACCTGCCCCCCCCCCTCTAACCTAACCACTAGGCTACCCTGACTCCCCCCTCTAACCACTAGGCTACCCTGACTCCCCCCTCTAACCACTAGGCTACCCTGCCTCCCCCCTCTAACCACTAGGCTACCTGCCTCCCCCCCTCTAACCACTAGGCTACCTGCCCCCCCCCCCCCCCCCTCTAACCACTAGGCTACCTGCCTCCCCCCTCTAACCACTAGGCTACCTGCCTCCCCCCTCTAACCACTAGGCTACCTGCCTCCCCACCCCCCCCCTCTCTAACCACCAGGCTACCTGCCCCCCCCCCTCTAACCACTAGGCTACCTGCCTCCCCCCTCTAACCACTAGGCTACCTGCCCCCCCTCTAACCACCAGGCTACCTGCCGCCCCCCTCTAACCACTAGGCTACCTGCCCCCCCCCTCTAACCACTAGGCTACCTGCCTCCCCCCTCTAACCACTAGGCCACCTGCCTCCCCCACTCTAACCACTAGGCCACCTGCCTCCCCCCCTCTAACCACTAGGCTACCTGCCCCCCCCCCTCTAACCACTAGGCTACCCTGCCTCCCCCCTCTAACCACTAGGCTACCCTGCCTCCCCCCTCTAACCACCAGGCTACCCTGCCTCCCCCTCTAACCACTAGGCTACCTGCCTCCCCCTCTAACCACTAGGCTACCTGCCTCCCCCTCTAACCACTAGGCTACCTGCCTCCCCCCTCTAACCACTAGGCTACCCTGCCCCCCCCCCCCTCTAACCACTAGGCTACCCTGCCTCCCCCCCCCTCTAACCACTAGGCCACCTGCCTCCCCCCCTCTAACCACTAGGCTACCCTGCCTCCCCCCCTCTAACCACTAGGCTACCCTGCCTCCCCCCTCTAACCACTAGGCTACCCTGCCTCCCCCCTCTAACCACTAGGCTACCTGCCTCCCCCCTCTAACCACTAGGCTACCTGCCTCCCCCTCTAACCACTAGGCTACCCTGCCTCCCCCTCTAACCACTAGGCTACCCTGCCTCCCCCTCTAACCACTAGGCTACCCTGCCTCCCCCTCTAACCACCAGGCTACCTGTCTCCCCCCTCTAACCACTAGGCTACCTGCCTCCCCCCTCTAACCACTAGGCTACCTGCCTCCCCCCTCTAACCACTAGGCTACCTGCCCCCCCCCCTCTAACCACTAGGCTACCTGCCTCCCCCCTCTAACCACTAGGCTACCTGCCTCCCCCCTCTAACCACTAGGCTACCCGCCTCCCCCCCCTCTAACCACTAGGCTACCCGCCTCCCCCCCCTCTAACCACTAGGCTACCCGCCGCCCCCCCCTCTAACCACTAGGCTACCTGCCTCCCCCCCTCTAACCACTAGGCTACCTGTCTCCCCCCCTCTAACCACTAGGCTACCTGTCTCCCCCCTCTAACCACTAGGCTACCTGCCGCCCCCCCCTCTAACCACTAGGCTACCTGCCGCCCCCCCCTCTAACCACTAGGCTACCTGCCTCCCCCTCTAACCACTAGGCTACCCGCCCCCCCCCTCTAACCACTAGGCTACCCGCCTCCCCCCCCTCTAACCACTAGGCTACCCGCCGCCCCCCCCTCTAACCACTAGGCTACCTGCCTCCCCCCCTCTAACCACTAGGCTACCTGTCTCCCCCCCTCTAACCACTAGGCTACCTGTCTCCCCCCTCTAACCACCAGGCTACCTGCCTCCCCCCTCTAACCACTAGGCTACCTGCCTCCCCCCCTCTAACCACTAGGCTACCTGCCTCCCCCCCTCTAACCACTAGGCTACCTGCCTCCCCCCCTCTAACCACTAGGCTACCTGCCTCCCCCCCTCTAACCACTAGGCTACCTGTCTCCCCCCTCTAACCACTAGGCTACCGCCTCCCCCCTCTAACCACTAGGCTACCCCCCCCCCCCCCTCTAACCACCAGGCTACCTGTCTCCCCCCTCTAACCACTAGGCTACCTGCCTCCCCCCCTCTAACCACTAGGCTACCGCCTCCCCCCTCTAACCACTAGGCTACCCCCCCCCCCCCCCCTCTAACCACTAGGCTACCTGTCTCCCCCCTCTAACCACTAGGCTACCCCCCCCCCCCCCCCCTCTAACCACCAGGCTACCTGTCTCCCCCCTCTAACCACCAGGCTACCTGTCTCCCCCCTCTAACCACTAGGCTACCCCCCCCCCCTCTAACCACTAGGCTACCTGCCTCCCCCTCTAAACCCCTCTAACCACTAGGCTACCTGCCGCCCCCCCCCTCTAACCACTAGGCTACCTGCCGCCCCCCCCTCTAACCACTAGGCTACCTGCCTCCCCCCCTCTAACCACTAGGCTACCTGCCTCCCCCCCTCTAACCACTAGGCTACCTGCCTCCCCCCCTCTAACCACTAGGCTACCTGCCTCCCCCCCTCTAACCACTAGGCTACCTGCCTCCCCCCTCTAACCACTAGGCTACCCGTCTCCCCCCTCTAACCACCAGGCTACCTGCCTCCCCCCTCTAACCACTAGGCTACCTGCCTCCCCCCCTCTAACCACTAGGCTACCTGCCTCCCCCCCCCTCTAACCACTAGGCTACCTGCCCCCCCCCCCCTCTAACCACTAGGCTACCTGCCTCCCCCCCTCTAACCACTAGGCTACCTGCCTCCCCCCCTCTAACCACTAGGCTACCTGCCTCCCCCCCTCTAACCACTAGGCTACCTGCCTCCCCCCCTCTAACCACTAGGCTACCTGCCTCCCCCCCTCTAACCACTAGGCTACCTGCCTCCCCCCTCTAACCACTAGGATACCTGCCTCCCTCACTCTAACCACTAGGCTACCTGCCTCCCTCCACTCTAACCACTAGGCTACCTGCCTCCCTCCACTCTAACCACTAGGCTACCTGCCTCCCCTCCACTCTAACCACTAGGCTACCTGTCTCCCCCCTCTAACCACTAGGCTACCTGCCTCCCCCCTCTAACCACCAGGCTACCTGTCTCCCCCCTCTAACCACCAGGCTACCTGTCTCCCCCCTCTAACCACCAGGCTACCTGCCTCCCCCCTCTAACCACTAGGCTACCTGCCTCCCCCCTCTAACCACTAGGCTACCTGCCTCCCCCCTCTAACCACTAGGCTACCTGCCTCCCCCCTCTAACCACTAGGCTACCTGCCTCCCCCCTCTAACCACTAGGCTACCTGCCTCCCCCCTCTAACCACTAGGCTACCTGCCTCCTCTACACTCTAACCACTAGGCTACCTGCCCCCCCCCCCCCCTCTAACCACTAGGATACCTGCCTCCCCCACTCTAACCACTAGGCTACCTGCCTCCCCCCTCTAACCACTAGGCTACCTGCCGCCCCCCCTCTAACCACTAGGCTACCTGTCTCCCCCCTCTAACCACTAGGCTACCTGCCTCCTCTACCCTCTAACCACTAGGCTACCTGTCTCCCCCCTCTAACCACTAGGCTACCTGCCTCCCCCCTCTAACCACTAGGCTACCTGCCTCCCCCCTCTAACCACTAGGCTACCTGCCTCCCCCCTCTAACCACTAGGCTACCTGCCTCCCCCCTCTAACCACCAGGCTACCTGCCTCCCCTACACTCTAACCACTAGGCTACCTGCCTCCCCCCTCTAACCACCAGGCTACCTGCCTCCTCTACCCTCTAACCACTAGGCTACCTGCCTCCTCCCCCCTCTAACCACTAGGCTACCTGCCTCCTCCACCCTCTAACCACTAGGCTACCTGCCTCCTCTACCCTCTAACCACTAGGCTACCTGCCTCCCCTACACTCTAACCACTAGGCTACCTGCCTCCTCTACACTCTAACCACTAGGCTACCTGCCTCCTCTACACTCTAACCACCAGGCTACCTGCCTCCTCTACCCTCTAACCACTAGGCTACCTGCCTCCTCTACCCTCTAACCACTAGGCTACCTGCCTCCTCTACACTCTAACCACTAGGCTACCTGCCTCCTCTACCCTCTAACCACTAGGCTACCTGCCTCCTCTACCCTCTAACCACTAGGCTACCTGCCCCTCTACACTCTAACCACTAGGCTACCTGCCTCCCCTACACTCTAACCACTAGGCTACCTGCCGCCCCTACACTCTAACCACTAGGATACCTGCCTCCTCTACACTCTAACCACTAGGCTACCTGCCTCCTCTACACTCTAACCACTAGGCTACCTGCCGCCCCTACACTCTAACCACTAGGCTACCTGCCTCCTCTACACTCTAACCACTAGGCTACCTGCCTCCTCTACACTCTAACCACTAGGCTACCTGCCTCCTCTACACTCTAACCACTAGGCTACCTGCCTCCTCTACACTCTAACCACTAGGCTACCTGCCTCCTCTACACTCTAACCACTAGGCTACCTGCCTCCTCTACACTCTAACCACTAGGCTACCTGCCTCCTCTACACTCTAACCACTAGGCTACCTGCCTCCTCTACACTCTAACCACTAGGCTACCTGCCTCCTCTACACTCTAACCACTAGGCTACCTGCCTCCTCTACACTCTAACCACTAGGCTACCTGCCTCCTCTACCCTCTAACCACTAGGCTACCTGCCTCCTCTACCCTCTAACCACTAGGCTACCTGCCTCCTCTACACTCTAACCACTAGGCTACCTGCCTCCTCTACACTCTAACCACTAGGCTACCTGCCTCCTCTACACTCTAACCACTAGGCTACCTGCCTCCTCTACACTCTAACCACTAGGCTACCTGCCTCCTCTACACTCTAACCACTAGGCTACCTGCCTCCCCTCCACTCTAACCACCAGGCTACCTGTCTCCTCTACACTCTAACCACTAGGCTACCTGCCTCCTCTACACTCTAACCACTAGGCTACCTGCCTCCTCTACACTCTAACCACTAGGCTACCTGCCTCCTCTACACTCTAACCACTAGGCTACCTGCCTCCTCTACACTCTAACCACTAGGCTACCTGCCTCCTCTACACTCTAACCACTAGTCTACCTGCCTCCTCTACACTCTAACCACTAGGCTACCTGCCTCCCCTACACTCTAACCACTAGGCTACCTGCCTCCCCTCCACTCTAACCACTAGGCTACCTGCCTCCCCTACACTCTAGCCACTAGGCTACCTGTCTCCTCTACACTCTAACCACTAGGCTACCTGTCTCCTCTACACTCTAACCACCAGGCTACCTGTCTCCTCTACACTCTAACCACTAGGCTACCTGCCTCCTCTACACTCTAACCACTAGGCTACCTGCCTCCCCTCCACTCTAACCACTAGGCTACCTGTCTCCTCTACACTCTAACCACCAGGCTACCTGTCTCCTCTACACTCTAACCACTAGGCTACCTGCCTCCTCTACACTCTAACCACTAGGCTACCTGCCTCCTCTACACTCTAACCACTAGGCTACCTGCCTCCTCTACCCTCTAACCACTAGGCTACCTGCCTCCTCTACGCTCTAACCACTAGGCTACCTGTCTCCTCTACGCTCTAACCACTAGGCTACCTGCCTCCTCTACGCTCTAACCACTAGGCTACCTGCCTCCTCTACACTCTAACCACTAGGCTACCTGCCGCCCCTACACTCTAACCACTAGGCTACCTGCCGCCCCTACACTCTAACCACTAGGCTACCTGCCGCCCCTACACTCTAACCACTAGGCTACCTGCCTCCTCTACACTCTAACCACTAGGCTACCTGCCGCCTCTACACTCTAACCACTAGGCTACCTGCCTCCTCTACACTCTAACCACTAGGCTACCTGCCTCCTCTACGCTCTAACCACTAGGCTACCTGCCGCCTCTACGCTCTAACCACTAGGCTACCTGCCTCCTCTACGCTCTAACCACTAGGCTACCTGCCTCCTCTACGCTCTAACCACTAGGCTACCTACCCCCCCTACACTCTAACCACTAGGCTACCTGCCTCCTCTCCACTCTAACCACTAGGCTACCTGCCTCCTCTACTCTCTAACCACTAGGCTACCTGCCTCCTCTACGCTCTAACCACTAGGCTACCTGCCTCCTCTACGCTCTAACCACTAGACTACCTGCCTCCTCTACGCTCTAACCACTAGGCTACCTGCCTCCTCCCCCCTCTAACCACTAGGCTACCTGCCTCCCCCCTCTAACCACTAGGCTACCTGCCTCCCCCCTCTAACCACTAGGCTACCTGCCCCCCCCCCCCTCTAACCACTAGGCTACCTGCCTCCCCCCTCTAACCACTAGGATACCTGTCTCCCCTCTCTAACCACTAGGCTACCTGCCTCCTCTACACTCTAACCACTAGGCTACCTGCCCCCCCTCTAACCACCAGGCTACCTGCCGCCCCTACACTCTAACCACTAGGCTACCTGCCTCCTCTACACTCTAACCACTAGGCTACCTGCCTCCTCTACACTCTAACCACTAGGCTACCTGCCTCCTCTACACTCTAACCACTAGGCTACCTGCCTCCTCTACACTCTAACCACTAGGCTACCTGCCTCCTCTACACTCTAACCACTAGGCTACCTACCTCCTCTACACTCTAACCACTAGGCTACCTGCCTCCTCTACACTCTAACCACTAGGATACCTGCCTCCTCTACACTCTAACCACTAGGATACCTGCCTCCTCTACACTCTAACCACTAGGCTACCTGCCTCCTCTACACTCTAACCACTAGGCTACCTACCTCCTCTACACTCTAACCACTAGGCTACCTGCCTCCTCTACACTCTAACCACTAGGCTACCCTGCCGCCCCTCTAACCACTAGGCTACCTGCCTCCCCCCTCTAACCACCAGGCTACCTGTCCCCCCCCCTCTAACCACTAGGCTACCTACCTCCTCTACCCTCTAACCACTAGGCTACCTACCTCCTCTACACTCTAACCACTAGGCTACCCTGCCGCCCCTCTAACCACTAGGCTACCTGCCTCCCCCCTCTAACCACTAGGCTACCTGCCTCCCCCCTCTAACCACTAGGCTACCTGCCCCCCCCCCTCTAACCACTAGGCTACCTGCCTCCCCCCTCTAACCACTAGGATACCTGTCTCCCCTCTCTAACCACTAGGCTACCTGCCTCCTCTACACTCTAACCACTAGGCTACCTGCCCCCCCTCTAACCACCAGGCTACCTGCCTCCTCTACACTCTAACCACTAGGCTACCTGCCGCCCCCCTCTAACCACTAGGCTACCTGCCTCCTCTACGCTCTAACCACTAGGCTACCTGCCTCCTCTACGCTCTAACCACTAGGCTACCTGTCTCCTCTACGCTCTAACCACTAGGCTACCTGCCTCCTCTACACTCTAACCACTAGGCTACCTGCCTCCTCTACACTCTAACCACTAGGCTACCTGCCGCCCCTACACTCTAACCACTAGGCTACCTGCCGCCCCTACACTCTAACCACTAGGCTACCTGCCGCCCCTACACTCTAACCACTAGGCTACCTGCTTCCTCTACACTCTAACCACTAGGCTACCTGCCGCCTCTACACTCTAACCACTAGGCTACCTGCCTCCTCTACACTCTAACCACTAGGCTACCTGCCTCCTCTACACTCTAACCACTAGGCTACCTGCCTCCTCTACACTCTAACCACTAGACTACCTGCCTCCTCTACACTCTAACCACTAGGCTACCTGCCTCCTCTACACTCTAACCACTAGGCTACCTGCCTCCTCTACACTCTAACCACTAGGCTACCTGCCTCCTCTACACTCTAACCACTAGGATACCTGCCTCCTCTACACTCTAACCACTAGGCTACCTACCTCCTCTACACTCTAACCACTAGGCTACCTGCCTCCTCTACACTCTAACCACTAGGCTACCTGCCGCCCCTACGCTCTAACCACTAGGCTACCTGCCTCCTCTACGCTCTAACCACTAGGCTACCTGCCGCCTCTACGCTCTAACCACTAGGCTACCTGCCTCCTCTACGCTCTAACCACTAGGCTACCTGCCTCCTCTACGCTCTAACCACTAGGCTACCTACCCCCCCTACACTCTAACCACTAGGCTACCTGCCTCCTCTCCACTCTAACCACTAGGCTACCTGCCTCCTCTACTCTCTAACCACTAGGCTACCTGCCTCCTCTACGCTCTAACCACTAGGCTACCTGCCTCCTCTACGCTCTAACCACTAGACTACCTGCCTCCTCTACGCTCTAACCACTAGACTACCTGCCTCCTCTACGCTCTAACCACTAGGCTACCTGCCTCCTCCCCCCTCTAACCACTAGGCTACCTGCCTCCTCCCCCCTCTAACCACTAGGCTACCCTGCCGCCCCTCTAACCACTAGGCTACCTGCCTCCCCCCTCTAACCACTAGGCTACCTGCCTCCCCCCTCTAACCACTAGGCTACCTGCCCCCCCCCCCTCTAACCACTAGGCTACCTGCCTCCCCCCTCTAACCACTAGGATACCTGTCTCCCCTCTCTAACCACTAGGCTACCTGCCTCCTCTACACTCTAACCACTAGGCTACCTGCCCCCCCTCTAACCACCAGGCTACCTGCCGCCCCTACACTCTAACCACTAGGCTACCTGCCTCCTCTACACTCTAACCACTAGGCTACCTGCCTCCTCTACACTCTAACCACTAGGCTACCTGCCTCCTCTACACTCTAACCACTAGGCTACCTGCCTCCTCTACACTCTAACCACTAGGCTACCTGCCTCCTCTACACTCTAACCACTAGGCTACCTGCCTCCTCTACACTCTAACCACTAGGATACCTGCCTCCTCTACACTCTAACCACTAGGATACCTGCCTCCTCTACACTCTAACCACTAGGCTACCTGCCTCCTCTACACTCTAACCACTAGGCTACCTGCCTCCTCTACACTCTAACCACTAGGCTACCTGCCTCCTCTACACTCTAACCACTAGGCTACCTGCCTCCTCTACACTCTAACCACTAGGCTACCTGCCTCCCCTCCACTCTAACCACTAGGCTACCTGTCTCCTCTACACTCTAACCACCAGGCTACCTGTCTCCTCTACACTCTAACCACTAGGCTACCTGCCTCCTCTACACTCTAACCACTAGGCTACCTGCCTCCTCTACACTCTAACCACTAGGCTACCTGCCTCCTCTACCCTCTAACCACTAGGCTACCTGCCTCCTCTACACTCTAACCACTAGGCTACCTGCCTCCTCTACACTCTAACCACTAGGCTACCTGCCTCCTCTACACTCTAACCACTAGGCTACCTGCCTCCTCTACACTCTAACCACTAGGCTACCTGCCCCCCCCCCCCCCTCTAACCACTAGGATACCTGCCGCCCCTCCACTCTAACCACTAGGCTACCTGCCGCCCCTCCACTCTAACCACTAGGCTACCTGCCGCCCCTCCACTCTAACCACTAGGCTACCTGTCTCCCCCCTCTAACCACCAGGCTACCTACCTCCTCTACCCTCTAACCACTAGGCTACCTGCCTCCCCCCTCTAACCACTAGGCTACCTGCCTCCCCCCTCTAACCACTAGGCTACCTGCCTCCCCCCTCTAACCACTAGGCTACCTGCCTCCCCCCTCTAACCACTAGGCTACCTGCCTCCCCCCTCTAACCACTAGGCTACCTGCCTCCCCCCTCTAACCACTAGGCTACCTGCCTCCCCCCTCTAACCACTAGGCTACCTGCCCCCCCCCCCTCTAACCACTAGGCTACCTGCCCCCCCCCCCTCTAACCACTAGGCTACCTGCCTCCCCCCTCTAACCACTAGGATACCTGTCTCCCCTCTCTAACCACTAGGCTACCTGCCTCCTCTACACTCTAACCACTAGGCTACCTGCCCCCCCTCTAACCACCAGGCTACCTGCCGCCCCCCTCTAACCACTAGGCTACCTGCCTCCTCTACACTCTAACCACTAGGCTACCTACCTCCTCTACACTCTAACCACTAGGATACCTGCCTCCTCTACACTCTAACCACTAGGATACCTGCCTCCTCTACACTCTAACCACTAGGCTACCTGCCTCCTCTACACTCTAACCACTAGGCTACCTGCCTCCCCTACACTCTAACCACTAGGCTACCTGCCGCCCCTACACTCTAACCACTAGGATACCTGCCTCCTCTACACTCTAACCACTAGGCTACCTGCCTCCTCTACACTCTAACCACTAGGCTACCTGCCGCCCCTACACTCTAACCACTAGGCTACCTGCCGCCTCTACACTCTAACCACTAGGCTACCTGCCGCCTCTACACTCTAACCACTAGGCTACCTGCCTCCTCTACACTCTAACCACTAGGCTACCTGCCTCCTCTACACTCTAACCACTAGGCTACCTGCCTCCTCTACACTCTAACCACTAGGCTACCTGCCTCCTCTACACTCTAACCACTAGGCTACCTGCCTCCTCTACACTCTAACCACTAGGCTACCTGCCTCCTCTACACTCTAACCACTAGGCTACCTGCCTCCTCTACACTCTAACCACTTGGCTACCTGCCTCCTCTACACTCTAACCACTAGGCTACCTGCCTCCTCTACACTCTAACCACTAGGCTACCTGCCTCCTCTACACTCTAACCACTAGGCTACCTGCCTCCTCTACACTCTAACCACTAGGCTACCTGCCTCCTCTACACTCTAACCACTAGGCTACCTGCCTCCTCTACACTCTAACCACTAGGCTACCTGCCTCCTCTACACTCTAACCACTAGGCTACCTGCCTCCCCTCCACTCTAACCACCAGGCTACCTGTCTCCTCTACACTCTAACCACTAGGCTACCTGCCTCCTCTACACTCTAACCACTAGGCTACCTGCCTCCTCTACACTCTAACCACTAGGCTACCTGCCTCCTCTACACTCTAACCACTAGGCTACCTGCCTCCCCTCCACTCTAACCACTAGGCTACCTGCCTCCTCTACACTCTAACCACTAGGCTACCTGCCTCCTCTACACTCTAACCACTAGGCTACCTGTCTCCTCTACACTCTAACCACTAGGCTACCTGCCTCCTCTACACTCTAACCACTAGTCTACCTGCCTCCTCTACACTCTAACCACTAGGCTACCTGCCTCCTCTACACTCTAACCACTAGGCTACCTGCCTCCTCTACACTCTAACCACTAGGCTACCTGCCTCCTCTACACTCTAACCACTAGGCTACCTGCCTCCTCTACACTCTAACCACTAGGCTACCTGCCTCCTCTACACTCTAACCACTAGGCTACCTGCCTCCTCTACACTCTAACCACTAGGCTACCTGCCTCCTCTACACTCTAACCACTAGGCTACCTGCCTCCTCTACACTCTAACCACTAGGCTACCTGCCTCCTCTACACTCTAACCACTAGGCTACCTGCCTCCTCTACACTCTAACCACTAGGCTACCTGCCTCCTCTACACTCTAACCACTAGGCTACCTGCCTCCTCTACACTCTAACCACTAGGCTACCTGCCTCCTCTACACTCTAACCACTAGGCTACCTGCCTCCTCTACACTCTAACCACTAGGCTACCTGCCACCTCTACACTCTAACCACTAGGCTACCTGCCGCCCCTCCACTCTAACCACTAGGCTACCTGTCTCCTCTACACTCTAACCACTGGTCTACCTGCCTCCTCTACACTCTAACCACTAGGCTACCTACCTCCTCTACACTCTAGCCACTAGGCTACCTGTCTCCTCTACACTCTAACCACTAGGCTACCTGTCTCCTCTACACTCTAACCACTAGGCTACCTGTCTCCTCTACACTCTAACCACTAGGCTACCTGTCTCCTCTACACTCTAACCACTAGGCTACCTGCCTCCTCTACACTCTAACCACCAGGCTACCTGTCTCCCCCCTCTAACCACCAGGCTACCTGTCCCCCCCCCTCTAACCACTATGCTACCTGACCCCCACTCTAACCACCAGGCTACCTGTCTCCCCCCTCTAACCACCAGGCTACCTGTCCCCCCCCCTCTAACCACTATGCTACCTGACCCCCACTCTAACCACTAGGCTACCTGTCTCCCCAGTGAATTCGAGCTCAGAGACATAGAAACAGGATAACAGAAGAGACCCTCCCTTCACGATGACTTGAAAACACATGAACATCCATCATTCCTGAAGATAATATTCTTCCTTGTTTAACTCCCTCACCGTGACGTTCCGTAGTTTGTATCGTTTGAAGCGGATGTCGTCCATCAGCATCTCGTAAGGTGTGAGCTGGAACTCTATAGGTAGAGGGCTGTACTGTCTCTCCTGGACCTTCTTCAGCTTGACCCCGTTACGCAGGTCACCCATCACCTGCATCCAGAACTTAGCCTGAGGGACAGCAGAGGGTTGGGGTTCATTTCATTTCTAATTCAGAAAGTAAACCAAAATGTCAAATTCTACATTTTCCTCATTTTAGAGAATTGGAATGCAACTTGCAGTGTACTTCCTGATTTTTGAAATTGACCCCAACCACAGACAATAGTGTCAACATTTAGATCTTTACAGTATGCTTCTAGGTGTCAAGTATCAGACCTGTTCCTGTGTTGACGGATAAGAGAATTATGGTCTTTCTTACCGCACCGTCCGCAGTGTCGTCAGAAAGCAGATTGTTTCTGGTTTTCAGGGATACAGTATTTTCAAAAACTAACTTCCGTTTCCCCTGAAAAACGGATGTTGGGACTCCGCTCCCGCTACATTAGGTTACTCTTACCCAGTCAGCGTTCTGTAGCTCGTTGACATCTCTGATTGGTTCCTCTCCAGTGTCTCGTTCCATCCGCCGAAGGTTCTACAAGGGGGAAGACAGGAATGGAGAGCGTGAGAGGTTATATTATTTTCCCTGTGTTGCTATGCACTAGGGCTCTGGGTCAACACTAGAAGATCATGGGCAGTGTTATTTATCCGTTGTATGTCCGGCACACTTCTAAAAATCAATATGTTTTTAGATATATATATATTCAGATATAGGTCTTGTTCAAGCAGACAGTCCACATTGAACTTCTCAGTGGGGATAAAGCAATGTGGAACTAATGATGCATTTAAAAAACATCTGCCTGTCAGCTCCTCACTAGTGTTGGTCACAGCAGAGCCCCACTGGCTCTCTCCGGATATCCCAGTCTATACAGCCAGCTGGGTTTTCAGACAGGATTAAAGAACTCTGGGGAAAAAGTTGGAGGTGTACGTCATGAGTAACTTACTCATGGTGCGATTGTGGTAACGAACACGAACTCAAGTCCTTTTGTTTAACCAACCCGAGAATACCTCAAACAAATGCCGACCTCATTACCTCCCGAGAGAGAGAGTTCTCTTCGGTCATCGTCATAGCCGTGTATATTCTTCCGGAAGCCGATGCCACGACGGCTCTCAAGGAAATACACTGGAAACCACATATCCTGAGGCCACATTTCTTGTAACTGGGGACGTTAAAAAAGCTCATCTGAATAATACGCTACCAAAGTTTTACTAACACATTGCCTGCGCTACTCGCGCATCAAAAACGCAATCGCTTCTCGCCCTTTCAAATGATTAACAGGCCCTCCCCCACCCTCCCTTCTGCAAATCAGATCCATTCCACCCCTCTCTTCCTACAGGCAGAAACTAAAAAAGGAAGTACCCGTGCTAAGGACTGTTCAATGCTGGTCTGACCAATTGGAATCCATGCTTCAAAATTTGAGTTGTTTCCCTGGCAACATGAATAAAACATTTTGTTACAGCCTTATTCTAAAATGGATTAAACAAAAATCCTCAGCAAACTACACACAATACCCCATAACGACAAAGCAAAAAGCTGAAACTTTAGGAAATGTATTATATTTAAAAACATAAATAACTTATGATTATTAGTATTCAGACCCTTTGCTATGAGACTCGAAATTGATCTCAGGTGCATCCTGTTTCCATTGATCATCCTTGAGATGTTTCTACAACTTGATTGGAGTCCACCTGTGGTAAATTCAATTCATTGGACATGATTTGGAAAGGCGCACACACACACACACACAGTCTATATAAGGTCCCAAACTTGACAGTGCATGTCAGGAATTGTCCATAGAGCGCCGAGACAGGATTGTGTCTAGGCACAGATCTGGGGAAGGATACCAAAAAATGTCTGCAACATTGAAGGTCCCCAAGAACACAGTGGCCTCCATCAATCTTAAATGGAAGAAGTTCAGAACCAACAAGACTCTTCCTAAAGCCGGCCGCCCGGCCAAACTGAGCAATCGGGGGAGAAGGGCCTTGGTCAGGGAGGTTACCAAGACTGAACTCTTTGGCCTGAATGCCAAGAGTCACTTCTGAAGGAAACCTGGCACCATCCCTACAGTGAAGCAAGGTGGTGGCAGCATCATGCTGTGGGGATGTTTTTCAGTGGCAGGGACTGGACTGTGAGACTTGTCAGGATCAAGGGAAAGATGAACGGAGCAAACGACAGAGATCCCTGATGAAAACCTGCTCCAGTCTCAGGACCATGGAAGGTGAACCTTCTCCCTAGTCTAACAGGACAAGGACCCTAAGCACACAGCCAAGACAACGCAGGAGTGGCTTCAGGACAAGTCTCAGAATGTCCCTGAGTGACGCAGGCAGAGCCCGGACTTGAATTTGAATGCAGAGAAGAAATGGGAGAAACTCCCCAAATACAGGTGTGCCAAGCTTGTAGCGTCATACCCAAGAAGACTTGATGCTGTAATCTCTGCCAAAGGTGCTTCAACAATGAACTGAGTTAAACCGTCTGAAAAAGTATGTATGTATGTATGTATGTATGTATGTATGTATGTATGTATGTATGTATGTAAATGTGATAATTCCGTTTTTGTTCTGTCATTAAGGGGTATTGTGTGTAGACTGATTTAAAAAAAAAAAATGTTTTATCAATTTTAGAATAAGGCTTTAACGTAACAAAATGTGGAAAAAGTATGTACTGTTTTCTAGTGAAATCCATCCTATTCAACTATTGCTGTAAATACTATTCTATGCAAGTATTAAGATATACTAGACATTCTAACACTCACATACTCACGGGCTTTTCCCTTTATTTGTACTATTTTCTACGTTGTAGAATAATACTGAAGACATCAAAACTATGAAATAACACATATGGAATCATGTAATAAATATAATAACACTTTTTTTGGTTATGTAGAAAACCCTTGAATAAGTAGGTGTTCTAAAACATTTGACCGGTAGTGCACACACACCACACACACACACACACGTCTTAATTCCATTAATTTTAGATGTGTGTATTACTGCACTGTTGGAGCTAGGGGCTTTCACTACACCTGGAGGAACATCTGTTAAATAGGAAGGTAAGGGATGGTGGGAGGTAAGGGGGGGTGGTGGGAGTGAGGGAGAGGGGAGGTAAGGGGGAGGGGTGGTGGTGGGAGGTAAGGGGTGGTGGTGGGAGGTAAGGGGTGGTGGTGGGAGGTAAGGGGTGGTGGTGGGAGTGAGGGAGAGGGGAGGTAAGGGGTGGTGGTGGGAGTGAGGGAGAGGGGAGGTAAGGGATGGTGGTGGGAGTGAGGGAGAGGGGGAGGTAAGGGGTGGTGGTAGGAGTGAGGGAGAGGGGAGGTAAGGGGATGGTGGTGGGAGTGAGGGAGAGGGGAGGTAAGGGATGGTGGTGGGAGTGAGGGGAGGTATGGGGGGGGTGGTGGAGGGAGTGAGGGGAGGTAAGGGGTGGTGGTGGGAGTGAGGGAGAGGGGAGGTAAGGGGTGGTGGTAGGAGTGAGGGAGAGGGGAGGTAAGGGGTGGTGGTGGGAGTGAGGGAGAGGGGAGGTAAGGGGTGGTGGTGGGAGTGAGGGAGAGGGGAGGTAAGGGATGGTGGTGGGAGTGAGGGAGAGGGGAGGTAAGGGGTGGTGGTGGGAGTGAGAGGTAAGGGGTGGTGGGAGTGAGAGGTAAGGGGGGGTGGTGGTGGGAGGTAAGGGGTGGTGGTGGGAGGTAAGGGTTGGTGGTGGGAGTGAGGGGAGGTAAGGGGTGGTGGTGGGAGTGAGGGGAGGTAAGGGGTGGTGGTGGGAGTGAGGGGAGGTAAGGGGTGGTGGTGGGAGTGAGGGGAGGTAAGGGGTGGTGGTGGGAGTGAGGGGAGGTAAGGGGTGGTGGTGGGAGTGAGGGGAGGTAAGGGGTGGGGGTGGGAGTGAGGGGAGGTAAGGGGTGGTGGTGGGAGTGAGGGGAGGTAAGGGGTGGTGGTGGGAGTGAGGGGAGGTAAGGGGTGGTGGTGGGAGTGAGGGGAGGTAAGGGGTGGTGGTGGGAGTGAGGGAGAGGGAGGTAAGGGGTGGTGGTAGGAGTGAGGGAGAGGGGAGGTAAGGGGTGGTGGTGGGAGTGAGGGAGAGGGGAGGTATGGGGGGGTGGTGGTGGGAGTGAGGGGAGGTAAGGGGTGGTGGAGGGAGTGAGGGGAGGTAAGGGATGGTGGTGGGAGTGAGGGAGAGGGGAGGTAAGGGGTGGTGGTGGGAGTGAGGGAGAGGGGAGGTATGGGGGGGTGGTGGTGGGAGTGAGGGGAGGTAAGGGGTGGTGGTGGGAGTGAGGGGAGGTAAGGGGTGGTGGTGGGAGTGAGGGGAGGTAAGGGGTGGTGGTGGGAGTGAGGGAGAGGGGAGGTAAGGGGTGGTGGTGGGAGTGAGGGAGAGGGGAGGTAAGGGGTGGTGGTGGTGGGAGTGAGGGGAGGTAAGGGGTGGTGGTGGGAGTGAGGGGAGGTAAGGGGTGGTGGTGGGAGTGAGGGGAGGTAAGGGGTGGTGGTGGTGGGAGTGAGGGGAGGTAAGGGGTGGTGGTGGTGGGAGTGAGGGGAGGTAAGGGGTGGTGGTGGGAGTGAGGGAGAGGGGAGGTAAGGGGTGGTGGTGGGAGTGAGGGAGAGGGGAGGTAAGGGGTGGTGGTGGGAGTGAGGGAGAGGGGAGGTAAGGGGTGGTGGTGGTGGGAGTGAGGGGAGGTAAGGGGTGGTGGTGGGAGTGAGGGGAGGTAAGGGGTGGTGGTGGGAGTGAGGGAGAGGGGAGGTAAGGGGTGGTGGTGGTGGGAGTGAGGGGAGGTAAGGGGTGGTGGTGGTGGGAGTGAGGGGAGGTAAGGGGTGGTGGTGGGAGTGAGGGAGGGGGAGGTAAGGGGTGGTGGTGGGAGTGAGGGAGAGGGGAGGTAAGGGGTGGTGGTGGTGGGAGTGAGGGGAGGTAAGGGGTGGTGGTGGGAGTGAGGGGAGGTAAGGGGTGGTGGTGGGAGTGAGGGAGAGGGGAGGTAAGGGGTGGTGGTGGTGGGAGGGAGAGGGGAGGTAAGGGGTGGTGGTGGGAGTGAGGGAGAGGGGAGGTAAGGGGTGGTGGTGGTGGGAGTGAGGGAGAGGGGAGGTAAGGGGTGGTGGTGGTGGGAGTGAGGGGAGGTAAGGGGGGGTGGTGGGAGTGTGGGAGGGAGAGGGAGAGAGGGGAAGAGATGTAAGGTAAAGGAGGAGACAGTAGTAGCTTAATCCTACTGCAGTCAGATCACACACACACAGAGCAGCCAGGTTATAACACACAGAGCAGCCAGGTTATAACACACAGAGCAGCCAGGTTATAACACACAGAGCAGCCAGGTTATAACACACAGAGCAGCCAGGTTATAACACACAGAGCAGCCAGGTTATAACACACAGAGCAGCCAGGTTATAACACACAGAGCAGCCAGGTTATAACACACAGAGCAGCCAGGTTATAACACACAGAGCAGCCAGGTTATAACACACAGAGCAGCCAGGTTATAACACACAGAGCAGCCAGGTTAACACACAGAGCAGCCAGGTTATAACACACAGAGCAGCCAGGTTATAACACACAGAGCAGCCAGGTTATAACACACAGAGCAGCCAGGTTATAACACACAGAGCAGCCAGGTTATAACACACAGAGCAGCCAGGTTATAACACACAGAGCAGCCAGGTTATAACACACAGAGCAGCCAGGTTATAACACACAGAGCAGCCAGGTTAACACACACAGAGCAGCCAGGTTATAACACACAGAGCAGCCAGGTTATAACACACAGAGCAGCCAGGTTATAACACACAGAGCAGCCAGGTTATAACACACAGAGCAGCCAGGTTATAACACAGAGCAGCCAGGTTATAACACAGAGCAGCCAGGTTATCACACACAGAGCAGCCAGGTTATAACACACAGAGCAGCCAGGTTAACACACAGAGCAGCCAGGTTATAACACAGAGCAGCCAGGTTATAACACAGAGCAGCCAGGTTATAACACAGAGCAGCCAGGTTATAACACAGAGCAGCCAGGTTACAACACAGAGCAGCCAGGTTATAACACACAGAGCAGCCAGGTTAACACACAGAGCAGCCAGGTTATAACACAGAGCAGCCAGGTTATAACACAGAGCAGCCAGGTTATAACACAGAGCAGCCAGGTTATAACACACAGAGCAGCCAGGTTATAACACAGAGCAGCCAGGTTATAAATGGTGTGGGGAAGGACTATTTAGATCTATTTAGATCCAGCACGGAGACCTCCCAGTGTCCTTTGCCTCACTGACCCCGTTAAACCAGTCAATCCCCTGCTGTCATCCCATCACACCCGGGGTTTCCCTCTGACTGGCTGCTCACTGTGCGGTGGACTCAACCCCGTTGAAACGCTCCCTTGTGAATCATTAATCTGTTGAAACTCAAGTAAATCCTTCATCATCTCCTTACTGACTCAGTGAATTAACTTGGTCCAGGAAGCCTTCTGAATAGGCTGAAACCTGGACAGTGTTTTCTGTTTAAATATGGATGAACTGACAACACCAAGCAGCCTTGTCTCCTTTTGGAGATGTGCCTGGTTAAGATCAGGGCTGAGCAGGGCTGCAGAATATGGGATCATTCTAGCTAATTGATCATTTAAACACTACTGGTAGAGCTGTTGATCAGATTCCAGGCCTCTCCTCCAGCTGAGTCAGGGGCCTCTCCTCCAGCTGAGTCAGGGGCCTCTCCTCTCCTCCAGCTGAGTCAGGGGCCTCTCCTCCAGCTGAGTCAGGGGCCTCTCCTCCAGCTGAGTCAGGGGCCTCTCCTCCAGCTGAGTCAGGGGCCTCTCCTCCAGCTGAGTCAGGGGCCTCTCCTCCAGCTGAGTCAGGGGCCTCTCCTCTCCTCCAGCTGAGTCAGGGGCCTCTCCAACACCCGTTATGTCAAACTGATCAGCTGAGTCAGGGGCCTCTTTAGTGAGTCAGTGATTGGGTGAATAAACGTGGCAGGGGCCTTCTCACCTCTTTGGCACTCCTGATCTTCTCCAGGAAGGTGCGTAGCTCTCTGGTCTCGGCGTAGAGCGCCCGACACACAGCCTGGTAGTGGTTAGGGGCATCAGAGGGGCTGGGCAGGTGGGATGTACACAGCTGGAGGAAGGAGGAGGGAGGGGGGGGGGTCACAGTAATAAACTGATCATTTAACGTTTACACAAATCATTATCATTAGAGGAAAGAGCTTGAGAAGACAGCCCAGAACAGAGTGTGACGGAGAGAGATTGTTGATGGATGATGTTCCCTGGGGAGCAACGGGCCCTAGCCAGTAAACCCTGATGTTCCCTGGGGAGCAACGGGCCCTAGCCAGTAAACCCTGATGTTCCCTGGGGAGCAACGGGCCCTAGCCAGTAAACCCTGATGTTCCCTGGGGAGCAACGGGCCCTAGCCAGTAAACCCTGATGTTCCCTGGGGAGCAACGGGCCCTAGCCAGTAAACCAAGTGGAGACTGGTACCGTTACAGGTAACTATAGTGGAGACTGGTACCGTTACAGGTAACTATAGTGGAGACTGGTACCGTTACAGGTAACTATAGTGGAGACTGGTACCGTTACAGGTAACTATAGTGGAGACTGGTACCGTTACAGGTAACTATAGTGGAGACTGGTACCGTTACAGGTAACTATAGTGGAGACTGGTACCGTTACAGGTAACTATAGTGGAGACTAGTCCTGTTACAGGTAACTATAGTGGAGACTAGTACTGTTACAGGTAACTATAGTGGAGACTAGTACCGTTACAGGTAACTATAGTGGAGACTGGTACTGTTACAGGTAACTATAGTGGAGACTAGTCCTGTTACAGGTAACTATAGTGGAGACTAGTCCTGTTACAGGTAACTATAGTGGAGACTAGTCCTGTTACAGGTAACTATAGTGGAGACTAGTCCTGTTACAGGTAACTATAGTGGAGACTAGTCCTGTTACAGGTAACTATAGTGGAGACTAGTCCTGTTACAGGTAACTATAGTGGAGACTAGTCCTGTTACAGGTAACTATAGTGGATACAGTGAGATAGGTACTGTTACAGGTTAACTATAGGTGAGACAGTGAGACAGGTACTGTTACAGGTTAACTATAGGTGATACAGTGAGACAGGTACTGGTACAGGTTAACTATAGGTGAGACAGTGAGACAGGTACTGTTACAGGTTAACTATAGGTGAGACAGTGAGACAGGTACTGGTACAGGTTAACTATAGGTGAGACAGTGAGACAGGTACTGTTACAGGTTAACTATAGGTGATACAGGTACTGTTACAGGTTAACTATAGGTGATACAGTGAGACAGGTACTGTTACAGGTTAACTATAGGTGAGACAGTGAGACAGGTACTGGTACAGGTTAACTATAGGCGAGACAGTGAGACAGGTACTGGTACAGGTTAACTATAGGTGATACAGTGAGACAGGTACGGGTACAGGTTAACTATAGTGGATACAGTGAGACAGGTACTGTTACAGGTTAACTATAGGTGATACAGTGAGACAGGTACTGGTACAGGTTAACTATAGGTGAGACAGTGAGACAGGTACTGTTACAGGTTAACTATAGGTGAGACAGGTACTGGTACAGGTTAACTATAGGTGATACAGTGAGACAGGTACTGGTACAGGTTAACTATAGGTGATACAGTGAGACAGGTACTGGTACAGGTTAACTATAGGTGAGACAGTGAGACAGGTACTGGTACAGGTTAACTATATGTGAGACAGTGAGACAGGTACTGGTACAGGTTAACTATATGTGAGACAGTGAGACAGGTACTGGTACAGGTTAACTATAGGTGATACAGTGAGACAGGTACTGTTACAGGTTAACTATAGGTGATACAGTGAGACAGGTACTGTTACAGGTTAACTATAGGTGAGACAGTGAGACAGGTACTGGTACAGGTTAACTATAGGTGAGACAGTGAGACAGGTACTGTTACAGGTTAACTATAGGTGATACAGTGAGACAGGTACTGTTACAGGTTAACTATAGGTGATACAGTGAGACAGGTACAGGTTAACTATAGGTGAGACAGTGAGACAGGTACTGTTACAGGTTAACTATAGGTGATACAGTGAGACAGGTACAGGTTAACTATAGGTGATACAGTGAGACAGGTACTGTTACAGGTTAACTATAGGTGAGACAGTGAGACAGGTACAGGTTAACTATAGGTGATACAGTGAGACAGGTACTGTTACAGGTTAACTATAGGTGAGACAGTGAGACAGGTACAGGTTAACTATAGGTGATACAGTGAGACAGGTACTGTTACAGGTTAACTATAGGTGAGACAGTGAGACAGGTACTGTTACAGGTTAACTATAGGTGATACAGTGAGACAGGTACTGTTACAGGTTAACTATAGGTGAGACAGTGAGACAGGTACTGGTACAGGTTAACTATAGGTGAGACAGTGAGACAGGTACTGTTACAGGTTAACTATAGGTGATACAGTGAGACAGGTACTGTTACAGGTTAACTATAGGTGATACAGTGAGACAGGTACAGGTTAACTATAGGTGAGACAGTGAGACAGGTACTGTTACAGGTTAACTATAGGTGATACAGTGAGACAGGTACAGGTTAACTATAGGTGATACAGTGAGACAGGTACTGTTACAGGTTAACTATAGGTGAGACAGTGAGACAGGTACAGGTTAACTATAGGTGATACAGTGAGACAGGTACTGTTACAGGTTAACTATAGGTGAGACAGTGAGACAGGTACAGGTTAACTATAGGTGATACAGTGAGACAGGTACTGTTACAGGTTAACTATAGGTGAGACAGTGAGACAGGTACAGGTTAACTATAGGTGATACAGTGAGACAGGTACTGTTACAGGTTAACTATAGGTGAGACAGTGAGACAGGTACAGGTTAACTATAGGTGATACAGTGAGACAGGTACTGTTACAGGTTAACTATAGGTGATACAGTGAGACAGGTACTGTTACAGGTTAACTATAGGTGATACAGTGAGACAGGTACAGGTTAACTATAGGTGATACAGTGAGACAGGTACTGGTACAGGTTAACTATAGGTGATACAGTGAGACAGGTACTGGTACAGGTTAACTATAGGTGATACAGTGAGACAGGTACTGGTACAGGTTAACTATAGGTGATACAGTGAGACAGGTACTGGTACAGGTTAACTATAGGTGATACAGTGAGACAGGTACTGTTACAGGTTAACTATAGGTGATACAGTGAGACAGGTACTGGTACAGGTTAACTATAGGTGATACATTGAGACAGGACGTACCATGATGATGTCTCTGAATCCTTTTACGTGACAGACAGTTTTTGGATCTCCCTCGTCTTCCTCCTCCTCGATGGCCTCGTAACCTTCATCAGGGCAGGGGTCACTGTCCCTCTCCTTCTCTGCCATGTTGGTCATCATGTCGATGAGTTGTTCCAGAGGCGGACTGAGCTCTCTCTCCTCGCTCTCCTTCAGACTGTAGTCCAACGCCTTGTAGATCATGATTCCCAGAGATTCAATCACCTACAGGACAAAAAAACACAACAGGCGGTTAACTCAGTCACATACAGAGCCAGTAGACACTAACCAACTGCTACCAACTCCTGCTACCATTAGGATTCCCCAATGACACAATATGAAGACCAGTCCAGACATATACATCATGTATCAGATGGACCATCCTGGACCAGATCAGGATGGTAACTGACAGACAAATGAATGTCCCATGACCTCAAGTCCAAGTGAAACCATGACAACAACAAAAAAATAGTTCCTGAACCCAAATAACAAATCTGTCTAATGTGGTGACTCAGTCTGTGATTGGTTCGTTCAGTCAATCCTGTTCCATTGGACAGGAAGTCAGCCCATGGCTGTCCTTACGTCACACACACATGCCCTGCAAAAACAACTCAATCATCCCAAACGTGGAACCTGGTTGTTTGCAGGGCCAGGTGTAATGTAATGTAATGTAATGTATATCTCTTCTAGATATTAATGAACAAACACACAGCGCTGAATAAGAACCTGACCCTGTGAAAACTCAGTCATTAAAAATGTGACCCTATTAAAAAGGCCAGGGATCCCCTTTACATATAGGATCACTACCCAGAGATCCCCTTTCCATATAGGATCACTCCCCAGACCAGGGATCCCCTTTACATATAGGATCACTACCCAGGGATCCCCTTTACATATAGGATCACTCCCCAGACCAGGGATCCCCTTTACATATAGGATCCCTACCCAGGGATCCCCTTTACATATAGGATCACTCCCCAGGCCAGGGATCCCCTTTACATACAGGATCACTCCCCAGGCCAGGGATCCCCTTTACATACAGGATCACTACCCAGGCCAGGGATCCCCTTTCCATATAGGATCACTCCCCAGACCAGGGATCCCCTTTACATATAGGATCCCTACCCAGGGATCCCCTTTACATACAGGATCACTCCCCAGGCCAGGGATCCCCTTTACATATAGGATCACTCCCCAGGGATCCCCTTTACATATAGGATCACTCCCCAGACCAGGGATCCCCTTTACATATAGGATCCCTACCCAGACCAGGGATCCCCTTTACATATAGGATCCCTACCCAGGGATCCCCTTTACATATAGGATCACTCCCCAGGCCAGGGATCCCCTTTACATAGAGGATCACTCCCCAGGCCAGGGATCCCCTTTCCATATAGGATCACTCCCCAGACCAGGGATCCCCTTTACATACAGGATCACTCCCCAGGCCAGGGATCCCCTTTACATATAGGATCACTCCCCAGGGATCCCCTTTACATATAGGATCACTCCCCAGGGATCCCCTTTACATATAGGATCACTCCCCAGGGATCCCCTTTACATATAGGATCACTCCCCAGGGATCCCCTTTACATATAGGATCACTCCCCAGGGATCCCCTTTACATATAGGATCACTCCCCAGGGATCCCCTTTACATATAGGATCACTACCCAGGCCAGGGATCCCCTTTACATATAGGATCACTACCCAGGCCAGGGATCCCCTTTACATATAGGATCACTACCCAGGCCAGGGATCCCCTTTACATATAGGATCACTCCCCAGACCAGGGATCCCATTTACATACAGGATCACTCCCCAGGCCAGGGATCCCCTTTACATATAGGATCACTCCCCAGACCAGGGATCCCATTTACATACAGGATCACTCCCCAGGCCAGGGATCCCCTTTACATATAGGATCACTAACAAGGTGAGAGGGAGGGGCCAACAAGACCAGGGATCCCCTTTACAGCCCGATGTTTGTCTGCTAAAATCCGACGGTTACGTGACAGGGGATATCATAAGATTCATCAACCAGGTCCTTCTGTCGATGGGCGTCAGTGGTGTTCACCAGGATGTGGTGGGGATCATTGGGGTCTTCATCACACCAAGCCTCATGATCACCTGGTCAATGTGTCCGTCGTAACTGTCCTCGGTGCTGTAAATGAACCATACTCTCTCAGATGTCGCATCACACCTGTTAAGAGCTCTTTTCTATAACTTTGGGTGAAATCTATTTCTTATTGCAACGGCAAGTAAAATATGCCCTGTGTGTTTTATAGGAATGCAAGGTGTTTAATGTGAATGATTTTATGCTTACTGCTAATTTATTTTATTCAATCTATTTCTTCATATTTTGTAAAAATACATTTTAACAAAAAAAATTTAAGGTCTAGGGGGGACTATAAGAATATTTTGAAGATAAATACACAACGCAGAGGATGAGAGGACAAAAAAAAACTAGAGTACTAATGGTCAATAGGGAATTGTAAATAGGAGTTGGGTTTCAGTTCATCATCTGTTTAGAATCTGTGGAATGTCACTCCTGAACTCAGAGCTACGTTCTTTACATCGAGTCTGGAGCAGGATACTTGTTATTTGGTCATTTGCCCAGTGGTACTGCAAGGACTTCTGATTGGTCAAACCCACGCTAGGGTGGGGGGGGGGTTATAAATGGCTTCCTGTTCCTTTGTTCAGTGGAGAAAAGCTGAGGACAGGGGGAGACTGAACATCTCCCAGCATAACATCTTGATTTGTCCTTTACAAATTAAGATATTTTTCTCCCCCTGATTTGCTTTGGAATTGGTGTTATTGAAGAATTACTTCAATTGCTAACACGTGAGAGGGAGGGGCCAACAAGGCCTGGCATCCCCTCGACAGATATAATCCCTCTAACCAGGTAAGAGGGAGGGGCTAACAAGCAGACCAAAACAGAGTGCTGAACCTAGATCAAGACCTGTATTCACAGAGTCGATGCCCTGTCTGCGGACATAGGGCATCTACAAATCAGCCATGTCCACAGACAGAGCATCTACAAATCAGCCATGTCCACAGACAGAGCATCTACAAATCAGCCATGTCCACAGACAGAGCATCTACAAATCAGCCATGTCCACAGACAGAGCATCTACAAAATCAGCCATGTCCACAGACAGGGCATCTACGATCAGCTATGCTGCCATGTCCACAGACAGAGCATCTACAAAATCAGCCATGTCCACAGACAGAGCATCTACAAAATCAGCCATGTCCACAGACAGATCATCTACAAAATCAGCCATGTCCACAGACAGATCATCTACAAAATCAGCCATGTCCACAGACAGGGCATCTACAAAATCAGCCATGTCCACAGACAGAGCATCTACAAAATCAGCCATGTCCACAGACAGATCATCTACAAAATCAGCCATGTCCACAGACAGGGCATCTACAAAATCAGCCATGTCCACAGACAGAGCATCTACAAAATCAGCCATGTCCACAGACAGATCATCTACAAAATCAGCCATGTCCACAGACAGAGCATCTACGATCAGCTATGCTGCCATGTCCACAGACAGAGCATCTACAAATCAGCCATGTCCACAGACAGAGCATCTACAAATCAGCCATGTCCACAGACAGAGCATCTACAAAATCAGCCATGTCCACAGACAGAGCATCTACGATCAGCTATGCTGCCATGTCCACAGACAGAGCATCTACAAATCAGCCATGTCCACAGACAGAGCATCTACAAATCAGCCATGTCCACAGACAGAGCATCTACAAAATCAGCCATGTCCACAGACAGGGCATCTACGATCAGCTATGCTGCCATGTCCACAGACAGAGCATCTACAAAATCAGCCATGTCCACAGACAGAGCATCTACAAAATCAGCCATGTCCACAGACAGATCATCTACAAAATCAGCCATGTCCACAGACAGATCATCTACAAAATCAGCCATGTCCACAGACAGGGCATCTACAAAATCAGCCATGTCCACAGACAGAGCATCTACAAAATCAGCCATGTCCACAGACAGATCATCTACAAAATCAGCCATGTCCACAGACAGATCATCTACAAAATCAGCCATGCTGCCATGTCCACAGACAGATCATCTACAAAATCAGCCATGTCCACAGACAGAGCATCTACGATCAGCTATGCTGCCATGTCCACAGACAGAGCATCTACGATCAGCTATGCTGCCATGTCCACAGACAGATCATCTACAAAATCAGCCATGTCCACAGACAGATCATCTACAAAATCAGCCATGTCCACAGACAGGGCATCTACAAAATCAGCCATGTCCACAGACAGAGCATCTACAAAATCAGCCATGTCCACAGACAGATCATCTACAAAATCAGCCATGTCCACAGACAGGGCATCTACAAAATCAGCCATGTCCACAGACAGAGCATCTACAAAATCAGCCATGTCCACAGACAGAGCATCTACGATCAGCTATGCTGCCATGTCCACAGACAGAGCATCTACAAATCAGCCATGTCCACAGACAGAGCATCTACAAATCAGCCATGTCCACAGACAGAGCATCTACAAAATCAGCCATGCTGCCATGTCCACAGACAGGGCATCTACAAAATCAGCCATGTCCACAGACAGAGCATCTACAAAATCAGCCATGTCCACAGACAGAGCATCTACAAAATCAGCCATGTCCACAGACAGATCATCTACAAAATCAGCCATGTCCACAGACAGATCATCTACAAAATCAGCCATGTCCACAGACAGGGCATCTACAAAATCAGCCATGTCCACAGACAGAGCATCTACAAAATCAGCCATGTCCACAGACAGATCATCTACAAAATCAGCCATGTCCACAGACAGATCATCTACAAAATCAGCCATGCTGCCATGTCCACAGACAGATCATCTACAAAATCAGCCATGTCCACAGACAGAGCATCTACGATCAGCTATGCTGCCATGTCCACAGACAGAGCATCTACAAATCAGCCATGTCCACAGACAGAGCATCTACAAATCAGCCATGTCCACAGACAGGGCATCTACAAATCAGCCATGTCCACAGACAGAGCATCTACGATCAGCCATGTCCACAGACAGGGCATCTACAAATCAGCCATGTCCACAGACAGAGCATCTACAAATCAGCCATGTCCACAGACAGAGCATCTACAAATCAGCCATGTCCACAGACAGGGCATCTACAAATCAGCCATGTCCACAGACAGAGCATCTACAAATCAGCCATGTCCACAGACAGAGCATCTACGATCAGCCATGTCCACAGACAGAGCATCTACGATCAGCCATGCTGCCATGTCCACAGACAGACAGATGGCTAACAGCAGGTGAGCGCTGGGACAGATGAGGGAAAAGCTCTACATTTAGCCACACAGTACTATCTGGTACTGAGGGGATGTAGTTCCGGGTCATTATCCCTGGTTCTGAGGGGGTGTCGTGTGGTTCATTATCCCTGGTTCTGAGGGGGTGTAGTTCCGGGTCATTATCCCTGGTTCTGAGGGGGTGGAGTTCCGGGTCATTATCCCTGGTTCTGAGGGGGTGGAGTTACGGGTCATTATCCCTGGTTCTGAGGGGGTGGAGTTACGGGTCATTATCCCTGGTTCTGAGGGGGTGGAGTTACGGGTCATTATCCCTGGTTCTGAGGGGGTGGAGTTAGGGGTCATTATCCCTGGTTCTGAGGGGGTGGAGTTACGGGTCATTATCCCTGGTTCTGAGGGGGTGGAGTTCCGGGTCATTACCCCTGGTTCTGAGGGGTGGAGTTCCGGGTCATTACCCCTGGTTCTGAGGGGGTGGAGTTAGGGGTCATTACCCCTGGTTCTGAGGGGGTGGAGTTAGGGGTCATTATCCCTGGTTCTGAGGGGGTGGAGTTCCGGGTCATTACCCCTGGTTCTGAGGGGGTGTAGTTAGGGGTCATTATCCCTGGTTCTGAGGGGGTGGAGTTAGGGGTCATTATCCCTGGTTCTGAGGGGGTGGAGTTAGGGGGTCATTATCCCTGGTTCTGAAGGGGTGGAGTTAGGGGGTCATTATCCCTGGTTCTGAAGGGGTGGAGTTAGGGGTCATTATCCCTGGTTCTGAGGGGGTGGAGTTAGGGGGTCATTATCCCTGGTTCTGAAGGGGTGGAGTTAGGGGTCATTATCCCTGGTTCTGAGGGGGTGTAGTTAGGGGTCATTAACCCTGGTTCTGAGGGGGTGGAGTTAGGGGGTCATTATCCCTGGTTCTGAGGGGGTGTAGTTAGGGGTCATTATCCCTGGTTCTGAGGGGGTGGAGTTAGGGGTCATTATCCCTGGTTCTGAGGGGGTGTAGTTAGGGGTCATTACCCCTGGTTCTGAGGGGTTGTAGTTAGGGGTCATTATCCCTGGTTCTGAGGGGGTGGAGTTACGGGTCATTATCCCTGGTTCTGAGGGGGTGGAGTTACGGGTCATTATCCCTGGTTCTGAGGGGGTGGAGTTCCGGGTCATTACCCCTGGTTCTGAGGGGTGGAGTTCCGGGTCATTACCCCTGGTTCTGAGGGGGTGGAGTTAGGGGTCATTACCCCTGGTTCTGAGGGGGTGGAGTTAGGGGTCATTATCCCTGGTTCTGAGGGGGTGGAGTTCCGGGTCATTACCCCTGGTTCTGAGGGGGTGGAGTTAGGGGTCATTATCCCTGGTTCTGAGGGGGTGGAGTTAGGGGTCATTATCCCTGGTTCTGAGGGGGTGGAGTTAGGAGGTCATTATCCCTGGTTCTGAAGGGGTGGAGTTAGGGGTCATTATCCCTGGTTCTGAAGGGGTGGAGTTAGGGGTCATTATCCCTGGTTCTGAAGGGGTGGAGTTAGGGGTCATTATCCCTGGTTCTGAGGGGGTGGAGTTAGGGGGTCATTATCCCTGGTTCTGAGGGGGTGGAGTTAGGGGGTCATTATCCCTGGTTCTGAAGGGGTGGAGTTAGGGGTCATTATCCCTGGTTCTGAGGGGGTGGAGTTAGGGGTCATTATCCCTGGTTCTGAGGGGGTGGAGTTAGGGGTCATTATCCCTGGTTCTGAGGGGGTGGAGTTAGGGGGTCATTATCCCTGGTTTCTGAGGGGGGTGGAGTTAGGGGGTCATTATCCCTGGTTCTGAGGGGGTGGAGTTAGGGGTCATTATCCCTGGTTCTGAGGGGGTGGAGTTAGGGGGTCATTATCCCTGGTTCTGAAGGGGGTGGAGTTAGGGGTCATTATCCCTGGTTCTGAGGGGGTGGAGTTAGGGGGTCATTATCCCTGGTTCTGAAGGGGTGGAGTTAGGGGTCATTATCCCTGGTTCTGAGGGGGTGGAGTTAGGGGGTCATTATCCCTGGTTCTGAGGGGGTGGAGTTAGGGGGTCATTATCCCTGGTTCTGAAGGGGTGGAGTTAGGGGTCATTATCCCCTGGTTCTGAGGGGGTGGAGTTAGGGGGTCATTATCCCTGGTTCTGAAGGGGTGGAGTTAGGGGTCATTATCCCTGGTTCTGAGGGGGTGGAGTTAGGGGTCATTATCCCTGGTTCTGAGGGGGTGGAGTTAGGGGTCATTATCCCTGGTTCTGAGGGGGTGGAGTTAGGGGGTCATTATCCCTGGTTCTGAGGGGGTGGAGTTAGGGGGTCATTATCCCTGGTTCTGAGGGGGTGGAGTTACGGGTCATTATCCCTGGTTCTGAGGGGGTGTAGTTATGGAAGGAATGTGCCCAACAGTCATGCAGGGAGAGGCTGGGTGAGGGTGGCTACGGGTCCAGTAGCTGCCAGGGCGGGTGTCTCATCTAGCTGGGGTACAGCACCAGTCTGTCTGGAGGACCGAAGGAAGGAGGGAGGACGGACCAAGGGAGGACCGAGGGGTGTTGATTGGGGGCTGTGTGGCAGCGGTAATTTCTCTTGTGAAATTATATACGCTTTTATCGTGAGTTGTGACCTAACGAACACGTCATTCTTAATGACACTTCACAGGTCATAAATAAATACATACTGGACACTATTAAATCGTGATATATCCCTGCATTGCTTGCTCTTTGGGGTTTAGGCTGGTATCTCTAAAGCACGTCGGTGACAACTGCGTATGTAAAAAGGGCTTTTTAAAATCTGATTGATTGAATTTGAAACGTGTATAGGCTTCGATTCAGCTCATAAGATGGATCCTGTTCCCTGGTCGCGTGAGCCCGCTCCCCTGGTCGCGTGAGCCCGTTCCCCTGGTCGCGTGAGCCCGTTCCCCTGGTCGCGTGAGCCCCGCTCCCCTGGTCGCGTGAGCCCGTTCCCCTGGTCGCGTGAGCCCGCTCCCCTGGTCGCGTGAGCCCCGTTCCCCTGGTCGCGTGAGCCCGTTCCCCTGGTCGCGTGAGCCCGTTCCCCTGGTCGCGTGAGCCCGCTCCCCTGGTCGCGTGAGCCCGTTCCCCTGGTCGCGTGAGCCCGTTCCCCTGGTCGCGTGAGCCCGTTCCCCTGGTCGCGTGTTATCAGATGTGTTGGGTTGTAATCCACTCCATGGTTAAAATAAATCATCAGAAGTCTTTTAGTATTATGTAACCTAATCCGTGTGTCTCTGGGTACCAGGCAGGGGGTGGGCATGTGGAGGAATGGGATTGACAGGCAGCACAGGTCAGGTTAAACAGCTGGGGTGGGCATGTGGAGGAATGGGATTGACAGGCAGCACAGGCCAGGTTAAACAGCAGGGTGGTGGGCATGTGGAGGAATGGGATTGACAGGCAGCACAGGCCAGGTTAAACAGCTGGGGTGGGCATGTGGAGGAATGGGATTGACAGGCAGCACAGGCCAGGTTAAACAGCTGGGGTGGGCATGTGGAGGAATGGGATTGACAGGCAGCACAGGCCAGGTTAAACAGCTGGGGTGGGCATGTGGAGGAATGGGATTGACAGGCAGCACAGGCCAGGTTAAACAGCTGGGGGTGGGCATGTGGAGGAATGGGATTGACAGGCAGCACAGGTCAGGTTAAACAGCTGATAACAGACTCATTGTCAGACAGCTACTTTTTCGCACTTCATAAATTAACTATACTTTTCATTTAAAAGTTTTAATTCACTAGTCAGAAATCTGTATACCTTTCTCCTGCTAGAATGAACGATATCAAATCAAATTTTATCGATCACATACACATATTATTGCAGGTGCTTGTGTTCCTAGCTCCAAGAGCAGTATCTAACAATACACACAAATCTAAAAAAGTTAAATAAAAGGAATTTTAAAAAATATATAAATAAATATTAAGACAAGCAATGTCAGAGTCCTGTGTGTGTTTATTAAAAACCACACCGCCATTCGGAAAGTATTTCGACCCCTTGACCTTCTCCAGAAACATCCCCCCCCAGCACGATGCTGCCACCAGGGGTGACTACTTACCGAAATGACATGCATTTCTGTATTTATATTTACAATGAATTTGCAAAAATGTATAGAAACATGTTGTTTTCACCTGGGCATTATATATGGGAGAAATAAATCTAATTTAATCCATGTTGAATTCAGGCTGTAATTCAACATTAAGTCAAAGGGGTATTAATACTCTGAGTGTACATGTCCATGGTATCGCGTCGGGACAAGTAAACCAAAGATCTTGTTTTGTATTTTCCTTGGATTCAAAGCCCATGTCGAGACCCTGCCAGTGATGGCTGAAATGACTCGTCAGTATAGCCTAGTGATGGGTTATTCAGGAACAAACTGCTCTTGCTGGACAGATCCTTTAGAACGGCGTGAACTGAACGGCATCGGTAGACTCCTAGTGCTTTATGGCTGTTATCTCCAGATGAATAGTGGTAGACTCCTAGTGCTTTATGGCTGTTATCTCCAGATGAATAGTGGTAGACTCCTAGTGCTTTATGGCTGTTATCTCCAGATGAATAGTGGTAGACTCCTAGTGCTTTATGGCTG
>NC_138304.1:108471097-108651097 GCF_965601325.2 Salmo salar
GCCCAAAACAGCACAGAAGAATACCAGAAAGCAACCTGGAACCAAAATATCCAAACACTCTTAGATAACTTTCTGGATACCACATTCACTCACAGTAAAGAAGGCATCAATCTAGCAGTAAAAAACATCAACTATATATTCAGGCAAACGGCAAAAGAAGCACAATTGAAATTGATAAAAAACAAAACTAAAAAAAATCGCAGATGACAACTGGTTTGATGCAGATTGTAAAATTATAAGGAAAAAACCTTAGAACACTATCCAACCAAAAGCACAGAGACCCAAATAATGGTGAATTACGCCTTCATTACTGTGAGACTTTAAAACTCTATAAACGTACACTCAGAACCAAAAAAGCACAGTACAACAGCAAGCAGCTGACACTAATTGAGGGAGTCCATAAACACAAACAACTTCTGGCAAAATTGGAAAAAACTAAAAAAATCTAAACAAGAGGAATTAGCAATACAAAATGGTGACG
The DNA here is from genome assembly GCF_965601325.2 of Salmo salar. NCBI lineage: Eukaryota > Metazoa > Chordata > Actinopteri > Salmoniformes > Salmonidae > Salmo > Salmo salar. Next base: position 108,471,579 of record NC_138304.1, read on the forward strand.
TATGGACGACCCATTTCAAAACACTCTACAACACCGTTCAAATTGACACAAACGCAGAACAACGCCAAATCCATGAGAAGTTGAATGGATTAGAAAAAGCTATAAAGGACAATCAAAACCCATTGGACTCCCCAATTACTGACCAGGAGCTCTATAAGAAACTTCAGGCTCTCAAATTTAAAAAAGCATGCGGACCTGATGGCATCCTAAATGAGATGCTCAAACTCACTAGTGCAAAATTTCAATTGGCTATATTAAAACTGTTTAATTTGATCCTGAGTGTAGGTTATTTCCCTGACATCTGGAATCAAGGACTCATAACCCCAATCTTTAAGAACGGAGACAAATTTGACCCTAACAATTACAGAGGCATTTGTGTGAACAGTAACTTGGGGAAGGTTTTCTGTAGTATCATCAATGTAAGAGTTCTAAACTTCCTTAATAAGCACAATGTCTTGAGTAAAAGCCAAATTGGATTTATACCAAAACATCGCACAACTGATCATATTTACACCTTACACACCCTGATAGATAAACATGTCCACCAAAATAATACCAAAATATACGCTTGCTTTATCGACTTCCAAAAAGCATTTGATTCTATTTGGCATACAGGACTGTTCTACAAAGTTATTGAAAGTGGTGTAGGGGGAAAAACATATGACATAATTAAATCAATGTATACTGGCAATACGTGCAGCATTAAAATTGGTAAGAAAAGAACAGAATTCTTTAACCAGGGGCGGGGCCTTCGTCAGGGTTGCAATCTGAGCCCTGCACTATTCAATATTTACATTAACGAATTGGCCACTATTCTAGAAAAATCCTCAGCCCCTGGTGTTAGTCTCCACAATTCAGAAGTTAAATGCCTACTCTTCGCAGATGACCTATGCCTGATGTCACCCACAGCACATGGCCTACAGCAGAGCCTGGACCTGCTAGAGCAGTACTGCCAGACCTGGGCCCTGGCAGTAAACCCCAAAAAGACTAAAATAATGATTTTCCAGAGAAGATCCAGATCTCAGGGAATTAGACCAAAGTTCTCAATTGGTACAAAATATATAGAGTACTGTACACACTACAATTACTGAGGTTTAAAAATAAGCTCAACTGGACACCTTAATGAGGCAGTGAATGAACTGAGAGAGAAAGCACGCAGGGCATTCTACGCCATTAAAAAGCTAATTCAAATTGAAATACCTATTAAAATTTGGCTAAAACTAATTGAATATGTCATTGAACCAATTGCACTTTATGGCAGCGAGGTGTGGGGTCCACTTGCAAAACAAGATTTCATCAAATGGGACAAACACCCCATTGAAACCCTGCATGCAGAGTTCTGTAAGATTCTCCTACGTGTCCAGAGGAAAACTACAAACCCTGCATGCAGGGCAGAATTAGGCCAATATCCACTAATAATAAAAACTCAAAAAAGAGCAATTAAGTTTTGGAAACATCTAAAATACAGTGACCCCCTCTCATATCATTACCAAGCCCTGCAATGCCAAGAGCTGAGCAAAGAAAAGAGTCCCCTCATCCAGCTGGTCCTGGGGCTGAGTTCACTAACCTGTTCTACTAACACACTGAAGCCTCAGGACCAGAACATCCAATCAATCAGAATAAACCAAATTACAACACAGTCAAAACAAAACTACATTGTTTATTGGGAAACACAAGCACAAACACAAAGCAAAATGCAGTGCTATCTGGCCCTAAATCGACAGTACACTATGGCTAAATATTTGACCATGGTTACTGATCAAAACCTTAGAAAAACCTTGACAAAGTACAGGCTCAGTGAGCACAGCCTTGCCATTGAAAAGGGTAGACACAGGAAAACCTGTCTCCCTGTAGAGGAAAGGCTGTGCAACCACTGCACCACAGCAGAACCTGAGACGGAGCTACATTTCCTGACAAAATGTCAAAAATATAAAACAATTAGAGAGTGTCATTTCCCCAAATTTGAAACCCTTATTCAAGGTTTCACAGACCTCTCTGATGAGGATAGGCTACCCGTCCTGTTGGGGGAGGACGCAGAGAGCTGTGGGTTGGCAGCGCACTACATTGCTGCCTGCCATAAGTTGAGGGACAGTGTCTGACAGACCAATCAACCTGCACATGTCCTCTACTGTATGATTATTGTTATTGTTCAATGTGTTGGTTATTTTGACCCTTGGTTATTGTTGTTACTGTTGTCCCGTTGACAATATTTGATTCTCATTTTTATTTATTTTTATATTGTAAATATCCAAAATAAGCTTTGGCAATATGTATATTGTTACGTCATGCCAATAAAGCGAATTGAATTGAATTGAGAGAGAGAGAGACACAGAGAGAGAGACACAGAGAGAGAGACACACAGAGAGAGAGACACAGAGAGAGAGAGACACAGAGAGAGAGAGACACAGAGAGAGAGAGACACAGAGAGAGAGAGAGAGACAGAGAACCCTGAACATCTTGGTAAACTGCATCTCGCAATGTCTTCACTTTCTGGCCTCACAAATTCACCACAGTCGCACAAAACCACCAAATATAATGTTGACCCCCGTAGCAACACCACCAAATATAATGTTGACCCCCCCTAGCAACACCACCGAATATAATGTTGACAGCCCTAGCAACACCACCGAATATAATGTTGACAGCCCTAGCAACACCACCAAATATAATGTTGACCCCCCCTAGCAACACCACCAAATATAATGTTGACCCCCCCTAGCAACACCACCAAATATAATGTTGACCCCCCCTAGCAACACCACCAAATATAATGTTGACCCCCCCTAGCAACACCACCAAATATAATGTTGACCCCCCCTAGCAACACCACCAAATATAATGTTGACCCCCCTAGCAACACCACCAAATATAATGTTGACCCCCTTAGCAACACCACCAAATATAATGTTGACCCCCCCTAGCAACACCACCAAATATAATGTTGACCCTCCTAGCAACACCACCAAATATAATGTTGACCCCCCCTAGCAACACCACCAAATATAATGTTGACCCCCCCTAGCAACACCACCGAATATAATGTTGACCCCCCCTAGCAACACCACCGAATATAATGTTGACCCCCCCTAGCAACACCACCGAATATAATGTTGACCCCCCTAGCAACACCACCGAATATAATGTTGACCCCCCTAGCAACACCACCGAATATAATGTTGACCCTCCTAGCAACACCACCGAATATAATGTTGACCCCCCCTAGCAACCCCACCAAATGTTGACCCCCCTAGCAACACCACCGAATTTAAGGTTGACCCCCCTAGCAACACCACCAAATATAATGTTGACCCCCCCTAGCAACACCACCAAATATAATGTTGCCCCCCCCTAGCAACACCACCAAATATAATGTTGACCCCCCCTAGCAACACCACCAAATATAATGTTGACCCCCCCTAGCAACACCACCAAATATAATGTTGACCCCCCTAGCAACACCATTGACAACAAGTCTTATGGTGGTAGTGACTGCCCATTACTGATTTACCATTATTTATTCACATTACTTTAATAAAATGTGTTCTATTTATTTATTTATTAGACAAGTCTAAGCAGGCATGCAATGGATTATTGTCATTGTAGTTAATTAACACTTTTTCTGCACTAAACTTCTTAGAATATTGGCCTGTTAGAAACTACAACTCCCAACTACATCTCACAGGTCAGACTTCATCTAAATTATCTTTACAGAAACTAATCAACGTAATGGAATTTGAAAATAATTGAACAGACGGTCAATTAGTTTAAAAACCGAAAAACAAACTGTTGGTTAATCGCTCAGCACCTAGTTTGACCAATTCCCTCTGTATGCATGTTCTAGCCAAGCTGCAGCAGCCATCACATTAGAGGAGTTGACTGTGAAAGTGGGTCAGGGATCCACACAAGTGAGAGCCAGATTAGAGCCAGATTAGACCCAGAGGGAAATGCGTTTAGACCAGCTGAATCGCATCAGAGAGAGAGAGAGAGGCAACACTATAGGGCCCATGCTGTGGGGGAATGCTGGGCCAGCTGAATCACATCAGAGAGAGAGAGAGAGGCAACACTATAGGGCCCATGCTGTGGGGGAATGCTGGGCCAGCTGAATCACATCAGAGAGAGAGAGAGGCAACACTATAGGGCCCATGCTGTGGGGGAATGCTGGGCCAGCTGAATCACATCAGAGAGAGAGAGAGAGGCAACACTATAGGGCCCATGCTGTGGGGGAATGCTGGGCCAGCTGAATCGCATCAGAGAGAGAGAGAGGCAACACTATAGGGCCCATGCTGTGGGGGAATGCTGGGCCAGCTGAATCGCATCAGAGAGAGAGAGAGGCAACACTATAGGGCCCATGCTGTGGGGGAAATTGCTGGGCCCATGCTGGCGGGGAATGCTGGGCCCATGCTGGCGGGGAATGCTCAGACTACCAACAGTTATATCATAAAACTGGGTCATTCCTTTGATGCAGCCAGTTCTACACAGAACCTTGTCTAGGCCCATCCTGTGAAACATGCTGTCCGACCCAAACAGAGACCATGCAGATCAGAACAGCAAGACAAGTGATTTCTGGGTAAACAATCAAACCACTCAGCAGTTCAACCATTGAGATCAGACACTGTGTGTGTGTGTGTGTGTGTGTGTGTCTGTGTGTGTCTGTGTGTGTCTGTGTGTGTCTGTGTGTGTCTGTGTGTGTCTGTGTGTGTCTGTGTGTGTCTGTGTGTGTCTGTGTGTGTCTGTGTGTGTCCCGTCCCCCACGTATCATACAGTACCAGTCAAAAGTGGACACACCTTCTCATTCAAAAGGTTTATTTTTTTACTATTTTCTACATTGTAGAATAACAGTGAAGACATCACAACTAGGAAATAACACACATGGAATCATGTAGTAACCCCCCCAAAAAAGTTTTTTAAAAAAGTGTTAAATCAAAATCTAGGAGCATTGTGGGTAGATTTCCACAGCCTCAACTCCTGTCTGAGCGTAATGGTTCTACTATCACACCAATAAAGACAAAGATTAAGCTTTATTTCAGCGAAATTCAATGTACGTTTAAGTCTGTTAACTTTTTTCAGTGTTTTCATTGGATGGGAAAAGCGTCGGTCTTCCTTCCACTTTAGCGTGACAGTCAAACGTCTGGGAGTGATAAAGAATGGGAGAGAAACCCCTTCTCTGCACCAAGCCGTCTCTGCTGCTGGGCTTCACAATGGAGCATAGTGGTCACGCTAAGCTGGTACAAACCCCACGCTAGGCTGGTACAAACCCCACGCTAGGCTGGTACAAACCCCACGCTAGGCTGGTACAAACCCCACCGCGTCACGCTAAGCTGGTACAAACCCCACGCTAGGCTGGTACAAACCCCACGCTAGGCTGGTACAAACCCCACCGCGTCACGCTAGGCTGGTACAAACCCCACCGCGTCACGCTAGGCTGGTACAAACCCCACCGCGTCACGCTAGGCTGGTACAAACCCCACCGCGTCACGCTAGGCTGGTACAAACCCCACCGCGTCACGCTAGGCTGGTACAAACCCCACCGCGTCACGCTAGGCTGGTACAAACCCCACCGCGTCACGCTAGGCTGGTCACCCCCCGCGCACGCGGCGGACAACCCCACCGCGTCACGCTAGGCTGGTACAAACCCCACCGCGTCACGCTAGGCTGGTACAAACCCCACCGCGTCACGCTAGGCTGGTACAAACCCCACCGCGTCACGCTAGGCTGGTACAAACCCCACCGCGTCACGCTAGGCTGGTACAAACCCCACCGCGTCACGCTAGGCTGGTACAAACCCCACCGCGTCACGCTAGGCTGGTACAAACCCCACGCTAGGCAGGTACAAACCCCACCGCGTCACGCTAGGCTGGTACAAACCCCACCGCGTCACGCTAGGCTGGTACAAACCCCACGCTAGGCAGGTACAAACCCCACCGCGTCACGCTAGGCTGGTACAAACCCCACCGCGTCACGCTAGGCTGGTACAAACCCCACCGCGTCACGCTAGGCTGGTACAAACCCCACCCGCGTCACGCTAGGCTGGTACAAACCCCACCGCGTCACGCTAGGCTGGTACAAACCCCACCGCGTCACGCTAGGCTGGTACAAACCCCACCGCGTCACGCTAGGCTGGTACAAACCCCACCGCGTCACGCTAGGCTGGTACAAACCCCACCGCGTCACGCTAGGCTGGTACAGACGGTTTATAATGGTTTTCATGGTGGGCACTGGGCTCTGTAACTGGGTTGCTTCTCATTCCATGAAACACAGCTGGCTAAATGTTATACACCACAGTCTTACGCTACTGTAAAAGCCGAAAAGCAGAATACAAGGCCCAGTTCTGGAAGCATGGTATATGTAGCTCACCTCTAAGGACGTGTTGGGAGGTCTGGGTTGATCTAGAAAGAAAAAGAAAGAGAAGTTAGTTAGTTAAATATACACCGTGACAGACTAGAGGTCGACTGATTAATCATGTCCGATTTCAAGTTTTCATAACAAATCGGTAATCTGCCTTTTTGGACGTCGATTACATTGCAATCCATGAGGAAACTGCACGGCAGGTTGCCCACCTGTTACGCGAGTGCAGCGTCAACAGAACCTTGTGGCTGTAATGAACCAAGGTGCTAGTTAGCACTAAACTTCTCATAAGAAAAACAATCAATCTTCACATAATCACTAGTTAACTACACATGGTTGATGATATTACCAGGTTAACTAGCTTGTCCTGCGTTGCATATAATCAATGCGGTGCCTGTTCATTTATCATTGAATCACAGCCTACTTCAACTTTGCCAAAACGGGTGAGGATTTAACAAAAACACATTTGCGGAAAAAAAAGCCCATTCGTTGCACAAGTGTACCTAACCATAAACATCAATGTCCGTCTTAAAATCAATGCACAGAAGTATATATTTATAAACCTGCATATTTAGTTAAAATAAATGCATGTTAGAAGGTAATATTAACTAGGGAAACGTTCTCTTCTCTTGTGTTCAGTGCAAGCAGAGTCAGGGTATATGCAACAGTTTGGGGGCCGCCTGGCTCGTCGCGAAGTGTGTTTCTTCCTAACAAAAAACGTAATTAATTTGCCAGAATTGTACATAATGACATAACATTGAAGGTTGTGCAATGTAACAGGAATATTTAGACTTATGGATGCCACCCGTTAGATAAAATACAGAACGGTTCCGTATTTCACTGAAATAATAAATGTTTTGTTTTTGAAATGATAGGTCATTAATATGGTCGAATCCGGAAACTAAGGCTCGTATTTCTGTGTGTTTAATATAATAAAGTCTATGATTTGATAACGCAGTCTGACTGAGCGGTGGTAGGCAGCAGCAGGCCCGTAAGCATTCATTCAAACAGCACTTTCCGGCTGCTGCTTTGCCGGCAGCTCTTAGCAATGCTTGAACTTAAATGTTATCTAATTTATGTGGCACATATTGTACTTTTACTATCTACTCCAACACTATGTTTGCATTAATAAAATCAAATTGAACAGGTTATATTAATAAGTTGCAAATAAATAGATTATGTATTATATTAAGTTAAAATAAAAGGGTTCATTGAGTATTGTTGTAATTCTCATTATTACACACACACACACACACACACACACACACACACACACACACACATATATAATAAAAATAAAAGCCAAATCGGCGTTGATAAATCATAATCCGTCGACCCGAGCACCACCACTACATACATATAGAGATGTTGCTTCAATATATCCACATCATTTTCCTCCTCATGATGCCATCTATTTTGTGAAGTGCACCAGTCCCTCCTGCAACAAAAGCACCCCCACAACATGATGCTGCCACCCCCGTGCTTCACGGCTGGGATGGTGTTCTTCACCTTGCAAGCCTCCCCCTTTTTCCTCCAAACATAACGATGGTCATTATAGCCAAACTGTTCTATTTTGTTTCATCAGACCAGAGGACATTTCTCCAAAAAGTACGATCTTTGTCCCCATGTGCAGTTGCAAACCGTTGTCTAGCTTTTTTTATGGCGGTTTTGGAGCAGTGGCTTCTTCCTTGCTGAGCGGCCTTTCAGGGTTATGTCGATATAGGACTCGTTTTACTGTGGATATAGATACTTTTGTACCTGTTTCCTCCAGCATCTTCACAAGGTCCTTTGCTGTTGTTCTGGGTTTGATTTGCACTTTTTGCACCAAAGTACGTTCATCTCTAGGAGACAGAACGCGTCTCCTTCCTGAGCGGTATGACGTCTGCGTGGTCCCATGGTGTTTATACTTGCGTACTATTGTTTGTACAGATGAAACGTGGTACCTTCAGGCGTTTGGAAATTGCTCCCAAGGACGAACCAGACTTGTGGAGGTCTACAATTTTCTTTCTGAGGTCTTGGCTGATTTCTTTTGATTTTCCCATGATGTCAAGCAAAGAGGCACTGAGTTTGAAGGTAGGCTTTGAAATACATCCACAGGTACACCTCCAATTGACTCAAATTATGTCAATTAGCCTAACAGAAGCTTCTAAAGCCATGACATCATTTTCTGGAATTTTCTAAGCTGTTTAAAGGCACAGCCAACTTAGTGTATGTTAACTTCTGACCCACTAGAATTGTGATACAGTGAATTATAAGTGAAATAATCTGCCTGTAAACAATTGGTGGAAAAATGACTTTGTGTCATGCACAAAGTAGATGTCCTAACCGACTTGCCAAAACTATAGTTTGTTAACAAGAAATTTGTGGAGTGGTTGAAAAACGAGTTTTTATGACGCCAACCTAAGTGTATGTAAACTTCCGACTTCAACTGTAGACCTTAGCACTGCAGCATCACTACATAGAGTACCAGTCAAATGTTTCAGGCTCTGACGCAGCGGTCTAAGGCGTCGCTACTAGAGATTCAGGCTCTGACGCAGCGGTCTAAGGCGTCGCTACTAGAGATTCAGGCTCTGACGCAGCGGTCTAAGGCGTCGCTACTAGAGATTCAGGCTCTGACGCAGCGGTCTAAGGCGTCGCTACTAGAGATTCAGGCTCTGACGCAGCGGTCTAAGGCGTCGCTACTAGAGATTCAGGCTCTGTCGCAGACGGCCGCTACCGGGAGACCCATGACAATTGGCCCAGGTCATCCAGGTTTGGGGAGGGTTTGGTCGGAAGGGATTTCCTTTTCCCGTCACACACTAGCGACTCCTGTGGCGGGCCGGGCGCAGTGCACGCTGACACGGTCGCCAGGTGTACGGTGTTTCCTCCAACACATTGTTGACCGTCCAGACACAGACAGAGATGATCACGAGACCTGGGCGTAAATATACATATTGATTGCAATTATTCCCGAATGAGTGAGCGTTCATGTGCAAAGGATTAGCATTTCAATGAATATAATTGTCCACTGTGTGTAGTGATCCCTCTGGTCTTTCCCGCTCCCTCTCAGTCCACACCCACTTCCCTTTGTCCACCAAGCCGTCATATCGGCTTAGCCCACTAGGGAACCTCCCCTATCATCTCCTTGTAACCATATCTACTGTTTGTTTGTTTATGCATTTCTGTGATTATTTAGTTAGTTAATAAATGATTAAGACAACTGATGTATGGATGATTCATAGTGAAGACTGGGTTCGTGCAGATAACCAACCATTTATGACGTTTCGAATGAGACTAATTAACTAACTTAACTAACATAAAGAACATTTCATTAATTAGATAACTAATTGATCAGATATTAAAATATCTAAAAGTTATATTAGTAAAATTATAACTTTGTAATCTTAATATTTTCCTTGGTGCCCCGACTTCCTAGTTAATTACATTTACATGATTAGTTCAATCACATATCAATTCTCTGTAATTATTATTACAAAATAACACAGTCTTCACTTTAATGATGCCAAAGACACGACACTACCCATGGAAAAGGAACCAGGCCTTGAAGCCTTGTGTTCATCAGATCCTCAATGGATTTCTTAATGAAATGACGTCTCCATTAATAACATCTCCAGCTTGGTTGGTAGCAGAGAGCGATTATCCAGACTGATCTACAGTGCAGCTATGTGTACGCATTCATTACATCACTACATACTGCAACACTGGAAGAAACTGCAAGGCTGATTGGTCCAATTCCCGCTGGCCTGAATCCGAACGCAAAACACTGCCTTACTTTGTCTGAAAGACAGTCAGTGAGTATGTCATTGGTCAGACAGGTCTAAGGCCCAGTACCTAAGCATCCGCTCCGGTGGTAAGCTGCAGAGCGAGCCAACACCGCTCCGGTGGTAAGCTCCAGACCGGGCCAACACCGCTCCGGTGGTAAGCTGCAGAGTGAGCCAACACCGCTCCGGTGGTAAGCTGCAGAGCGAGCCAACACCTCTCCGGTGGTAAGCTGCAGAGCGAGCCAACACCGCTCCGGTGGTAAGCTGCAGAGCGAGCAAGCGCTAGGCATCAACCTAATTGACCTCACGTGTTTTTCATCCCGCCATAATCAGAGGCAGGACAGGCAGACCTTCCTTCACAAAATACCTCACCTTATAAAGCTGCAGGACAACAACCACTCAGGTTCTGAGTCAGTCAAACAGGAGGTTGCTTTTGAATTTTCTGATGAAGTGCGATACACGCATTAACAGAGACTGTGCTCTGCATGTGACGTTACGCAGGTTTGACAAACCACGCCAGAACACAACCAAACCCACGCCAGAACACAACCAAACCACGCCAAAACACAACCAAACCACGCCAAAACACAACCAAACCACGCCAAAACACAACCAAACCACGCCAAAACACAACCAAACCACGCCAAAACCAAACCACGCCAGAACACAACCAAACCCAGCCAGAACACGACCAACAAAACACGACCAACAAAACACGACCAACAAAACACGACCAACAAAACACGACCAACAAAACACGACCAACAAAACACGACCAAACCCAGCCAGAACAGAACCAAACCCAGCCAGGGGGCCATTATTTCTCACCATCCAGTGGCCTCCGGCAGTGAGAGAGTGTGGCGTGGAGGTTGTGTGTGTGTGGTAGAGGGTAATAAGATATCAACGACAGCGTGAAAAGGAAATCAAGCGGCTGTGTTGTCAACTAATTCTCCTCCCCCTCCTCCTTACCTACTCAGACGTTAAACCACATGCTAGACAGTCTACGGCTTCATGCCACAGGCTCACCAACACTACACAGGCAAGCAGCCGCTCCAACTCCACGGTTGCGTCCCAATAATCTCTCCTTCCTCCCGAAGTGTGCACTCGTTCACTACTCCCCACACATGTAAAAGCACGGTGTAGGCGTCAGTTAGACTAGAGGGAGTTTCCAGATACCAGTCATTTCTTTTCAAATCAATGAAGGGAAGTGAATAAGACAACTCTACGGGAGAAAGGAGAGATTATTTGGACGCAACCTACCTCTGGCCAAACAAATACCCTTTGGGCATCAGGTCTGTGAGTGATGGATCCTGGTCAAAATGTATTTCTTACATTGTTACCCCAGGAAATCTTAGGTTTTATTACATACAGTCGGGAGGAACTATTGGATATAAGAGCAACGTCAACTCACCAACATTACGACCAGGAATACGACTTTCCCGAAGCGGATCCTCTGTTTGGCCCACCAAGCAGGGCAATGGATCGGATCCCAGCCGGCGACCCAAAACAACGACGCCGTAGAAGACGGAGCGGTCTTCTGGTCAGGCTCCGTAGACGGGCACATCGCACACCGCTCCCGAGTATACTACTCGCCAATGTCCAGTCTCTTGACAACAAGGTAGACGATATCAGAGCAAGGGTAGCATTCCAGAGAGACATCCGAGACTGTAACGTTCTTTGTTTCACGGAAACATGGCTCACTCGAGACACGCTATCTGAGTCGGTACAGCCAGCTGGTTTCTTCACGCATCGCGCCGACAGAAACGAGCATCTCTCTGGTAAGAAGAAGGGCGGGGGTGTATGCCTTATGATTAACGAGACGTGGTGTGATCATAACAACATACAGGAACTCAAGTCCATTTGTTCACCTGACTTAGAATTCCTCACAATCAAATGCCGACCGCATTATCTACCGAGAGAATTCTCTTCGATCATAATCACAGTCGTGTATATCCACCCGAATCCCCCCTGAACAAGGCAGTTAACCCCCGTTCCTAGGCCGTCATTGAAAATAAGAATGTGTTCTTAATCTGACTTGCCTAGTTAAATAAAGGTGTATAAATAAATATATATAAATAAATATATATATATATAGATATATGCAAATCGGTGCCCAAAAATACTGATTGTTATGAAAACTTGAAATCGGCCCTAATTAATCGGCCATTCCGATTAATCGGTCGACCTCTAGTACAGGTGCATCAAAGCTGGGACCGAGAGACTGAAAAACAGCTTCTATCTCAAGGCCATCAGACTGTTAAACAGCCATCACTAGCACAGAGAGGCTGCTGCCTACATACTGACTCAACTCCACCCACTTTAATAATGGGAAAATTGATGTAATCAATTTATCACTTGCCACTTTATATGTTTACTTACCCTACATTACTCATCTCATATGTATATACTGTACTCTATACCATCTACTGCATCTTGCCATCTTGATGTAATGTATCACTAGCCACTTTAAACAATGTCACTTCATATAATGTTTACATACCCTACATTGCTCATCTCATATGTATATACTGTACTCTATACCATCTACTGCATCTTGCCTATGCTGTTCGGCCATCACTCATTTATATATTTTTATGTACATATTCGTATTCATTCCTTTACACTTGTGTGTATATAAGGTAGTTGTTGTGGAATTGGTAGATTACTTGTTAGATATTACTGTATGGTCGGAACTAGAAGCACAAGCATTTCGCTACACTTACATTAACACCTGCTAACCATGTGTATGTGACAAATAAATTTGATTTGATTTGGCCAAACGAAACAAATATGTATAAAGTAATTGGTTTAGGCCTCTGCCAGAGTAAAAATGAGGAAATCCGATTCAATCTCAGAGAAGCATGGCGTCTATCCATGTGTATCCTAACCAATTAGCCAGGGACACTTCAGTTAACCATGCAAATAGGGGAGCCTAGATTGGACCTACTAAACTTTTTGAAGCCTAACTGTATTCCCATTTTGACAGACATTGTGTTGTTTACCTGCGCTGTCTCGGTGGTGTAACGCAACTGTTCCATCTCTCAGAATCCGCACATCTCCAGGTCCTTCAATCCTTCTCGGTAAATCCCCAACTGAAGCGCTGGAGGTCCTGGGCTGTCTCCTCCGGTGTTTCTGAACCAAAGTTCTGCAACATTGGTAACAAACAGCCCATCCCTGCTCTTCATTGATCGGCTGGTTGTACAACGATAAGATCTCCTCCAAGGAAAGCTCCTCTGCTCCATCGGTGATGTCCATGTTCACGTCAAACGGCGTTCAGACACTGATTAACACCGATATCCCGGAGAAACGTTGGTGAGATCAACATACCGTCCCTCGATCCCCGGCTGTTTTCTCCACCTTCACACCATTATTATAGCCACGTAAATACTGGCAGTCTTCGGCAGAAAACATAAATATATATATAGGCGTAAGAAACGGGTTTTAATACAGAAATAAATAAACGTCTAACAACGTTGTGATGTCCGTATTGCCCAACTGTCTCATCCGCTGATTCCACGTCCAACAATTTATTACGGCCGCTAACAGAGAGGATTTACTCTGCCCACAATCTGTCCGCGTCAGATAAGCCTTTTCTCTATGGAGTGATATTATAGTCTGTCCAATTACATGAGGCTTATTTTATAGAATATACGTTTCGTAATGTTTAGCCTGTTACAAATATACTGATATAAGTGGAGACGTGTGTCATTCCGGCAACTTTGAGGAAAAAACGACTGTTGTTCACACGCATATATGCCCTCTCATTGGCTAGAATGGTCCCACCTGATCTCACTTGCCTTCACTCATTCAGGACATGTATTTCCATTGTTAGGGCGGTCACTCGACTATCTTGGCAATATAATAGATCATCTTTACCGCCAATTACATGGTGCGTTTGTAAATTCAGTCTGGAGTGCCAGAGTGCGTTCTGGGTAGTAAGTCAATTCAGAGGCTTGTCAGTTCATAAATTCAGAGCTTTGACAGTTCATAAATTCAGAGCCTTGTCAGTTCATAAATTCAGAGGCTTGTCAGTTCATAAATTCAGAGGCTTGTCAGTTCATAAATTCAAAGCCTTGTCAGTTCATAAATTCAGAGGCTTGTCAGTTCATAAATTCAGAGCCTTGACAGTTAATAAATTCAAAGCCTTGTCAGTTCATAAATTCAGAGCCTTGTCAGTTGTCCGTTCATAAATGCAGTGAGTTTCGCTCTCGGGGCGTTCAGAGAGCACACTGGTTGATCCGAGCATTTTGACCTCACGATGGCAGCCAAGCTAACAGGTTAAAGTTGGCTAGCTTGCTCGCTACTGTACTTGCAGACACAATCAAGAGAGCACACAAAATTAATGAAGGCAAGTGAGACCCATCTTTTATTTAACTAGGCAAGTCAGTTACGAACAAATTCTTATTTACATTGATGGCCCACCCCGGCCTAAACCTAACCCAGACAACACTGGGCCAATTGTGCACCACCCTATGGAACTCCAGATCACGGCCGGTTGTGATACAGCCCAGAATCGAACCAGGGTCTGCAGTAACACCTCTAACTCTGAGATGCAGTGCCTTAGACTGCTGCGCCACTCAGGGGCCACCATCAGCCTGGAGTAACTGTAAAAGGACAGAGGGTTGAGGCTTTCCTTAAAAAAAAACACACACACATTTAAAAAAAAGTATATGGAACAGCAAAAAATGCAACCTGGTCAATTTCTAATTAATCAGAAACCACATGTCAACAGATGCTGCTAAACTGTACATGCACTCAATGATTCTGTCCCAACTCCTTTACAACCTGGACACAGTATCACAGCAATGAAACCACTCCAAAACGCTTTAAACAAACTCTGAAAGTGCTGGACAAAAAAACCCAAACCCCCATCACCATTAAGAAATACAACCAACTGAGCGTTGACAGATTCTTATGCTTTGCCAACACCTCTCTGCTTTTTAAGATCATTCACAGCCTTACCCCTCCACCTCCTCATACAGTTTGTTACATATCGCAAGGACAAGACCAGGACAACAAGAGCTTCAACCAGAGGGGCCTGCTCAACTCACTTTAGATCCACCAAATTTGTCCAGACAACTTTTTCAGTCAGAGAGTCTAGATTATGGACCAACCCAGAAACCAGTGTGAGAGAGTGCAGTACCCATGCTAGCTTCAAGGAAAACCTGAAAAGATGGCTGAAGGTAAACCAGTGTGTGAACATTAACACATTCTGACTCTGTCGGCTGCTGGTGGGGAGGAAGGTAGCCTAGTGGTTAGAGGGTAGAGGAGGTAGGTAGCCTAGTGGTTAGAGGGTAGAGGTGGCAGGTAGTCTAGTGGTTAGAGTGTAGAGGCGGCAGGTAGCCTAGTGGTTAGAGTGTAGAGGAGGCAGGTAGCCTAGTGGTTAGAGTGTAGAGGAGGCAGGTAGTCTAGTGGTTAGAGTGTAGAGGCGGCAGGTAGCCTAGTGGTTAGAGTGTAGAGGAGGCAGGTAGCCTAGTGGTTAGAGTGTAGGGGAGACAGGTAGCCTAGTGGTTAGAGTGTAGAGGAGGCAGGTAGCCTAGTGGTTAGAGGGGGGTGCAGGTAGCCTAGTGGTTAGAGTGTAGAGGAGGCAGGTAGCCTAGTGGTTAGAGTGTAGAGGAGGCAGGTAGCCTAGTGGTTATAGTGTAGAGGAGGCAGGTAGCCTAGTGGTTAGAGTGTAGGGGCGGCAGGTAGCCTAGTGGTTAGAGTGTAGAGGAGGCAGGTAGCCTAGTGGTTAGAGGGGGGTGCAGGTAGCCTAGTGGTTAGAGTGTAGAGGAGGCAGGTAGCCTAGTGGTTAGAGTGTAGAGGAGGCAGGTAGCCTAGTGGTTAGAGGGTAGAGGAGGAAGGTAGCCTAGTGGTTAGAGGGTAGAGGAGGAAGGTAGCCTAGTGGTTAGAGTGTAGAGGAGGTAGGTAGCCTACTGGTTAGAGGGTAGAGGAGGCAGGTAGCCTAGTGGTTAGAGGGGGGGAGGCAGGTAGCCTAGTGGTTAGAGGGGGGGAGGCAGGTAGCCTAGTGGTTAGAGTGTAGAGGAGGCAGGTAGCCTAGTGGTTAGAGGGGGGAGGCAGGGTGGCCTAGTGGTTAGAGGGGGGGAGGCAGGTAGCCTAGTGGTTAGAGGGGGGAGGCAGGTAGCCTAGTGGTTAGAGGGGGGAGGCAGGTAGCCTAGTGGTTAGAGGGGGAGGCAGGTAGCCTAGTGGTTAGAGGGGGGAGGCAGGTAGCCTAGTGGTTAGAGGGGGGGAGGCAGGTAGCCTAGTGGTTAGAGGGGGGGAGGCAGGTAGCCTAGTGGTTAGAGGGGGCGGCAGGGTAGCCTAGTGGTTAGAGTGGAGGGGCGGCAGGTAGCCTAGTGGTTAGAGTGGAGGGGCGGCAGGGTGGCCTAGTGGTTAGAGGGGGGAGGCAGGTAGCCTAGTGGTTAGAGGGGGGGGGGCAGGTAGCCTAGTGGTTAGAGAGGGGAGGCAGGTAGTCTACTGGTTAGAGGGGGGAGGCAGGTAGCCTAGTGGTTAGAGGGGGGAGGCAGGTAGCCTAGTGGTTAGAGGGGGGAGGCAGGTAGCCTAGTGGTTAGAGGGGGGGGGGGCAGGTAGCCTAGTGGTTAGAGGGGGAGGCAGGTAGCCTAGTGGTTAGAGGGGGGCAGGTAGCCTAGTGGTTAGAGTGGAGGGGGCGGCAGGTAGCCTAGTGGTTAGAGGGGCGGCAGGTAGCCTAGTGGTTAGAGGGGGGGGGCAGGTAGCCTAGTGGTTAGAGTGGAGGGGCGGCAGGGTGGCCTAGTGGTTAGAGTGTAGAGGAGGCAGGTAGCCTAGTGGTTAGAGGGGGAGGCAGGTAGCCTAGTGGTTAGAGTGGGGGAGGCAGGTAGCCTAGTGGTTAGAGGGGGGGGGCAGGTAGCCTAGTGGTTAGAGGGGGGAGGCAGGTAGCCTAGTGGTTAGAGGGGAGGGGAGGCAGGTAGCCTAGTGGTTAGAGGGGGGGAGGCAGGTAGCCTAGTGGTTAGAGGGGGGGGCAGGTAGCCTAGTGGTTAGAGGGGGGCAGGTAGCCTAGTGGTTAGAGGGGGGAGGCAGGTAGCCTAGTGGTTAGAGGGGGAGGCAGGTAGCCTAGTGGTTAGAGGGGGGGCAGGTAGCCTAGTGGTTAGAGGGGGGCAGGTAGCCTAGTGGTTAGAGGGGGGGGGCAGGTAGCCTAGTGGTTAGAGGGGGGGGGCAGGTAGCCTAGTGGTTAGAGTGGAGGGGGCGGCAGGGTGGCCTAGTGGTTAGAGTGTAGAGGAGGTAGGTAGCCTAGTGGTTAGAGTGTAGAGGTGGCAGGTAGCCTAGTGGTTAGAGGGGCGGCAGGTAGCCTAGTGGTTAGAGGGGGGGGGGGGGGCAGGTAGCCTAGTGGTTAGAGTGGAGGGGCGGCAGGGTGGCCTAGTGGTTAGAGTGTAGAGGAGGTAGGTAGCCTAGTGGTTAGAGTGTAGAGGAGGCAGGTAGCCTAGTGGTTAGAGGGGGAGGCAGGGTAGCCTAGTGGTTAGAGGGGGAGGCAGGTAGCCTAGTGGTTAGAGGGGGGAGGCAGGTAGCCTAGTGGTTAGAGGGGGGAGGCAGGTAGCCTAGTGGTTAGAGGGGGGAGGCAGGTAGCCTAGTGGTTAGAGGGGGGAGGCAGGTAGCCTAGTGGTTAGAGGGGGGAGGCAGGTAGCCTAGTGGTTAGAGGGGGAGGCAGGTAGCCTAGTGGTTAGAGGGGGGAGGCAGGTAGCCTAGTGGTTAGAGGGGGGTGCAGGTAGCCTAGTGGTTAGAGTGTAGAGGAGGTAGGTAGCCTAGTGGTTAGAGGGTAGAGGAGGTAGGTAGCCTAGTGGTTAGAGTGTAGAGGAGGTAGGTAGCCTAGTGGTTAGAGTGTAGAGGAGGCAGGTAGCCTAGTGGTTAGAGTGTAGAGGAGGCAGGTAGCCTAGTGGTTAGAGTGTAGAGGAGGCAGGTAGCCTAGTGGTTAGAGTGTAGAGGAGGCAGGTAGCCTAGTGGTTAGAGGGGGAGGGGCGGCAGGGTGGCCTAGTGGTTAGAGGGGGGAGGCAGGTAGCCTAGTGGTTAGAGGGGGGAGGCAGGTAGCCTAGTGGTTAGAGGGGGGAGGCAGGTAGCCTAGTGGTTAGAGGGGGGAGGCAGGTAGCCTAGTGGTTAGAGGGGGGGAGGCAGGTAGCCTAGTGGTTAGAGGGGGGGAGGCAGGTAGCCTAGTGGTTAGAGGGGGAGGCAGGTAGCCTAGTGGTTAGAGGGGGGAGGCAGGTAGCCTAGTGGTTAGAGGGGGGAGGCAGGTAGCCTAGTGGTTAGAGAGGGGCGGCAGGTAGCCTAGTGGTTAGAGGGGGGGGGGGGGGGGCAGGTAGCCTAGTGGTTAGAGTGGAGGGGCGGCAGGGTGGCCTAGTGGTTAGAGTGTAGAGGAGGTAGGTAGCCTAGTGGTTAGAGTGTAGAGGAGGCAGGTAGCCTAGTGGTTAGAGGGGGAGGCAGGTAGCCTAGTGGTTAGAGTGGGGGTAGCAGGTAGCCTAGTGGTTAGAGGGGGAGGCAGGGTAGCCTAGTGGTTAGAGGGGGAGGCAGGTAGCCTAGTGGTTAGAGGGGGGAGGCAGGTAGCCTAGTGGTTAGAGGGGGGAGGCAGGTAGCCTAGTGGTTAGAGGGGGGAGGCAGGTAGCCTAGTGGTTAGAGGGGGGAGGCAGGTAGCCTAGTGGTTAGAGGGGGGAGGCAGGTAGCCTAGTGGTTAGAGGGGGAGGCAGGTAGCCTAGTGGTTAGAGGGGGGAGGCAGGTAGCCTAGTGGTTAGAGGGGGGTGCAGGTAGCCTAGTGGTTAGAGTGTAGAGGAGGTAGGTAGCCTAGTGGTTAGAGGGTAGAGGAGGTAGGTAGCCTAGTGGTTAGAGTGTAGAGGAGGTAGGTAGCCTAGTGGTTAGAGTGTAGAGGTGGCAGGGTGGCCTAGTGGTTAGAGGGGGGAGGCAGGTAGCCTAGTGGTTAGAGTGGAGGGGAGGCAGGTAGCCTAGTGGTTAGAGGGGGGAGGCAGGTAGCCTAGTGGTTAGAGGGTAGAGGAGGTAGGTAGCCTAGTGGTTAGAGTGGAGGGGCGGCAGGGTGGCCTAGTGGTTAGAGCGGGGAGGCAGGTAGCCTAGTGGTTAGAGTGTAGAGGAGGCAGGTAGCCTAGTGGTTAGAGTGTAGAGGAGGCAGGTAGCCTAGTGGTTAGAGTGGAGGGGAGGCAGGTAGCCTAGTGGTTAGAGGGGGAGGGGGCGGCAGGGTGGCCTAGTGGTTAGAGTGGGGGAGGCAGGTAGCCTAGTGGTTAGAGTGGGGAGGCAGGTAGCCTAGTGGTTAGAGGGGGGAGGCAGGTAGCCTAGTGGTTAGAGTGGGGGAGGCAGGTAGCCTAGTGGTTAGAGGGGGGGGAGGCAGGGTAGCCTAGTGGTTAGAGGGGGGGAGGCAGGTAGCCTAGTGGTTAGAGGGGGGAGGCAGGTAGCCTAGTGGTTAGAGGGGGGAGGCAGGTAGCCTAGTGGTTAGAGGGGGGAGGCAGGTAGCCTAGTGGTTAGAGGGGGGGAGGCAGGTAGCCTAGTGGTTAGAGGGGGGGGGGGGGGGGGCAGGTAGCCTAGTGGTTAGAGTGGAGGGACGGCAGGGTGGCCTAGTGGTTAGAGTGTAGAGGAGGCAGGTAGCCTAGTGGTTAGAGGGTAGAGGAGGCAGGTAGCCTAGTGGTTAGAGGGGGGCGGCAGGTAGCCTAGTGGTTAGAGGGGGGGGGGGGGGGGGGGGGGCAGGTAGCCTAGTGGTTAGAGTGGAGGGGCGGCAGGGTGGCCTAGTGGTTAGAGTGTAGAGGAGGTAGGTAGCCTAGTGGTTAGAGTGTAGAGGTGGCAGGTAGCCTAGTGGTTAGAGGGGCGGCAGGTAGCCTAGTGGTTAGAGGGGGGGGGGGGGGGGGCAGGTAGCCTAGTGGTTAGAGTGTAGAGGAGGTAGGTAGCCTAGTGGTTAGAGTGTAGAGGAGGTAGGTAGCCTAGTGGTTAGAGGGGGAGGCAGGGTAGCCTAGTGGTTAGAGTGGAGGGGCGGCAGGGTGGCCTAGTGGTTAGAGTGTAGAGGAGGTAGGTAGCCTAGTGGTTAGAGTGTAGAGGTGGCAGGTAGCCTAGTGGTTAGAGGGGCGGCAGGTAGCCTAGTGGTTAGAGTGTAGAGGAGGCAGGTAGCCTAGTGGTTAGAGGGGGGGGGGGGGGCAGGTAGCCTAGTGGTTAGAGTGGAGGGGCGGCAGGGTGGCCTAGTGGTTAGAGTGTAGAGGAGGTAGGTAGCCTAGTGGTTAGAGTGTAGAGGAGGCAGGTAGCCTAGTGGTTAGAGTGTAGAGGAGGCAGGTAGCCTAGTGGTTAGAGGGGGGAGGCAGGTAGCCTAGTGGTTAGAGGGGGAGGCAGGTAGCCTAGTGGTTAGAGTGGGGGAAGCAGGTAGCCTAGTGGTTAGAGGGGGAGGCAGGGTAGCCTAGTGGTTAGAGGGGGAGGCAGGTAGCCTAGTGGTTAGAGGGGGGAGGCAGGTAGCCTAGTGGTTAGAGGGGGGAGGCAGGTAGCCTAGTGGTTAGAGGGGGGAGGCAGGTAGCCTAGTGGTTAGAGGGGGGAGGCAGGTAGCCTAGTGGTTAGAGGGGGGAGGCAGGTAGCCTAGTGGTTAGAGGGGGAGGCAGGTAGCCTAGTGGTTAGAGGGGGGAGGCAGGTAGCCTAGTGGTTAGAGGGGGGTGCAGGTAGCCTAGTGGTTAGAGTGTAGAGGAGGTAGGTAGCCTAGTGGTTAGAGGGTAGAGGAGGTAGAAGCCTAGTGGTTAGAGTGTAGAGGAGGTAGGTAGCCTAGTGGTTAGAGTGGAGGGGCGGCAGGGTGGCCTAGTGGTTAGAGGGGGGAGGCAGGTAGCCTAGTGGTTAGAGGGGGGAGGCAGGTAGCCTAGTGGTTAGAGGGGGGAGGCAGGTAGCCTAGTGGTTAGAGGGGGGAGGCAGGTAGCCTAGTGGTTAGAGGGGGGGAGGCAGGTAGCCTAGTGGTTAGAGGGGGGGAGGCAGGTAGCCTAGTGGTTAGAGGGGGAGGCAGGTAGCCTAGTGGTTAGAGGGGGGAGGCAGGTAGCCTAGTGGTTAGAGGGGGGAGGCAGGTAGCCTAGTGGTTAGAGGGGGGAGGCAGGTAGCCTAGTGGTTAGAGGGGGGGGGGGGGGGGCATGTAGCCTAGTGGTTAGAGTGGAGGGGCGGCAGGGTGGCCTAGTGGTTAGAGTGTAGAGGAGGTAGGTAGCCTAGTGGTTAGAGTGTAGAGGAGGCAGGTAGCCTAGTGGTTAGAGGGGGGGAGGCAGGTAGCCTAGTGGTTAGAGGGGGAGGCAGGGTAGCCTAGTGGTTAGAGGGGGGAGGCAGGTAGCCTAGTGGTTAGAGGGGGGAGGCAGGTAGCCTAGTGGTTAGAGGGGGGAGGCAGGTAGCCTAGTGGTTAGAGGGGGGAGGCAGGTAGCCTAGTGGTTAGAGGGGGGAGGCAGGTAGCCTAGTGGTTAGAGGGGGAGGCAGGTAGCCTAGTGGTTAGAGGGGGGGGCAGGTAACCTAGTGGTTAGAGTGTAGAGGAGGTAGGTAGCCTAGTGGTTAGAGTGTAGAGGAGGCAGGTAGCCTAGTGGTTAGAGTGTAGAGGAGGCAGGTAGCCTAGTGGTTAGAGGGTAGAGGAGGTAGGTAGCCTAGTGGTTAGAGGGTAGAGGAGGTAGGTAGCCTAGTGGTTAGAGGGGGGGAGGCAGGTAGCCTAGTGGTTAGAGGGGGGGAGGCAGGTAGCCTAGTGGTTAGAGGGGGAGGCAGGTAGCCTAGTGGTTAGAGGGGGGAGGCAGGTAGCCTAGTGGTTAGAGGGGGGAGGCAGGTAGCCTAGTGGTTAGAGGGGGGAGGCAGGTAGCCTAGTGGTTAGAGGGGGGGAGGCAGGTAGCCTAGTGGTTAGAGGGGGGGAGGCAGGTAGCCTAGTGGTTAGAGGGGGTGGCAGGGTAGCCTAGTGGTTAGAGTGGAGGGGCGGCAGGTAGCATAGTGGTTAGAGGGTAGAGGCAGGTAGGTATCCTAGTGGTTAGAGTGGAGGGGCGGCAGGGTGGCCTAGTGGTTAGAGGGGGGAGGCAGGTAGCCTAGTGGTTAGAGGGGGGGGGCAGGTAGCCTAGTGGTTAGAGGGGGGGGGGAGGTATCCTTGTGGTTAGAGGGGGAGCAGCAGGTATCCTAGTGGTTAGAGGGGGGGGGCAGGTAGCCTAGTGGTTAGAGGGGGGGGGCAGGTAGCCTAGTGGTTAGAGGGGGAGGCAGGTAGCCTAGTGGTTAGAGGGGGGGGGGGGGGGGGCCAGGTAGCCTAGTGGTTAGAGTGGAGGGGCAGCAGGGTGGCCTAGTGGTTAGAGTGTAGAGGAGGTAGGTAGCCTAGTGGTTAGAGTGTAGAGGAGGCAGGTAGCCTAGTGGTTAGAGGGGGAGGCAGGGTAGCCTAGTGGTTAGAGGGGGAGGCAGGTAGCCTAGTGGTTAGAGGGGGGAGGCAGGTAGCCTAGTGGTTAGAGGGGGGAGGCAGGTAGCCTAGTGGTTAGAGGGGGGAGGCAGGTAGCCTAGTGGTTAGAGGGGGGAGGCAGGTAGCCTAGTGGTTAGAGGGGGGAGGCAGGTAGCCTAGTGGTTAGAGGGGGAGGCAGGTAGCCTAGTGGTTAGAGGGGGGAGGCAGGTAGCCTAGTGGTTAGAGGGGGGTGCAGGTAGCCTAGTGGTTAGAGTGTAGAGGAGGTAGGTAGCCTAGTGGTTAGAGTGTAGAGGAGGCAGGTAGCCTAGTGGTTAGAGGGTAGAGGAGGCAGGTAGCCTAGTGGTTAGAGGGGGGGAGGCAGGTAGCCTAGTGGTTAGAGGGGGGGAGGCAGGTAGCCTAGTGGTTAGAGTGGAGGGGCGGCAGGGTGGCCTAGTGGTTAGAGGGGGGAGGCAGGTAGCCTAGTGGTTAGAGGGGGGAGGCAGGTAGCCTAGTGGTTAGAGGGGGGAGGCAGGTAGCCTAGTGGTTAGAGGGGGGAGGCAGGTAGCCTAGTGGTTAGAGGGGGGAGGCAGGTAGCCTAGTGGTTAGAGGGGGAGGCAGGTAGCCTAGTGGTTAGAGGGGGGAGGCAGGTAGCCTAGTGGTTAGAGGGGGGAGGCAGGTAGCCTAGTGGTTAGAGGGGGGAGGCAGGTAGCCTAGTGGTTAGAGGGGGAGGCAGGTAGCCTAGTGGTTAGAGGGGGGGGGCAGGTAGCCTAGTGGTTAGAGGGGGGAGGCAGGGTAGCCTAGTGGTTAGAGTGGAGGGGCGGCAGGTAGCCTAGTGGTTAGAGTGGGGAGGCAGGTAGCCTAGTGGTTAGAGGGGGGGGCAGGTAACCTAGTGGTTAGAGTGTAGAGGAGGCAGGTAGCCTAGTGGTTAGAGGGTAGAGGAGGTAGGTAGCCTAGTGGTTAGAGGGTAGAGGAGGTAGGTAGCCTAGTGGTTAGAGGGGGGGAGGCAGGTAGCCTAGTGGTTAGAGGGGGGGAGGCAGGTAGCCTAGTGGTTAGAGGGGGAGGCAGGTAGCCTAGTGGTTAGAGGGGGGAGGCAGGTAGCCTAGTGGTTAGAGGGGGGAGGCAGGTAGCCTAGTGGTTAGAGGGGGGAGGCAGGTAGCCTAGTGGTTAGAGGGGGGGAGGCAGGTAGCCTAGTGGTTAGAGGGGGGGAGGCAGGTAGCCTAGTGGTTAGAGGGGGTGGCAGGGTAGCCTAGTGGTTAGAGTGGAGGGGCGGCAGGTAGCATAGTGGTTAGAGGGGGCGGCAGGGTAGCCTAGTGGTTAGAGTGGAGGGGCGGCAGGGTGGCCTAGTGGTTAGAGGGGGGAGGCAGGTAGCCTAGTGGTTAGAGGGGGGGGGCAGGTAGCCTAGTGGTTAGAGGGGGGGGGAGGTATCCTTGTGGTTAGAGGGGGAGCAGCAGGTATCCTAGTGGTTAGAGGGGGGGGGGCAGGTAGCCTAGTGGTTAGAGGGGGGGGGCAGGTAGCCTAGTGGTTAGAGGGGGAGGCAGGTAGCCTAGTGGTTAGAGGGGGGGGGGGGGGGGGGGGGCAGGTAGCCTAGTGGTTAGAGTGGAGGGGCGGCAGGGTGGCCTAGTGGTTAGAGTGTAGAGGAGGTAGGTAGCCTAGTGGTTAGAGTGTAGAGGAGGCAGGTAGCCTAGTGGTTAGAGGGGGAGGCAGGGTAGCCTAGTGGTTAGAGGGGGAGGCAGGTAGCCTAGTGGTTAGAGGGGGGAGGCAGGTAGCCTAGTGGTTAGAGGGGGGAGGCAGGTAGCCTAGTGGTTAGAGGGGGGAGGCAGGTAGCCTAGTGGTTAGAGGGGGGAGGCAGGTAGCCTAGTGGTTAGAGGGGGGAGGCAGGTAGCCTAGTGGTTAGAGGGGGAGGCAGGTAGCCTAGTGGTTAGAGGGGGGAGGCAGGTAGCCTAGTGGTTAGAGGGGGGTGCAGGTAGCCTAGTGGTTAGAGTGTAGAGGAGGTAGGTAGCCTAGTGGTTAGAGTGTAGAGGAGGCAGGTAGCCTAGTGGTTAGAGGGTAGAGGAGGCAGGTAGCCTAGTGGTTAGAGGGGGGGAGGCAGGTAGCCTAGTGGTTAGAGGGGGGAGGCAGGTAGCCTAGTGGTTAGAGGGGGGAGGCAGGTAGCCTAGTGGTTAGAGGGGGGAGGCAGGTAGCCTAGTGGTTAGAGGGGGAGGCAGGTAGCCTAGTGGTTAGAGGGGGGAGGCAGGTAGCCTAGTGGTTAGAGGGGGGTGCAGGTAGCCTAGTGGTTAGAGTGTAGAGGAGGTAGGTAGCCTAGTGGTTAGAGTGTAGAGGAGGCAGGTAGCCTAGTGGTTAGAGGGGGGAGGCAGGTAGCCTAGTGGTTAGAGGGGGGAGGCAGGTAGCCTAGTGGTTAGAGGGGGGGAGGCAGGTAGCCTAGTGGTTAGAGTGGAGGGGCGGCAGGGTGGCCTAGTGGTTAGAGGGGGGAGGCAGGTAGCCTAGTGGTTAGAGGGGGGAGGCAGGTAGCCTAGTGGTTAGAGGGGGGAGGCAGGTAGCCTAGTGGTTAGAGGGGGGAGGCAGGTAGCCTAGTGGTTAGAGGGGGGAGGCAGGTAGCCTAGTGGTTAGAGGGGGGCAGGCAGGTAGCCTAGTGGTTAGAGGGGGGAGGCAGGTAGCCTAGTGGTTAGAGGGGGGAGGCAGGTAGCCTAGTGGTTAGAGGGGGAGGCAGGTAGCCTAGTGGTTAGAGGGGGGAGGCAGGTAGCCTAGTGGTTAGAGGGGGGGAGGCAGGTAGCCTAGTGGTTAGAGGGGGAGAGGGGTAGCCTAGTGGTTAGAGGGGGGAGGCAGGTAGCCTAGTGGTTAGAGGGGGGAGGCAGGTAGCCTAGTGGTTAGAGGGGGGAGGCAGGTAGCCTAGTGGTTAGAGGGGGAGGCAGGTAGCCTAGTGGTTAGAGGGGGGGGGCAGGTAGCCTAGTGGTTAGAGGGGGGAGGCAGGGTAGCCTAGTGGTTAGAGTGGAGGGGCGGCAGGTAGCCTAGTGGTTAGAGTGGGGAGGCAGGTAGCCTTGTGGTTAGAGGGGGGAGGCAGGGTAGCCTAGTGGTTAGAGGGGGGAGGCAGGTAGCCTAGTGGTTAGAAGGGGAGGCAGGTAGCCTAGTGGTTAGAGTGTAGAGGAGGCAGGTAACCTAGTGGTTAGAGTGTAGAGGAGGCAGGTAGCCTAGTGGTTAGAGGGGGGAGGCAGGGTAGGCCTAGTGGTTAGAGTGTAGAGGAGGTAGGTAGCCCTAGTGGTTAGAGTGTAGAGGAGGCAGGTAGCCTAGTGGTTAGAGTGTAGAGGAGGCAGGTAGCCTAGTGGTTAGAGTGTAGAGGAGGCAGGTAGCCTAGTGGTTAGAGTGTAGAGGAGGCAGGTAGCCTAGTGGTTAGAGGGTAGAGGAGGTAGGTAGCCTAGTGGCTAGAGGGGGGAGGCAGGTAGCCTAGTGGTTAGAGGGGGGGAGGCAGGTAGCCTAGTGGTTAGAGGGGGGGAGGCAGGTAGCCTAGTGGTTAGAGGGGGAGGCAGGTAGCCTAGTGGTTAGAGGGGGGAGGCAGGTAGCCTAGTGGTTAGAGGGGGGAGGCAGGTAGCCTAGTGGTTAGAGGGGGGAGGCAGGTAGCCTAGTGGTTAGAGGGGGGGAGGCAGGTAGCCTAGTGGTTAGAGGGGGGGAGGCAGGTAGCCTAGTGGTTAGAGGGGGCGGCAGGGTAGCCTAGTGGTTAGAGTGGAGGGGCGGCAGGGTGGCCTAGTGGTTAGAGGGGGGAGGCAGGTAGCCTAGTGGTTAGAGTGGAGGGGAGGCAGGTAGCCTAGTGGTTAGAGGGGGGAGGCAGGTAGCCTAGTGGTTAGAGGGTAGAGGAGGTAGGTAGCCTAGTGGTTAGAGTGGAGGGGCGGCAGGGTGGCCTAGTGGTTAGAGGGGGAGGCAGGTAGCCTAGTGGTTAGAGTGTAGAGGAGGCAGGTAGCCTAGTGGTTAGAGTGTAGAGGAGGCAGGTAGCCTAGTGGTTAGAGTGTAGAGGAGGCAGGTAGCCTAGTGGTTAGAGGGTAGAGGAGGCAGGTAGCCTAGTGGTTAGAGTGGAGGGGCGGCAGGGTGGCCTAGTGGTTAGAGGGGGAGGCAGGTAGCCTAGTGGTTAGAGGCAGTTAACCCACTGTTCCTAGGCCGTCATTGTAAATAAGAATTTGTTCTTAACCGACTTGCCTAGTTAAAAAATGTTTTAAAAATACTGTAGAACAAAGGGACATTTAAACTCTGATGTAATATTAGGATTATTTGTATTTTCTATCTATATTTTTATAGTGTGTTATACTGTAGGATAGTATTAATGTAATGCTGTTTATTGTTTTCTGTCCAGGGACTACAGATGAACATTAACTACCTAGCTAAATCTGGTGCAGTGGCATTGGTCCCTGACAAATAAACGTAATAAAACATTGAAAATCCACCTCCCTCGGAACATTTTACTCACCCCAGCAGAGCTGCTGAGTGTTTTCATGTTATCACGAGGGTTGGTGACTATAACTGTGTTACAATTTAATTCAATATTTTAGCCAATGTTTACTTACAACTGTCATAGCAACCGAGTTTAAGGGCTTGGCGACCCCGAACAACGAGAAGGGTTCTTGCATGTGGGCGTTCCAGCGTCTGCAGCAACCCCTCTTTATATTCCTATTGGACCATGTTTAAGCTGGGACAGGTGGGAGGCGGGGGGGGCGTTCCAGCGTCTGCAGCAACCCCTCTTTATATTTCTATTGGACCATGTTTAAGCTGGGACAGGTGGGAGGCGGGGGGGCGCTCCAGCGTCTGCAGCAACCCCTCTTTATATTCCTATTGGACCATGTTTAAGCTGGGACAGGTGGGAGGCGGGGGGGCGCTCCAGCGTCTGCAGCAACCCCTCTTTATATTCCTATTGGACCATGTTTAAGCTGGGACAGGTGGGAGGCGGGGGGTGCTCCAGTGCAGTATGTGGCGTTAATGCACAATAATATTGGATGCCAGCCGCCGATAAACCCCACAGAAAAAGGGGCTGGGGTGACAACGCTAGTTAGCTAGCTGTACACCTGTAGACAGTGTCTTTCGTCCCCGCCTGTCAGGCAGTTTTCCCGCAGTTCTGTTAACGACGGCGAGGGCAGGTGTTCGGCGGGTAGGAGCGAAGGACACTGTGTGCTAGCTTAGCTAGTCTGGTACACAGCAGGCAGGAGCGTGCTAACTAGCATGCTAGCACACAGGGCTAGCATTATGGGCAGGCCTTAGGGGGCCTGGACCGCCCTATCGTACCCCCTTGCTCGTCCAAATAAAATGTTTAAATATTTATCATTTATTTGACTGAAATGTGCCCAACAGAAATACTCATCAATCTCAGTTAAAGCATCCAATGGAGCGAAACAGCACCTCTCTGTCTCAGTATGTGTAGACCATGTACCTGATGCTGTCTGGACCCAAAGAGTATGGCATGTCATACTATTTCTAGCCAGATAGCATCAGATACATGGTCTACACATACTGAGACAGAGAGGAGCTGTTTCACTGTCCAGACAGCATCAGATACATGGTCTACACATACTGAGACAGAGAGGTGCTGTTTCACTGTCCAGACAGCATCAGATACATGTCTACACATACTGAGACAGAGAGGTGCTGTTCCACTGTCCAGACAGCATCAGATACATGGTCTACACATACTGAGACAGAGAGGTGCTGTTTCACTGTCCAGACAGCATCAGAGAGGTGCTGTTTCACTGTCCAGACAGCATCAGATACATGGTCTACACATACTGAGACAGAGAGGAGCTGTTTCACTGTCCAGACAGCATCAGATACATGGGCTACATATACATTTTTTATTTAACCTTTATTTAACGAGGCAAGCCAGTTAAGAACAAATTCTTATATACATTGACGTCCTACCACGGCCAAACCCTAACCCAGACAACGCTGGGCCAATCGTGCGCCGCCTTATGGGACTCCCAATCTGAGATGGCGCCGGAAGCAGTTTTACCCAACCAATCGTTATGTGTTTTATCTCGTGTTATTTGCCGTATCTTACGATGACTCACTTCGGATTAGACAAAGATTTTTTTCTTCAACCGACAGGATGTACTTCAGACACCCGACAAGGCCGAAATCCCCGTCATTGGCAAGAGAAAGAGACCCAGGTACAGAGGACACAGGGCGGGGTGCCTTGTAAGGATCCGCCGACGGCGAGTCTGGGAAATCTGGCCTTATCATCAATATTACATGTTAAATGCACAACCAGAGGGAAAAAAAAATCTAAATCACCTTTACTCCACACACAGAGACGCGTACAAAGCTCTCCCTCGCCCTCCATTTGGCAAATCTGACCACAACTCCATCCTCCTGATTCTTGCTTACAAGCTGAAATTAAAGCAGGAAGTACCAGTGACTCAGTCTATAAAAAAGTGGTCAGATGAAGCAGACGCTAAACTACAGGACTGGTTTGCTATGACAGACTGGAACATGTTCCGGGATTCTTCCGATGGCATTGAGGAGAACACCACATCAGTCACTGGCTTTATTGGCCATGTTCTGTTATAATCTCCACCCGGCACAGCCAGAAGAGCACTGGCCACCCCTCATAGCCTGGTTCCTCTCTAGGTTTCTTCCTAGGTTTTGGCCTTTCTAGGGAGTTTTTCCTAGCCACCGTGCTTCTACACCTACATTACTTGCTGTTTGGGGGGTTTTAGGCTGGGTTTCTGTACAGCACTTTGAGATATCAGCTGATGTAAGAAGGGCTATATAAATACATTTGATTTTGATTTGATTTATCAATAAGTGCATCGAGGACGTCATTCTCCACAGTGACTGTACGTACATACCCCAACCAGAAGCCATGGATTACAGGCAACATTCATACTGTGCTTAAGGGTAGAGCTGCTGCTTTCAAGGTGTGAGACTCTAACCCGGAAGCTTATAATAAATCCTGCTATGCCCTCCGACAAACCATCAAACAGGCAAAGCGCCAATACAGGACTAACATTGAATTGTACTACACCGGCTCCGACGCTCGTCAAATGTGGCAGGGCTTGAGAACTATTACAGACTACAAAGGGAAGCACAGCCGTGAGCTGCCCAGTGTCACGAGCCAACCAGACGGGCTAAATTACTTCTATGCTTCGAGGCAAGCAACACTGAGATGTGCATGAGCGCATTAGCTGTTCCGGATGACTGTGTGACCACTCTCTCCTTAGCCGACGTGAGTAAGACCTTTAAACAGGTCAACATTCACAAGGCCGCTGGGCCAGACGGAAAAAAAACAGTCTGCATGTTGTTCACAAAGAGGACAACTGATGTTACTGAACCAGATGTCTAAGCCCTAGACCCACTCTAATTTGCATACCGCCCCAACAGATCTACAGATGATGCAATCTCTATTGCACTACACACTGCCCTTTCCCACCTGGACAAAAGGAATTCCTATGTGAGAATGCTATTCATTGACTACAGCTCAGCGTTCAACACCATAGTGCCCTCAAAGCTCATCACTAAGCTAAGGATCCTTGGACTAAACACCTCCCTCTGCAACTGGAACCTGGACATCCTGACATGCCGCCCCCACGCTGATCCTCAAAACTGGAGCCCCTCAGGGGTGCGTGCTCAGTCCCCTCCTGTACTCCCTGTTCACGACTGCATGGCCAGGTACGACTCCAACACCATCATTAAGTTTGCAGACGACACAACAGTGGTAGGCCTGATCACCGACAACGACGAGACAGCCTATAGGGAGGAGATCAGAAATTTGGCCGGGTGGTGCCAGAATAACAACCTCTTTCTCAACGTGATCAAGACAAAGGAGATGATTGTGGACTACAGGAAAAGGAGGACCGAGCACGGCCCCATTCTCATCGACGGGGCTGTAGTGGAGCAGATTGAGAGATTTAAGTTCCTTGGTGTCCACATCACCAACAAACTAGAATGGTCAAAACACACCAAGACAGTTGAGAAGAGGGCACGACAAAGCCTATTCCCCCTCAGGAGACTGAAAATATTTGGCATGAGTCCTCAGATCCTCAAAAGATTCTACAGCTGTACCATCGAGAGCATCCTGACTGGTTGTATCACTGCCTGGTACGACTACTGCTCGGCCTCCGACTGCAAGGCACTACAGAGGGTAGTGCGTACGGCCCAGTACATCACTGGGGCCAAGCTGCCTGCCATCCAGGAACTCTACACCAGGCGGTGTCAGAGGAAGGCCCTAAAAATTGTCCAAGACACCAGCCACCCCAGTCATAGACTGTTCTCTCTGCTACCGTAAAGTCTAAGACCAAAAGGCTTCTCAACAGCTTTTACCTCCAAGCCATAAGACTGGCTAACCAGACTATTTGTATTGTGCCCGCCACCTGACTGTGCCTTTAAACAGCTTGGAAAATTCCAGAAAATTATGTCATGGCTTTAGAAGCTTCTGTTAGGCTAATTGACATCATTTGAGTCAATTGGAGGTGTACCTGTGGATGTATTTCAAGGCCTACCTTCAAACTCAGTGCCTCTTTGCTTGACATCATGGGAAAATCTATAGAAATCAGCCAAGACCTTAGAAAAATAATTGTAGACCTCCACAAGTCTGGTTCATCCTTGGGAGCAATTTCCAAACGCCTGAAGATACCACGTTTATCTGTACAAACAATAGTATGCAAGTATAAACACCATGGGACCACGCAGCCGTCATACCGCTCAGGAAGGAGACGTGTTCTGTCTCCTAGAGATGAACGTACTTTGGTGCGAAAAGTGCAAATCAATCCCAGAACAACAGCAAAGGACCTTGTGAAGATGCTGGAGGAAACAGGTACAAAAGTATCTATATCCACAGTAAAACGAGTCCTATATCGACATAACCTGAAAGGCAGCTCAGCAAGGAAGAAGCCACTGCTCCAAAACCGCCATAAAAAAGCCAGACTACGGTTTGCAACTGCACATGGGGACAAAGATTGTACTTTTTGGAGAAATGTCCTCTGGTCTGATAAAACAAATAGAACTGTTTGTCCATAATGACCATCGTTATGTTTGGAGGAAAAAGGGGGAGGCTTGCAATCCGAAGAACACCATCCCAACTGTGAAGCACGGGGGTGGCAGCATCATGTTGTGGGGGTGCTTTGCTGCAGGAGGGACTGGTGCACTTCACAAAATAGATGGCATCATGAGGAGGAAAATGATGTGGATATATTGAAGCAACATCTCAAGACATCAGTCAGGAAGTTAAAGCTTGGTCGCAAATGGGTCTTCCAAATGGACAATGACCCCAAGCATATTTCCAAAGCTGTGGCAAAATGGCTTAAGGACAACAAAGTCAAGGCATTGGAGTGGCCATCACCAAGCCCTGACCTCAATCCCATAGAAAATTTGTGGGCAGAACTGAAAAAGCGTGTGCGCGCAAAATGGCCTACAAA
This sequence comes from Salmo salar, assembly GCF_965601325.2. Lineage (NCBI taxonomy): Eukaryota > Metazoa > Chordata > Actinopteri > Salmoniformes > Salmonidae > Salmo > Salmo salar. Next base: position 108,503,408 of record NC_138304.1, read on the forward strand.
CCTGACTTAGTTATCCCAGCTCTGTCAGGAGGAATGGGCCAAAATTCACCCGACTTATTGTGGGAAGCTTGTGGAAGGCTACCCGAAAAGTTAAACAATGTAAAGGCAATGCTACCAAATACTAATTGAGTGTATGTAAACTTCTGACCCACTGGGAATGTGATGAAAGAAATAAAAGCTGAAATAAATCATTCTCTCTACTTTTATTCTGACATTTCACATTCTTAAAATAAAGTGGTGATCCTAACTGATCTAAGACAGGGAATTTTTACTTTGATTAAATGTCAGGAATTGTGAAAAACTGAGTTTAAATGTATTTCGCTAAGGTGTATGTAAACTTCCGACTTCAACTGTATCAAGCATTCTGCTTTTTGCCACAAGGACTGAAAACGTACATGTGCAGTAGGGTCATGAAACCCCATACTACATCACAAACAAAAAACGTCTCCCCAAATAGAAGCTGATTTTCTGTCGCTGTATTTGAATAATTATACTATAATGTATGGAGGGACACCAGTCAAATCAATGCAGTTGTGGAGAGAGATGTGTCCATGTGACAGAGCTGACATTCTCATCGTGCAGTACCAGGACAAACAGGACTGTTGTTTTGGGTGACAGAGACAGCACGTGGGTTTGGTATGTCTTTTCTGGGTCATTCTAGAACATTATTCTTGTCTATCCTACGTCGCACATTAAAAAAATTCAAAGCTATAATGTGTCCTAGACTCGCACTTCCTGTAAACCACAAATCACAGCGCCCGTTTCTCTGTTAAAGGCAAATTTGACAGAACACTATTGTGAATGACCGCCTTGACACGCTGGCCTCAGTGTGTCACACAGTAAAATGGTGATACAAGCCTGAGTGTGTGTGTCACGCCCTGACCATAGAGAGCCCTAGGAATTCTCTATGGTGTTTCAGGTCAGGGTGTGACTGGGGGGTTATCTAGCTGTTCTATTTCTATGTTGGTGCTAATATGGTTCCCAATTAGAGGCAGCTGTTTATCGTTGCCTCTGATTGGGGACCATATTTAGGTAGCCTTTTTCCCCACCTGTGTTTTGTGGGATATTGTTTTTGTTTAGTTGCCTGTGTGCGCGCTTCCCTACGTCACGTTTCTTTGTTTCTTTGTTTCTTTATTTCTTTATTTGTGTTGCTTGTTTCACGTTTAATAAATATGTGGATCTCAACTCAAGCTGCGCCTTGGTCGGCTCTGTATGACGATCGTGACAGCCTTGGTAAAACAATGGCTTACGGAAGCAGGTGAAATGGCAACACCCTTAGTGACAGATTTTGTCCTCATCATCAACCAAGCAGTCTCTGTGAGAGCCAGGCAGCCAGCCAGCCAGCCAGCCAGGCAGGCAAAATGGGGCAATATCACAAAAGGAAACAGTAGCGTCAAATCCAATAACATCCATGGACTTTCTTTCCCTCCCCCTTTTCTGTTTTGGCACTGGTGAGTTTGGTAACAGATGCATGGAATTCTAAGTGTGTGTGTGTGTGCGTAGGTGTATGTGAGGGTTTGGGATAGAACCTGTGCGTTTGTCTCGCTCACACTTAATTTTTTACACATTGTTCTCAAACGTCCTAACCTAAACCAAATAATAAAGTCTGCAGGACAGGGAGGAGGCATCTGTCTGGAGCTTTGTCTCCTCATAATCATCCTCTTCTCTCCCTTCTCTTTCTCTCCGGGCTTTAGCAGATGGCTTTGACAGGGCTCTTGAAGCTGGAGGCTGCTTGCAGCTGGAGCTGGTAGGCCATGGGGTGGATCTTAAATCCAGAAAGTCTCGGCACAAACTGGTTGCCTCTTGGGCCTGTACTCGGGGTGCACCATGAAGAGCATGTGGGGGAATCTAGTGCCAAAGTAGGCCCCGTCACTGTGGTGATCGGGGATCTGTTACGCTCTGATGCTTTCTTCCGTGATATAGTTTCAGCAGAGAGGAAGAGAAGCGAGAGGGCTCACTACCCAAATTCTGTCCAGGATAAGCCCAATGTGATTCTATGGGAATAATTTCCAGACTTGACCTTGTCGCCTGCCTTCCCACTTTTGGGACAAAGGCCCCCATTGTTAGGGCAAAGACATGAGCATCTCCTCATTATATATATATATATATATTTTCTTTTTCTACTGCATCATTGATTGTATGTTGTTTTACTCCATGTGTAACTCTGTGTTTTTGTATGTTGTCGAACTGCTTTGCTTTATCTTGGCCAGGTCACAATTGTAAATGAGAACTTGTTCTCAACTTGCCTACCTGGTTAAATAAAGGTGAAATAAAATAAATAAATAAAAATATACAGATCTCTGGTGTCAGCTTCCTGCAAATTGGAAAGGAAAGTTGGCGGGAGCACAGTACACTGTTTGGATGCTGGATTGCCATAAAGTAAATTGATGTTTCGGTAAAATTAGATAATTACTTCACCAGGGAGCACGACTTAACCACAGATGATCATTAGCTTCTTTACAAATGTTTTGCTGTGGATTGTTTCATATCACCAGTGTGTTTGGGAAGCCTGCGATTTGGGTAGTGTCAATAGGCTGATTGAGTTGTGGCTGTCAGTGGAAAAACGCCAAACCGTGGTCACCAGCCGGTCGATCTCCAAGGCATTCCTAGTTGATCACCAAACATTTCTGTAAATGTAGACATTGTCCTTCGCCCCTGCCTGTCAGGCACCGTTTTCCCGCAGTTCTGTTAATGAAAGTTAGGGAGGATATTTGCCAGGCGACAGGGGCAAACGTTTGTAGAACAATGACCTCTGAAAACCCGCCCAAAATACCTTAACTACCCCAAATGGGTTTTTTTTCACAGCAAGAGAGGAGTTGCCACATTTATTAATGAAAGCCTTTTTCCATACCGTTATCGAACGAATTAAGAAACAATATCTACGTCCTTTTTTTAACGACTACAAACCATTATAAATCTCGCGAGATTGACTTGTTATTTCAATAGGCTTAGACTACTGACAAAAATCTGGGTTTATAATTGCAATCTAACTTTGCCATGGTTTGCTGAACTCGATGCAGGTAGCCGATAGCCCCTGAAAGGACTACATCACATTTCAGGGAAAAGTCCACAGTGAAACTGATATTAAATGTGGAGAATGATACATTGCGATAGAGCTGTGGCCTTGATCATAATTGCATAATAACACCAGGAAACAACAAACTGAGTTATAGTCTATTTGTTGAATCAGTTTGGCAGCTCCAGCGGCACAAATTGATTTGAAATGACTCCAGTGATATCATAATTTCAGCCTATTTATTGTACTGTATCAAATGGTAGGTGTCACGTCCTGACCAGCAGAGGGTGTAGTTGTGTAGTATTTTGGTCAGGACGTGGCAGAAGAAGTCTGTGTATGTTTGTTCTGGGATGTCTGTTTCTATGTTGGTCTGTGTGGCTCCCGATCAGGGACAGCTGGTTATCGTTGTTCCTGATTGGGAGTCATATATTTAGGAGTGTGTTTTTCACCTGGGGTTTGTGGGTGGAATGTGTTAACACTGCTATGATTTTGTAAGTAGCTAGCTGTCTGGAGTCGTTCCTGTTTATTGGTTTCCCGTGTATGCTTTATTCTAAAGTAATTAAAAGATGAGCATTCATATCCCGGCTGCGATTTGGTCTATTCAGCACGGCAACACTTATGACAGTAGGCTACATTAGCCTACAAAGTTATAGAAATTAATAGCTTAATAGCCAACCGATGCAAATGTAGCCCATCATTCTCCACATTTAATGTCTTTTTTATTTTTATTGTAGACTTTTTCCCATAACAGAAGCATGTGAAGGGGTTCCTCATAACTTCCATTTCAAATCTCACACAGCCCTCGAGACCCAAGAACTGAGCATGATTAAAACCCTTCACTTGTTACGCTTAGCCATAAGAAAGGTCAACATTAGAACGTGTGAATTTATCTAAGGAGCTCTAGCACGCCTGAAGTTCTTTTCCGATGCTTTATCGCCGTAATATCAGGTCTAGGACGTTACTATGTTTTATGGGAAAAGGGTTTTTTCCCATAATGACCCATTTCAATAGCCTACCTACAACGGGTAAAGAGTTGTCATGACGTGTGTGTGTGCATGCTGCTCTGTCTCCAGTGACTCAGTTGCCTCTGCTGCAGCACTCTCTCTCAACCAGTGTTCGCAATGTACACGCACCCCTTCTGGCCCTCCCCAGCACTCCCTCACTCAGTAACAGCCTGCTCACTTCCTGATAGTCAGGAGCAGCAGCCCACAGTGAAATACATATTTTTAACATCATATGCCATGGTGCAATCCAGAAGAACCCCCCCAAAAAATATTTTCACTTGCGACATCGTTTTCAAAGTAGCCCAATTTGGCAGTGTGGTGGAAATTCTAGCCAAAAGGAAGAGAGAGACTGTCGATTCCTCAAACAGCAATTTTATTATAAGATTTGCCAAAAATAAAACACTGTCAAATTGCAGTAACCGTATACTTGTTCATATAAATTATACTTTGACTAGATCAGGAGGGGGATTTCCTCTACCCAGACAACAGCTGATAGACAATAGAACTCACAGGGCTGAGCTTGATTTACGTATGTCAGGCAGGCCTATGCAGCTGTAGGCCTTATAAAAACACATCTGTCATCACTATAATGTTTATTGATTCATTCCAGTTAATAGTTTTGGATTGAAAACTAATATGCAGCCTAGGCAGCCCAATTTTTTTTTAAATATAAACCAAATTTGACACACAAATGGACTATAAATACATAACGTTACTAATTAGTTTACCCTGGACCAAATGAAGAGCACACATAGGCTGTATGCAGCTGCACTGATTAGTAGCTTACAGTTGATCACACTGAAGAATGGTCTCGTTTTCATCCCATACAACATGTCAGATCTCTAATGTTTATGTGGAGCCTAGGCTGCTGCAACATTTATGTAATATGTTTTTATTGATTGTGTTATCATCTTTGCTAAATAACGCATCAACCTCTCTCTTAACTTTAACTTTTAATGGATAATGCGATGGAAGCTATCAAATCATTATGAATTGATTTCGACATCCCCAGAGAGGACAGTAGAAAGTTCCACATGTTCAGCAAGTAAAGCGTCGTAACGTGCAGTAACCGCTGCAAGCTCCTTGTAGTCGCCCTTGTTAGCGGAACCTTCTCTCTCGTTCTAAAATCCAGTTCTTTCAGACCCAAAATGAATGGTGTTGATAAGCCGCTTGAGTTTATCCCTGTTTCTTCTTACTTTTCTCGTTGTGTTGCGTAGTTTGAATACGTAGACCTTTGTCATGATCGATGCAGCTTTTTTCACCGGAAGCTTGAATCTGATGTGGGCATTTATATTCTCCCTGCTTTTGTTTTACCGTTTAGCTGAACCATCGATGTTCTTCAGGTCACTGATTTTCGCCAAAGACTCAGATGTTCCAAAAAGCAGGCAAGGCCAGCAATACAAACGGCTTGATGAAAGGCTCCCTGTTAACCAGCAATACAAACGGCTTGATGAAAGGCTCCCTGTTAACCAGCAATACAAACGGCTTGATGAAAGGCTCCCTGTTAACCAGCAATACAAACGGCTTGATGAAAGGCTCCCTGTTTAACCAGCAATACAAACGGTTTGATGAAAGGCTCCCTGTTAACCAGCAATACAAACGGCTTGATGAAAGGCTCCCTGTTAACCAGCAATACAAACGGCTTGATGAAAGGCTCCCTGTTAACCAGCAATAGAAACGGTTTGATGAAAGGCTCCCTGTTAACCAGCAATACAAACGGCTTGATGAAAGGCTCCCTGTTAACCAGCAATACAAACGGCTTGATGAAAGGCTCCCTGTTAACCAGCAATACAAACGGCTTGATGAAAGGCTCCCTGTTTAACCAGCAATACAAACGGCTTGATGAAAGGCTCCCTGTTAACCAGCAATACAAACGGCTTGATGAAAGGCTCCCTGTTAACCAGCAATACAAACGGCTTGATGAAAAGCTCCCTGTTAACCAGCAATACAAACGGCTTGATGAAAGGCTCCCTGTTAACCAGCAATACAAACGGCTTGATGAAAGGCTCCCTGTTAACCAGCAATACAAACGGCTTGATGAAAAGCTCCCTGTTAACCAGCAATACAAACGGCTTGATGAAAGGCTCCCTGTTAACCAGCAATACAAACGGCTTGATGAAAAGCTCCCTGTTAACCAGCAATACAAACGGCTTGATGAAAGGCTCCCTGTTAACCAGCAATACAAACGGCTTGATGAAAGGCTCCCTGTTAACCAGCAATACAAACGGCTTGATGAAAAGCTCCCTGTTAACCAGCAATACAAACGGCTTGATGAAAGGCTCCCTGTTAACCAGCAATACAAACGGCTTGATGAAAGGCTCCCTGTTAACCAGCAATACAAACGGCTTGATGAAAAGCTCCCTGTTAACCAGCAATACAAACGGCTTGATGAAAGGCTCCCTGTTAACCAGCAATACAAACGGCTTGATGAAAAGCTCCCTGTTAACCAGCAATACAAACGGCTTGATGAAAGGCTCCCTGTTAACCAGCAATACAAACGGCTTGATGAAAGGCTCCCTGTTAACCAGCAATACAAACGGCTTGATGAAAGGCTCCCTGTTAACCAGCAATACAAACGGCTTGATGAAAAGCTCCCTGTTAACCAGCAATACAAACGGCTTGATGAAAGACTCCCTGTTAACCAGCAATACAAACGGCTTGATGAAAGGCTCCCTGTTAGCCAGCAATACAAACGGCTTGATGAAAGGCTCCCTGTTAACCAGCAATACAAACGGCTTGATGAAAGGCTCCCTGTTAACCAGCAATACAAACGGCTTGATGAAAGACTCCCTGTTAACCAGCAATACAAACGGTTTGATGAAAGGCTCCCTGTTAACCAGCAATACAAACGGTTTGATGAAAGGCTCCCTGTTAACCAGCAATACAAACGGCTTGATGAAAGGCTCCCTGTTAACCAGCAATACAAACGGCTTGATGAAAGGCTCCCTGTTAACCAGCAATACAAACGGCTTGATGAAAGGCTCCCTGTTAACCAGCAATTCAAACGGTTTGATGAAAGGCTCCCTGTTAACCAGCAATAAAAACGGCTTGATGAAAGGCTCCCTGTTAACCAGCAATACAAACGGCTTGATGAAAGGCTCCCTGTTTAACCAGCAATACAAACGGCTTGATGAAAAGCTCCCTGTTAACCAGCAATACAAACGGCTTGATGAAAGGCTCCCTGTTAGTCAGCAATACAAACGGCTTGATGAAAGGCTCCCTGTTTAACCAGTAATACAAACGGCTTGATGAAAGGCTCCCTGTTAACCAGCAATACAAACGGCTTGATGAAAGGCTCCTTGTTAACCAGCAATACAAACGGCTTGATGAAAGGCTCCCTGTTAACCAGCAATACAAACGGCTTGATGAAAGGCTCCCTGTTTAACCAGCAATACAAACGGCTTGATGAAAAGCTCCCTGTTAACCAGCAATAGAAACGGCTTGATGAAAGGCTCTCTGTTAACCAGCAATACAAACGGCTTGATGAAAGGCTCCCTGTTAACCAGCAATACAAACGGCTTGATGAAAAGCTCCCTGTTAACCAGCAATACAAACGGCTTGATGAAAGGCTCCCTGTTAACCAGCAATACAAACGGCTTGATGAAAGGCTCCCTGTTAACCAGCAATACAAACGGCTTGATGAAAAGCTCCCTGTTAACCAGCAATAGAAACGGTTTGATGAAAGGCTCCCTGTTTAACCAGCAATACAAACGGCTTGATGAAAAGCTCCCTGTTAACCAGCAATACAAACGGCTTGATGAAAGGCTCCTTGTTAACCAGCAATACAAACGGCTTGATGAAAGGCTCCCTGTTTAACCAGCAATACAAACGGCTTGATGAAAGGCTCCCTGTTAACCAGCAATACAAACGGCTTGATGAAAGGCTCCCTGTTAACCAGCAATACAAACGGCTTGATGAAAGGCTCCCTGTTAACCAGCAATACAAACGGCTTGATGAAAGGCTCCCTGTTAACCAGCAATACAAACGGCTTGATGAAAGGCTCCCTGTTAACCAGCAATACAAACGGCTTGATGAAAGGCTCCCTGTTAACCAGCAATACAAACGGCTTGATGAAAGGCTCCCTGTTAACCAGCTATACTTTTGATACCAGGTGGTATTGAACGCCCTCACCTTTTCATCCATCTTCATGAAACTGATCTCAGGCAGAGTTCGACCCTCGGTTTTAATCCGCACGTGTACCCGAGAGAATGAAAGGGGTTCTTCAACAAAAAGTCAACAAAATTTGCGGTAGTGTTGGCGGCGAAAACGGCACACTCGAGCTGCTAGCTACTGCTACTGCTACTTGCTACTGGTACTTGCTACTGCTACTGCTACTGGTACTGCTTCTTGCTACTGCTACTGCTACTTGCTACTGCTACTGCTACTGCTACTGCTACTTGCTACTGAAGTTAGCAAGGCAAATGTAAATAAATTGCACTAACTGCAGACAAAAATGAAGTTCTAAAATCAAGAAAACAATACATAATATACTTCCTTTTGTCTACTGTAATTTGAAGAAACTAATTTGAATTGAATAATATCCCCCAAAAAATGCTCAACTATCACTTTTCAATCTCTATCCAATAATGTCACCAACTCAAAAAGCTTCTCAACACATAGAACCCCATAGGCAGGCTAAGGTTAGTTAGCTAATTCATTTACTACATACAGTAGGCATATATTAATAATTATATATTTAATATAAGTAGACATGCACTCATAATTGACTGTAGTGTATATAAAGCAACCACAAGCTACCGGTGGCTGAAAACACAATCATCGCGAGTGAAGAATTTCTGGCCAAGGGTGGTCCATTTAACCTCTATGGGCTAGGTGGGACACTTGCGTCCCACCTACTCAACAGCCAGTGTAATCCCGTGGCGCGTTATTCAAATTCCTCAAAAATGCAAAACCTTCAATTTTTCAAACATATGAATATTTTACACCATTTTAGAGATAAGACTCTCGTTAATCTAACCACACTGTCCGATTTCAAAAAGGCTTTACAACGAAAGCAAAACATTAGATTATGTCAGCAGTACCCAGCCAGAAATAATCAGACACCCATTTTTCAAGCTAGCATATAATGTCACATAAACCCAAACCACAGCTAAATGTAGCACTAACCTTTGATGATCTTCATCAGATGACAACCCTAGGACATTATGTTATACAATACATGCATGTTTTGTTCAATCAAGTTCATATTTATATCAAAAACCAGCTTTTTACATTAGCATGTGACTAGCATGTGACTAGCATTCCCACCGAACACTGCCGGTGAATTTACTAAATTACTCACAATAAACGTTCACAAAAAGCATAACAATTATTTTAAGAATTATAGATACAGAACTCCTCTATGCACTCGATATGTCCGATTTTAAAATAGCTTTTCGGTGAAAGCACATTTTGCAATATTCTCAGTAGATAGCCCGGCATCACAGGGCTAGCTATTTAGACACCCAGCAAGTTTAGCACTCATCAAAGTCAGATTTACTATAAGAAAAATGTTATTACCTTTGCTGTCTTCGTCAGAATGCACTCCCAGGACTTCTACTTCAATAACAAATGTTGGTTTGGTTCAAAATAATCCATAGTTATATCTAAACAGCGGCGTTTTGTTCGTGCATTCAAGACACTATCCGAAAGGGTAAATAAGGGTGACGAGCATGGCGCAATTCGTGACAAAAAAATGCTAAATATTCCATTACCGTACTTTGAAGCATGTCAACCGCTGTTTAAAATACATTTTTATGCCATTTTTCTCATAAAAAAGCGATAATTTTCCGACCGGGAATCTGCGTTTAGGTAAACAGACGAAAGAAAATAAAGCATTCGGTCGACTCGGGCACGCGCCTAAGCCCATAGTACTCTGAGTGGCCACTTGCCAAAAGCGATAATGTGTTTCAGCCAGAGGCTGCCTCGATATCGTTCAGCTTTTTCCCGGGCTCTGAGAGCCTATGGGAGCCGTAGGAAGTGTCATGTTATTGCAAAGATCCTCAGTCTTCAATAAAAAGAGCCAAGATGAAACACAATTTGTCAGACAGGCCACTTCCTGCATGGAATCTTCTCAGGTTTTGGCCTGCCATATGAGTTCTGTTATACTCACAGACACCATTCAAGCAGTTTTGGAAACTTTAGGGTGTTTTCTATCCAAAGCCAATATATGCATATTCTAGTTACTGGGCAGGAGTAGTAACCAGATTAAATCGGGTACGTTTTTTATCCGTCCGTGCAAATACTGCCCCCTATCCCCAACAGGTTAAAAATCATTCCTTCCTCCCTCGCCCCCTCGCCCTGCAAGTGTACACTCATCAGATGTCATGATACGTCATCAGAAGCGTCCACTTAATTTGAGGGCTGAGGGGATAGGGTGTGTCTTTTCAGTGTTTGGACCGCAGCTTAGGTTCATTCTCTTATCCTAATCCTATGATTGGATGGACAACATGTCAGTTCATACTGCAAAAGCTTTGATTGGTTGGAGGTCATCCTCCGGAAGTGGTCATAATTACCATGTAGGTCTATGGAAGGAGGTGAGGCCTACGAGCCTCCTAGGTTTTGTATTGAAGTCAATGTACCAAGAGGAGGACAGAAGCTAGCTGTCCTCCAGCTAAACCATGGTGCTACCACAGAGAGAGATGTTGAAGTTAATATAGACCTTCATTGCAAAATAGTGAATCAATTATTTGGTGACATATGAATATATTTAGTATAGTTTATCTATCTTTTTTAGTGTTTCACTATTTAAATGTTTTATGAAACATCACTCAGGAGGATGGTCCTCCCCTTCCTCCTTCGAGGAGCCTAAACTGCTGTAGTCACTGTCACCATAACTTCAAGAGAGGACAGACCAAAACAACAGTTTACGAGATTTTCTGATTCTGGAAATCCAGACCAACTCTTCATCATATGACAAATGATTACATTCCCAAGTTTCCTAATACCAACATTTCTAAGACAAATGTCAAAGAGCATAACAACACACGTTGAATAAAAAAAAAAATCTTCAAATTGGCTTATACTCCCCTGTCATCTTGGTGATCTCACTGCAAAGTTACAGGGTCAGAGTTAGACGGCTAATCGAGCGGTAACTTTTAGGGAGACATCCCGACCCTGGTGAGATTTGTATCGAAACAAAGACAAAAACAAGAACAACAACATCAATACACTTTTTCATGTTATACTTTTAAATCTCGCCCAATGTCTCGATCATTTCTAGTGAGGTTAATCAGGCCTCACCAGAAAGTCAGGACAAAGGTCATTCAACGCCATTAAGTATTTCCTTTCCCTTTCCCTGTACATCCCAAACCATGTAAAAATATTTCAAACATTTCCGTCATTCCATTTTACAACCAAAAGAAGAAAAAAAAAATAAAAATAAATCAAACACGCTATTAACACTGTCACGTCCTGACCAGGAGAGGGCGTATTGCTTAGTCTAGGTCAGGATGTGGCAGGGGGTTTGTGTTTGTTAAATGTTGGGTTGATGATTGGGACTTCCAATTGAAGGCAGGTGTGTATAGTTGCCTTTGATTGGAAGTCCTATATAGGTGTGTGTGTTTGTCTTTGGGGTGGTGGGGAATTGTTCTGTGTTGAGCCTAGTGCTTTGCCAGACTGTTGGTTGTTTGTTCATTCTCGTGGTTTGTTATTTTGGCGTTCATTTAGAAAATAAATAAACATCAAGATGAGCCTGCCCATACCTGCTGCGTTTTGGTCCTCTTCTCTCCAGTACGACATTTTCAAGGATGAGTACGACTTATTTTATGACAAACACCACTAACACATATGGTAAAACGTAGAGCAAAAACAAACGAAATGGCCAGGCCTTAGTTATTTGGGAGCTCCCTTTAAGACCAAATCCAGATACCGTTATACTTTATAAAATTTCACTAACTAATCTCCCAAGGCAATAGCCTCGGGAAACATTTCAAAGGGAGAGATGGAGACACTCCATCCTCTCCTGAAAGAGAAAATAAACATTTTGCTATATCTTAAATCAGCAACACCAAAAGTTTTAATTACAAACAAAACATGATAATGATAAATCCACTGTCCTCCCTCCACTCATTAATCGTTTCTGTTTTAATCCATCCCAACGTTTATGTAGCCTGTACTTTTTTTTTCTTTTTTTTACATCTTTATTTTAAGACTGAGACCTGGATCTCTTTTACGGCTGTGGCCTGTGTAAACATGTTGACATGTACAGTTTTAGGCATACAGACAAGAACATTTCAAACATACAAAACAAAAACACAATTCAACAGAAACAATCACAGACAACATCATATTGATCCTCCATAACATTTTTGAAATGGGCAAGGGACACCAGAGTGTCTAACTTAAGTTGGATCTGCAGTTTGTTCCATAAATAAGGTGCAAAGGAACTAAAGGCTGTCGTACCCAACTCTGTGGAGACCGCAGGAGTCTCTAATGTAATCCACATCTGTGATCTGGTTTTAAAATTAGTATATCTAGTGGATATTAATGATGACATATATGGAGGTAGTTTTGAAAGTACTGCACTTAGACACGGCGCCATTTATCTCGTCACCTAGTCTAACGATTTCCCCCATGATGTAAACATCGCACTACAATGCCCTTCATGTTCATGAACAAACATTTTAAAAGATTACAACATATGTTTGGCAACCCCAATGCTGGCGCCTGACACAATTGCTTTTTCAAAACTCTACAAACAATTACTCACAATATTAACTCAAATCAGATCAAAATGTATTTGTCACATGCGCCGAATAGAACAGGTGTAGACCTTACTGTGAAATGCTTACTTACAAGCCCTTAACCAGTTCAAGAAATAGAGTTAAGTTGGCCTCCCGAGTGGCGCAGTAGTCTAAGGCTGTGCCACTAGAGATTCTGGGTTCGAGCCCAGGCTCTGTTGCAGCCGGCTGCGACCGGGAAACCCATGGGCCAACACACAATTGGCCCAGCGTCGTCCGGGTTAGGGGAGGGTTTGGCCGGCAGGGATGTCCTTGTCCCATCGTGCACTAACGACTCCTGTGGCAGACCGGGCACAGTGCACGCTGACACGGTCGCCAAGGGTACGGTGTTTCCTCCGACACATTGGTGCTGCTCCCCCCCCCGGCGCTTGAGGGCGCCAGGCTGCCCTGCATCACGTACTCCTATCATCCATTACGCACACCTGCCTTCCCTCGTCACGCCCATCAGTGATATTGGACTCACCTGGACTCACTCATCACCTGTTATTACCTCCCCTATATTTGTCTGTTCCCCGCTTCTGCATTAATTGTTTTTTGTATTTGTTTTCTTGTATGCTGTCGCTGTTCCTGTCTCGTTCCATGTTCGTTCCTTATTAAATGTTTGACTACCCGTACCTGCTTTGTCTCTCCAGCGTCAACTTATGTTACAGAATGCAGCAGCCATCACATGAAGCATCGGGGAGTACTGGCGTTCCGGTTGGTATGGTGGCATCGGCTCTGGGCCTCAGCCGGATTGTCAGTTCTTTTTCGACCAGCCGTTCCAGGAGTTTTTTTGTTTGTTTGTTTTCTGTTTTGTTGGTGACGTCTGGGTGGATTCCGCCGCCGATGGAACTGGGGGTGCCTAAGCCAGCCCGTCGGGCTTGCACGCCCTGGCTGGCTTGAGAGGTTTCCTTGCCTCGGTTGGCTCATCGGCTTCCCATCCCACGTCACACTCCATCGGATCATCGGGCTCCCTCTCTGCAGCGGGATCGACAGGCGTCTTGCCTCAGCTGGATCGTCGGGCTTCCACGCCCCAACTGGCTTGCCCAGCGCACATGTCTCGGCCGGTTCGCCCAGGTGGGACGCCGGGTGGCGCCCCTAGAGGGGGGGGGGGGCTACTGTCACATCTGCTCCCGCTCTCCCCCCCCCCCCTCGGCGCTTGAGGGCGCCAGGCTGCCCTGCTTCACGCACTCCTATCATCGATTACGCACACCTGCTTTCCCTCGTCACGCGCATCAGCGATATTGGACTCACTCATCACCTGTTATTACTTCCCCTATATTTGTCAGTTCCCCAGCTGTGTTCCCTGCTTCTGCATTAATTGTTTTTTGTCTTTGTTACCCTTGTGCTGACACCGTCCCTGTCTCGTTCCAAGTCCGTTCCATGTTAAATGTTTGACTCCCCGTACCTGCTTCGTCTCTCCAGCATCATTCCATGTGACAACCTCACCACTATACCAACTAACCCTACACCCATTAAAACCTCACCACTATACCAACTAACCCTAGACCCATTAAAACCTCACCACTATACCAACTAAACCTACACCCATTAAAACCTCACCACTATACCAACTAACCCTACACCCATTAAAACCTCACCACTATACCAACGAATCCTACACCCATTAAAACCACACCACTATACCACTAACCCTACACCCATTAAAACCTCACCACTACACCAACTAACCCTACACCCATTAAAACCTCACCACTCTACCAACTAACCCTACACCCATTAAAACCTCACCACTATACCAACGAATCCTACACCCATTAAAACCACACCACTATACCACTAACCCTACACCCATTAAAACCTCACCACTATACCAACTAACCTTACACCCATTAAAACCTCACCACTATACCAACTAACCCTACACCCATTAAAACCTCACCACTATACCAACTAACCCTAGACCCATTAAAACCTCACCACTACACCAACTAACCCTACACCCATTAAAACCTCACCACTCTACCAACTAACCCTACACTCATTAAAACCTCACCACTCTACCAACTAACTAACCCTACACCCATTAAAACCTCACTACCAACTAACCCTACACCCATTAAAACCTCACCACTATACCAACTAACCCTAGACCCATTAAAACCTCACCACTACACCAACTAACCCTACACCCATTAAAACCTCACCACTATACCAACTAAACCTACACCCATTAAAACCTCACCACTATACCAACTAACCCTAGACCCATTAAAACCTCACCACTATACCAACTAACCCTGCACCCATTAAAACCTCACCACTATACCAACTAATCCTACACCCATTAAAACCTCACCACTCTACCAACTAACCCTACACCCATTAAAACCTCACCACTATACCAACTAACCCTATACCCATTAAAACATCACCACTATACCAACTAACCCTACACCCATTAAAACCTCACCACTATACCAACTAACCCTACACCCATTAAAACCTCACCACTATACCAACTAACCCTGCACCCATTAAAACCTCACCACTATACCAACTAACCCTACACCCATTAAAACCTCACCACTATACCAACTAACCCTAGACCCATTAAAACCTCACCACTACACCAACTAACCCTACACCCATTAAAACCTCACCACTCTACCAACTAACCCTACACCCATTAAAACCTCACCACTCTACCAACTAACTAACCCTACACCCATTAAAACCTCACTACCAACTAACCCTACACCCATTAAAACCTCACCACTATACCAACTAACCCTAGACCCATTAAAACCTCACCACTACACCAACTAACCCTACACCCATTAAAACCTCACCACTATACCAACTAAACCTACACCCATTAAAACCTCACCACTATACCAACTAACCCTAGACCCATTAAAACCTCACCACTATACCAACTAACCCTGCACCCATTAAAACCTCACCACTATACCAACTAATCCTACACCCATTAAAACCTCACCACTCTACCAACTAACCCTACACCCATTAAAACCTCACCACTATACCAACTAACCCTATACCCATTAAAACATCACCACTATACCAACTAACCCTACACCCATTAAAACATCACCACTATACCAACTAACCCTAGACCCATTAAAACCTCACCACTATACCAACTAACCCTACACCCATTAAAACCTCCCCACTATACCAACTAACCCTATACCCATTAAAACCTCACCACTATACCAACTAACCCTACACCCATTAAAACCTTCCCACTATACCAACTAACCCTACACCCATTAAAACCTCACCACTATACCAACTAATCCTACACCCATTAAAACCTTCCCACTATACCTACTAACCCTACACCCATTAAAACCTCACCACTATACCTACTAACCCTATACCCATTAAAACATCACCACTATACCAACTAACCCTACACCCATTAAAACCTTCCCACTATACCTACTAACCCTACACCCATTAAAACCTCACCACTATACCTACTAACCCTATACCCATTAAAACATCACCACTATACCTACTAACCCTACACCCATTAAAACCTCACCACTATACCAACTAACCCTACACCCATTAAAACCTCCCTACCAACTAATCCTACACCCATTAAAACCTCACCACTATACCAACTAACCCTACACCCATTAAAACCTCCCCACTATTCCTCTACTTGACCCTATCTGATTCTACACCAGGCCGACATCTTATCGTTCCAAACACCTTGTAACTCTTCTGCAGTCCAATCTCGTTACCCCAGTACTTCTCAGCAGCTGCCAACACATCTATTCTCTGTGATTCCATTACAGTTGATAACCATGGCTATGAACGCTAAGGAGCCAACCTTACCGAAGAACATGTTATTCCTATCACTCTCTATTGTCCTCGGCCTACTCACACGGATCGTCTCAAGATCCCTCACCCTGGACCCATCTTCCTCTACTACTGTCTTCATCGCCTCGGCATCCTCTCAAGATCCCTCACCCTGGACCCATCTTCCTCTACTACTGTCTTCATCTCCTCAGCATCCTCTCAAGATCCCTCACCCTGGACCCATCTTCCTCTACTACTGTCTTCATCTCCTCGGCATCCTCTCAAGATCCCTCACCCTGGACCCATCTTCCTCTACTACTGTCTTCATCTCCTCAGCATCCTCTCAAGATCCCTCACCCTGGACCCATCTTCCTCTACTACTGTCTTCATCTCCTCAGCATCCTCTCAAGATGCCTCACCCTGGACCCATCTTCCTCTACTACTGTCTTCATCTCCTCAGCATCCTCTCAAGATCCCTCACCCTGGACCCATCTTCCTCTACTACTGTCTTCATCTCCTCAGCATCCTCTCAAGATCCCTCACCCTGGACCCATCTTCCTCTACTACTGTCTTCATCTCCTCAGCATCCTCTCAAGATCCCTCACCCTGGACCCATCTTCCTCTACTACTGTCTTCATCTCCTCAGCATCCTCTCAAGATCCCTCACCCTGAACCCATCTTCCTCTACTACTGTCTTCATCTCCTCAGCATCCTCTCAAGATCCCTCACCCTGGACCCATCTTCCTCTACTACTGTCTTCATCTCCTCAGCATCCTCTCAAGATCCCTCACCCTGAACCCATCTTCCTCTACTACTGTCTTCATCTCCTCCATCCTCTCAAGATCCCTCACCCTGGACCCATCTTCCTCTACTACTGTCTTCATCTCCTCAGCATCCTCTCAAGATCCCTCACCCTGGACCCATCTTCCTCTACTACTGTCTTCATCTCCTCAGCATCCTCTCAAGATCCCTCACCCTGGACCCATCTTCCTCTACTACTGTCTTCATCTCCTCAGCATCCTCTCAAGATCCCTCACCCTGGACCCATCTTCCTCTACTACTGTCTTCATCTCCTCAGCATCCTCTCAAGATCCCTCACCCTGGACCCATCTTCCTCTACTACTGTCTTCATTGCCTCAGCATAAGACACCTTCTGCACAACTTCAACCTGCCTTTCTCTCACCGGACCGGATAAGAAGAACTTGGTACGTATGCGCAGTAGCAGATGTGCAGAGGCATTTTGTTTTGGTCAGTCACAGCTCTCATTACTGACCTCTTGTGGAAAGGAGATGCTACGACATGGGAAATTGACACGTGGGGGCATTGTACACACAGCAGAGGAATAGATCAGAATACGAACCAAATACAGTCTATGATGATAACAACTGAACTTATATGAATGTGAGTCTTTCAAGGAAGGGGGGAAAAAGTATGATGCCTTTTTCAAGTATTATTGTAACAGGGCCAGCGGACCTGTACGGCATGTACTGAACCATATTTGGTACACCCGTCCATCTCTTCCTGAGGGCACAAGGGCAAATCAACTAGGGTATAGTGATACAGTGTACACTCTGTTCTCTTCTAGTCTAGTTGCATTGAGTCAGCCTTGCCTCAAGTGACACTGCCACAAAAGTAGAATAACACAACCCCATTTCCTATACTAATACAGTGTATCATTGATGTGATTTATGTCATATTATAAATCATGGGTTATTTTCTTACAGAAACATGTGGTATGTTGATAAATCACTATGTGAACTAATCCTGGTCTGTGTTGGGACTCCTCTGGGCTACAGCGTGACTGCAAAGTCCTAAACAGCTCAGTTAGAGCATCCACTGTCTCTCTAAACATAGAAACAGAGGCCAGGCTTCAGGTAGAGCCTCCACTGTCTCTCTAAACATAGAAACAGAGGCCAGGCTTCAGGTAGAGCCTCCACTGTCTCTCTAAACATAGAAACAGAGGCCAGGCTTCAGGTAGAGCCTCCACTGTCTCTCTAAACATAGAAACAGAGGCCAGGCTTCAGGTAGAGCCTCCACTGTCTTTCTAAACATAGAAACAGAGGCCAGGCTTCAGGTAGAGCACCCACTGTCTCTCTAAACATAGAAACAGAGGCCAGGCTTCAGGTAGAGCCTCCACTGTCTCTCTAAACATAGAAACAGAGGACAGGCTTCAGGTAGAGCCTCCACTGTCTCTCTAAACATAGAAACAGAGGCCAGGCTTCAGGTAGAGCCTCCACTGTCTCTCTAAACATAGAAACAGAGGCCAGGCTTCAGGTAGAGCCTCCACTGTCTCTCTAAACATAGAAACAGAGGCCAGGCTTCAGGTAGAGCCTCCACTGTCTCTCTAAACATAGAAACAGAGGCCAGGCTTCAGGTAGAGCCTCCACTGTCTCTCTAAACATAGAAACAGAGGCCAGGCTTCAGGTAGAGCCTCCACTGTCTCTCTAAACATAGAAACAGAGGCCAGGCTTCAGGTAGAGCCTCCACTGTCTCTCTAAACATAGAAACAGAGGCCAGGCTTCAGTCTGTGTCTTGTGTTTGGAGAAAGTGCTGCCAAAGGGGCTGATTGTGCAGAATCCAGTGATGTGTGTTTTCCATTCTGGACCACATTGTTAAAGGCACACAACATTCCTTAATGTTAAATTAACTGAACGTAGCAGGCGTAAATACATGCCTGAAACTAGATCCAAGTATACAGATACAGTTATAGCTAGTATACTGCTGTCAGGGAGAGAGAGACAGATACAGCTATAGCTAGTATACTGCTGTCAGGGAGAGAGAGAGACAGATACAGCTATAGCTAGTATACTGCTGTCAGAGAGAGATACAGCTATAGCTAGTATACTGCTGTCAGGGCGAAAGAGACAGATACAGCTATAGCTAGTATACTGCTGTCAGAGAGAGAGACAGATACAGCTATAGCTAGTATACTGCTGTCAGGGAGAGAGAGACAGATACAGCTATAGCTAGTATACTGCTGTCAGAGAGAGAGACAGATACAGTTATAGCTAGTATACTGCTGTCAGAGAGAGAGAGACAGATACAGCTATAGCTAGTATACTGCTGTCAGAGAGAAAGACAGATACAGCTATAGCTATTATACTGCTGTCAGAGAGAGAGAGACAGATACAGCTATAGCTATTATACTGCTGTCAGAGAGAGAGACAGATACAGCTATAGCTATTATACTGCTGTCAGAGAGA
The DNA here is from genome assembly GCF_965601325.2 of Salmo salar. Taxonomy (NCBI): domain Eukaryota; kingdom Metazoa; phylum Chordata; class Actinopteri; order Salmoniformes; family Salmonidae; genus Salmo; species Salmo salar. The sequence goes on from NC_138304.1 coordinate 108,523,149, forward strand.
GAGAGACAGATACAGCTATAGCTATTATACTGCTGTCAGAGAGAGAGAGACAGATACAGCTATAGCTAGTATACTGCTGTCAGGGAGAGAGAGACAGATACAGCTATAGCTAGTATACTGCTGTCAGGGAGAGAGAGACAGATACAGCTATAGCTAGTATACTGCTGTCAGAGAGAGAGAGACAGATACAGCTATAGCTAGTATACTGCTGTCAGAGAGAGAGACAGATACAGCTATAGCTAGTATACTGCTGTCAGAGAGAGCGTGAGACAGATACAGCTAGTATACTGCTGTCAGGGAGAGAGAGACAGATACAGCTATAGCTAGTATACTGCTGTCAGAGAGAGAGAGACAGATACAGCTATAGCTAGTATACTGCTGTCAGAGAGAGAGAGACAGATACAGTTATAGCTAGTATACTGCTGTCAGGGAGAGAGAGTGAGACAGATACAGCTATAGCTAGTATACTGCTGTTAGAGCGAGAGAGTGAGACAGATACAGCTATAGCTAGTATACTGCTGTCAGAGAGAGAGAGACAGATACAGCTATAGCTAGTATACTGCTGTCAGGGAGAGAGACAGATACAGCTAGTATACTGCTGTCAGGGAGAGAGAGAGACAGATACAGTTATAGCTAGTATACTGCTGTCAGAGAGAGAGAGACAGATACAGCTATAGCTAGTATACTGCTGTCAGAGAGAGAGAGACAGATGCAGCTATAGCTAGTATACTGCTGTCAGGGAGAGAGACAGATACAGTTATAGCTAGTATACTGCTGTCAGAGAGAGAGAGACAGATACAGCTATAGCTAGTATACTGCTGTCAGAGAGAGAGACAGATACAGTTATAGCTAGTATACTGCTGTCAGAGAGAGAGAGACAGATACAGCTATAGCTAGTATACTGCTGTCAGAGAGAGAGAGAGATACAGCTATAGCTAGTATACTGCTGTCAGGGAGAGAGTGAGACAGATACAGCTATAGCTAGTATACTGCAGTTAGAGAGAGTGAGACAGATACAGCTATAGCTAGTATACTGCTGTCAGGGAGAGAGTGAGACAGATACAGCTATAGCTAGTATACTGCTGTCAGGGAGAGAGAGACAGATACAGTTAAAGCTAGTATACTGCTGTCAGGGAGAGAGAGTGAGACAGATACAGCTATATCTAGTATACTGCTGTCAGGGAGAGAGAGACAGATACAGTTAAAGCTAGTATACTGCTGTCAGGGAGAGAGAGTGAGACAGATACAGCTATAGCTAGTATACTGCTGTCAGGGAGAGAGAGACAGATACAGCTATAGCTAGTATACTGCTGTCAGAGAGAGAGACAGATACAGCTACAGCTAGTATACTGCTGTCAGAGAGAGAGACAGATACAGCTATAGCTAGTATACTGCTGTCAGGGAGAGAGACAGATACAGCTAGTATACTGCTGTTAGAGAGAGAGTGAGACAGATACAGCTAGTATACTGCTGTCAGAGAGAGAGACAGTACAGTTATAGCTAGTATACTGCTGTCAGAGAGAGAGTGAGACAGATACAGCTAGTATACTGCTGTCAGAGAGAGAGACAGATACAGCTATAGCTAGTATACTGCTGTCAGAGAGAGAGAGACAGATAAGGCTAGAGCTAGTATACTGCTGTCAGAGAGAAAGACAGATACAGCTATAGCTAGTATACTGCTGTCAGAGAGAGAGAGACAGATACAGCTATAGCTAGTATACTGCTGTCAGAGAGAAAGACAGATACAGTTATAGCAAGTATACTGCTGTCAGAGAGAGAGAGAGTGAGACAGATACAGCTATAGCTAGTATACTGCTGTCAGAGAGAGAGAGTGAGACAGATACAGCTATAGCTAGTATACTGCTGTCAGAGAGAGAGACAGATACAGTTATAGCTAGTATACTGCTGTCAGAGAGAGAGAGACAGATACAGCTATAGCTAGTATACTGCTGTCAGAGAGAAAGACAGATACAGCTATAGCTATTATACTGCTGTCAGAGAGAGAGAGACAGATACAGCTATAGCTATTATACTGCTGTCAGAGAGAGAGACAGATACAGCTATAGCTATTATACTGCTGTCAGAGAGAGAGAGACAGATACAGCTATAGCTATTATACTGCTGTCAGAGAGAGAGAGACAGATACAGCTATAGCTAGTATACTGCTGTCAGGGAGAGAGAGACAGATACAGCTATAGCTAGTATACTGCTGTCAGGGAGAGAGAGACAGATACAGCTATAGCTAGTATACTGCTGTCAGAGAGAGAGAGACAGATACAGCTATAGCTAGTATACTGCTGTCAGAGAGAGAGACAGATACAGCTATAGCTAGTATACTGCTGTCAGAGAGAGCGTGAGACAGATACAGCTAGTATACTGCTGTCAGGGAGAGAGAGACAGATACAGCTATAGCTAGTATACTGCTGTCAGAGAGAGAGAGACAGATACAGCTATAGCTAGTATACTGCTGTCAGAGAGAGAGAGACAGATACAGTTATAGCTAGTATACTGCTGTCAGGGAGAGAGAGTGAGACAGATACAGCTATAGCTAGTATACTGCTGTTAGAGCGAGAGAGTGAGACAGATACAGCTATAGCTAGTATACTGCTGTCAGAGAGAGAGAGACAGATACAGCTATAGCTAGTATACTGCTGTCAGGGAGAGAGACAGATACAGCTAGTATACTGCTGTCAGGGAGAGAGAGAGACAGATACAGTTATAGCTAGTATACTGCTGTCAGAGAGAGAGAGACAGATACAGCTATAGCTAGTATACTGCTGTCAGAGAGAGAGAGACAGATGCAGCTATAGCTAGTATACTGCTGTCAGGGAGAGAGACAGATACAGTTATAGCTAGTATACTGCTGTCAGAGAGAGAGAGACAGATACAGCTATAGCTAGTATACTGCTGTCAGAGAGAGAGACAGATACAGTTATAGCTAGTATACTGCTGTCAGAGAGAGAGAGACAGATACAGCTATAGCTAGTATACTGCTGTCAGAGAGAGAGAGAGATACAGCTATAGCTAGTATACTGCTGTCAGGGAGAGAGTGAGACAGATACAGCTATAGCTAGTATACTGCAGTTAGAGAGAGTGAGACAGATACAGCTATAGCTAGTATACTGCTGTCAGGGAGAGAGTGAGACAGATACAGCTATAGCTAGTATACTGCTGTCAGGGAGAGAGAGACAGATACAGTTAAAGCTAGTATACTGCTGTCAGGGAGAGAGAGTGAGACAGATACAGCTATATCTAGTATACTGCTGTCAGGGAGAGAGAGACAGATACAGTTAAAGCTAGTATACTGCTGTCAGGGAGAGAGAGTGAGACAGATACAGCTATAGCTAGTATACTGCTGTCAGGGAGAGAGAGACAGATACAGCTATAGCTAGTATACTGCTGTCAGAGAGAGAGACAGATACAGCTACAGCTAGTATACTGCTGTCAGAGAGAGAGACAGATACAGCTATAGCTAGTATACTGCTGTCAGGGAGAGAGACAGATACAGCTAGTATACTGCTGTTAGAGAGAGAGTGAGACAGATACAGCTAGTATACTGCTGTCAGAGAGAGAGACAGTACAGTTATAGCTAGTATACTGCTGTCAGAGAGAGAGTGAGACAGATACAGCTAGTATACTGCTGTCAGAGAGAGAGACAGATACAGCTATAGCTAGTATACTGCTGTCAGAGAGAGAGAGACAGATAAGGCTAGAGCTAGTATACTGCTGTCAGAGAGAAAGACAGATACAGCTATAGCTAGTATACTGCTGTCAGAGAGAGAGAGACAGATACAGCTATAGCTAGTATACTGCTGTCAGAGAGAAAGACAGATACAGTTATAGCAAGTATACTGCTGTCAGAGAGAGAGAGAGTGAGACAGATACAGCTATAGCTAGTATACTGCTGTCAGAGAGAGAGAGTGAGACAGATACAGCTATAGCTAGTATACTGCTGTCAGAGAGAGAGAGTGAGACAGATACAGCTAGTATACTGCTGTCAGAGAGAGAGAGTGAGACAGATACAGTTATAGCTAGTATACTGCTGTCAGAGAGATAGAGAGAGTGAGACAGATACAGTTATATCTAGTATACTGCTGTCGGGGAGAGTGAGACAGATACAGTTATAGCTAGTATACTGCTGTCAGAGAGAGAGAGACAGATACAGCTATAGCTAGTATACTGCTGTCAGAGAGAGAGAGACAGATACAGCTATAGCTAGTATACTGCTGTCAGAGAGAGAGAGACAGATACAGCTATAGCTAGTATACTGCTGTCAGAGAGAGAGAGAGAGACAGATACAGCTATAGCTAGTATACTGCTGTCAGAGAGAGAGACAGATACAGCTATAGCTAGTATACTGCTGTCAGAGAGAGAGACAGATACAGCTATAGCTAGTATACTGCTGTGAGGGAGAGAGAGACAGATACAGTTATAGCTAGTATACTGCTGTCAGAGAGAGAGAGAGACAGATACAGCTAGTATACTGCTGTCAGAGAGAGAGAGTGAGACAGATACTGTTATAGCTAGTATACTGCTGTCAGAGAGAGAGACAGATACAGTTATAGCTAGTATACTGCTGTCAGAGAGAGAGAGACAGATACAGCTATAGCTAGTATACTGTTGTCAGAGAGAGTGAGACAGATACAGCTATAGCTAGTATACTGCTGTCAGGGAGAGAGAGACAGATACAGCTATAGCTAGTATACTGCTGTCAGAGAGAGAGAGACAGATACAGTTATAGCTAGTATACTGCTGTCAGGGAGAGAGACAGATACAGCTATAGATAGTATACTGCTGTCAGAGAGAGAGAGACAGATACAGCTATAGCTAGTATACTGCTGTCAGAGAGAGAGAGACAGATACAGTTATAGCTAGTATACTGCTGTCAGAGAGAGAGCGTGAGACAGATACAGCTATAGCTAGTATACTGCTGTCAGAGAGAGAGAGAGACACATACAGTTATAGCTAGTATACTGCTGTCAGGGAGAGAGAGACAGATACAGCTATAGCTAGTATACTGCTGTCAGGGAGAGAGAGACAGATACAGCTATAGCTAGTATACTGCTGTCAAGGAGAGAGAGAGATACAGCTATAGCTAGTATACTGCTGTCAGAGAGAGAGAGACAGATACAGCTATAGCTAGTATACTGCTGTCAGAGAGAGAGAGACAGATACAGTTATAGCTAGTATACTGCTGTCAGGGAGAGAGAGTGAGACAGATACAGTTATAGCTAGTATACTGCTGTCAGGGAGAGAGAGACAGATACAGTTATAGCTAGTATACTGCTGTCAGAGAGAGAGAGTGAGACAGATACAGCTATAGCTAGTATACTGCTGTCAGAGAGAGAGATTGAGACAGATACAGCTAGTATACTGCTGTCAGAGAGAGAGAGTGAGACAGATACAGTTATAGCTAGTATACTGCTGTCAGAGAGATAGAGAGAGTGAGACAGATACAGTTATAGCTAGTATACTGCTGTCAGAGAGAGAGAGTGAGACAGATACAGTTATATCTAGTATACTGCTGTCAGGGAGAGTGAGACATATACAGTTATAGCTAGTATACTGCTGTCAGAGAGAGAGAGACAGATACAGCTATAGCTAGTATACTGCTGTCAGGAAGAGAGAGACAGATACAGCTATAGCTAGTATACTGCTGTCAGAGAGAGAGAGAGACAGATACAGCTATAGCTAGTATACTGCTGTCAGAGAGAGAGAGACAGATACAGTTATAGCTAGTATACTGCTGTCAGAGAGAGAGAGAGTGAGACAGATACAGTTATAGCTAGTATACTGCTGTCAGAGAGATAGAGAGAGTGAGACAGATACAGTTATAGCTAGTATACTGCTGTCAGGGAGAGTGAGACAGATACAGTTATAGCTTGTATACTGCTGTCAGAGAGAGAGAGACAGATACAGCTATAGCTAGTATACTGCTGTCAGGAAGAGAGAGACAGATACAGCTATAGCTAGTATACTGCTGTCAGGGAGAGAGAGAGACAGATACAGCTATAGCTAGTATACTGCTGTCAGAGAGAGAGAGACAGATACAGCTATAGCTAGTATACTGCTGTCAGAGAGAGAGAGACAGATACAGCTATAGCTAGTATACTGCTGTCAGAGAGAGAGAGAGAGACAGATACAGCTATAGCTAGTATACTGCTGTCAGAGAGAGAGAGACAGATACAGCTATAGCTAGTATACTGCTGTCAGGGAGAGAGAGTGAGACAGATACAGCTATAGCTAGTATACTGCTGTGAGGGAGAGAGAGACAGATACAGTTATAGCTAGTATACTGCTGTCAGAGAGAGAGAGAGACAGCTACAGCTAGTATACTGCTGTCAGAGAGAGAGACAGATACAGCTATGGCTAGTATACTGCTGTCAGGGAGAGAGACAGATACAGCTAGTATACTGCTGTTAGAGAGAGAGTGAGACAGATACAGCTAGTATACTGCTGTCAGAGAGAGAGACAGTACAGTTATAGCTAGTATACTGCTGTCAGAGAGAGAGTGAGACAGATACAGCTAGTATACTGCTGTCAGAGAGAGAGACAGATACAGCTATAGCTAGTATACTGCTGTCAGAGAGAGAGAGACAGATAAGGCTAGAGCTAGTATACTGCTGTCAGAGAGAAAGACAGATACAGCTATAGCTAGTATACTGCTGTCAGAGAGAGAGAGACAGATACAGCTATAGCTAGTATACTGCTGTCAGAGAGAAAGACAGATACAGTTATAGCAAGTATACTGCTGTCAGAGAGAGAGAGAGTGAGACAGATACAGCTATAGCTAGTATACTGCTGTCAGAGAGAGAGAGTGAGACAGATACAGCTATAGCTAGTATACTGCTGTCAGAGAGAGAGACAGATACAGTTATAGCTAGTATACTGCTGTCAGAGAGAGAGAGACAGATACAGCTATAGCTAGTATACTGCTGTCAGAGAGAAAGACAGATACAGCTATAGCTATTATACTGCTGTCAGAGAGAGAGAGACAGATACAGCTATAGCTATTATACTGCTGTCAGAGAGAGAGACAGATACAGCTATAGCTATTATACTGCTGTCAGAGAGAGAGAGACAGATACAGCTATAGCTATTATACTGCTGTCAGAGAGAGAGAGACAGATACAGCTATAGCTAGTATACTGCTGTCAGGGAGAGAGAGACAGATACAGCTATAGCTAGTATACTGCTGTCAGGGAGAGAGAGACAGATACAGCTATAGCTAGTATACTGCTGTCAGAGAGAGAGAGACAGATACAGCTATAGCTAGTATACTGCTGTCAGAGAGAGAGACAGATACAGCTATAGCTAGTATACTGCTGTCAGAGAGAGCGTGAGACAGATACAGCTAGTATACTGCTGTCAGGGAGAGAGAGACAGATACAGCTATAGCTAGTATACTGCTGTCAGAGAGAGAGAGACAGATACAGCTATAGCTAGTATACTGCTGTCAGAGAGAGAGAGACAGATACAGTTATAGCTAGTATACTGCTGTCAGGGAGAGAGAGTGAGACAGATACAGCTATAGCTAGTATACTGCTGTTAGAGCGAGAGAGTGAGACAGATACAGCTATAGCTAGTATACTGCTGTCAGAGAGAGAGAGACAGATACAGCTATAGCTAGTATACTGCTGTCAGGGAGAGAGACAGATACAGCTAGTATACTGCTGTCAGGGAGAGAGAGAGACAGATACAGTTATAGCTAGTATACTGCTGTCAGAGAGAGAGAGACAGATACAGCTATAGCTAGTATACTGCTGTCAGAGAGAGAGAGACAGATGCAGCTATAGCTAGTATACTGCTGTCAGGGAGAGAGACAGATACAGTTATAGCTAGTATACTGCTGTCAGAGAGAGAGAGACAGATACAGCTATAGCTAGTATACTGCTGTCAGAGAGAGAGACAGATACAGTTATAGCTAGTATACTGCTGTCAGAGAGAGAGAGACAGATACAGCTATAGCTAGTATACTGCTGTCAGAGAGAGAGAGAGATACAGCTATAGCTAGTATACTGCTGTCAGGGAGAGAGTGAGACAGATACAGCTATAGCTAGTATACTGCAGTTAGAGAGAGTGAGACAGATACAGCTATAGCTAGTATACTGCTGTCAGGGAGAGAGTGAGACAGATACAGCTATAGCTAGTATACTGCTGTCAGGGAGAGAGAGACAGATACAGTTAAAGCTAGTATACTGCTGTCAGGGAGAGAGAGTGAGACAGATACAGCTATATCTAGTATACTGCTGTCAGGGAGAGAGAGACAGATACAGTTAAAGCTAGTATACTGCTGTCAGGGAGAGAGAGTGAGACAGATACAGCTATAGCTAGTATACTGCTGTCAGGGAGAGAGAGACAGATACAGCTATAGCTAGTATACTGCTGTCAGAGAGAGAGACAGATACAGCTACAGCTAGTATACTGCTGTCAGAGAGAGAGACAGATACAGCTATAGCTAGTATACTGCTGTCAGGGAGAGAGACAGATACAGCTAGTATACTGCTGTTAGAGAGAGAGTGAGACAGATACAGCTAGTATACTGCTGTCAGAGAGAGAGACAGTACAGTTATAGCTAGTATACTGCTGTCAGAGAGAGAGTGAGACAGATACAGCTAGTATACTGCTGTCAGAGAGAGAGACAGATACAGCTATAGCTAGTATACTGCTGTCAGAGAGAGAGAGACAGATAAGGCTAGAGCTAGTATACTGCTGTCAGAGAGAAAGACAGATACAGCTATAGCTAGTATACTGCTGTCAGAGAGAGAGAGACAGATACAGCTATAGCTAGTATACTGCTGTCAGAGAGAAAGACAGATACAGTTATAGCAAGTATACTGCTGTCAGAGAGAGAGAGAGTGAGACAGATACAGCTATAGCTAGTATACTGCTGTCAGAGAGAGAGAGTGAGACAGATACAGCTATAGCTAGTATACTGCTGTCAGAGAGAGAGAGTGAGACAGATACAGCTAGTATACTGCTGTCAGAGAGAGAGAGTGAGACAGATACAGTTATAGCTAGTATACTGCTGTCAGAGAGATAGAGAGAGTGAGACAGATACAGCTATATCTAGTATACTGCTGTCGGGGAGAGTGAGACAGATACAGTTATAGCTAGTATACTGCTGTCAGAGAGAGAGAGACAGATACAGCTATAGCTAGTATACTGCTGTCAGAGAGAGAGAGACAGATACAGCTATAGCTAGTATACTGCTGTCAGAGAGAGAGAGAGAGACAGATACAGCTATAGCTAGTATACTGCTGTCAGAGAGAGAGACAGATACAGCTATAGCTAGTATACTGCTGTCAGAGAGAGAGACAGATACAGCTATAGCTAGTATACTGCTGTGAGGGAGAGAGAGACAGATACAGTTATAGCTAGTATACTGCTGTCAGAGAGAGAGAGAGACAGATACAGCTAGTATACTGCTGTCAGAGAGAGAGAGTGAGACAGATACTGTTATAGCTAGTATACTGCTGTCAGAGAGAGAGACAGATACAGTTATAGCTAGTATACTGCTGTCAGCGAGAGAGAGACAGATACAGCTATAGCTAGTATACTGTTGTCAGAGAGAGTGAGACAGATACAGCTATAGCTAGTATACTGCTGTCAGGGAGAGAGAGACAGATACAGCTATAGCTAGTATACTGCTGTCAGAGAGAGAGAGACAGATACAGTTATAGCTAGTATACTGCTGTCAGGGAGAGAGACAGATACAGCTATAGCTAGTATACTGCTGTCAGAGAGAGAGAGACAGATACAGCTATAGCTAGTATACTGCTGTCAGAGAGAGAGAGACAGATACAGTTATAGCTAGTATACTGCTGTCAGAGAGAGAGCGTGAGACAGATACAGCTATAGCTAGTATACTGCTGTCAGAGAGAGAGAGAGACACATACAGTTATAGCTAGTATACTGCTGTCAGGGAGAGAGAGACAGATACAGCTATAGCTAGTATACTGCTGTCAAGGAGAGAGAGAGATACAGCTATAGCTAGTATACTGCTGTCAGAGAGAGAGAGACAGATACAGCTATAGCTAGTATACTGCTGTCAGAGAGAGAGAGACAGATACAGTTATAGCTAGTATACTGCTGTCAGGGAGAGAGAGTGAGACAGATACAGTTATAGCTAGTATACTGCTGTCAGGGAGAGAGAGACAGATACAGTTATAGCTAGTATACTGCTGTCAGAGAGAGAGAGTGAGACAGATACAGCTATAGCTAGTATACTGCTGTCAGAGAGAGAGATTGAGACAGATACAGCTAGTATACTGCTGTCAGAGAGAGAGAGTGAGACAGATACAGTTATAGCTAGTATACTGCTGTCAGAGAGATAGAGAGAGTGAGACAGATACAGTTATAGCTAGTATACTGCTGTCAGAGAGAGAGAGTGAGACAGATACAGTTATATCTAGTATACTGCTGTCAGGGAGAGTGAGACATATACAGTTATAGCTAGTATACTGCTGTCAGAGAGAGAGAGACAGATACAGCTATAGCTAGTATACTGCTGTCAGGAAGAGAGAGACAGATACAGCTATAGCTAGTATACTGCTGTCAGAGAGAGAGAGAGACAGATACAGCTATAGCTAGTATACTGCTGTCAGAGAGAGAGAGACAGATACAGTTATAGCTAGTATACTGCTGTCAGAGAGAGAGAGAGTGAGACAGATACAGTTATAGCTAGTATACTGCTGTCAGAGAGATAGAGAGAGTGAGACAGATACAGTTATAGCTAGTATACTGCTGTCAGGGAGAGTGAGACAGATACAGTTATAGCTAGTATACTGCTGTCAGAGAGAGAGAGACAGATACAGCTATAGCTAGTATACTGCTGTCAGGAAGAGAGAGACAGATACAGCTATAGCTAGTATACTGCTGTCAGGGAGAGAGAGAGACAGATACAGCTATAGCTAGTATACTGCTGTCAGAGAGAGAGAGACAGATACAGCTATAGCTAGTATACTGCTGTCAGAGAGAGAGAGACAGATACAGCTATAGCTAGTATACTGCTGTCAGAGAGAGAGAGAGAGAGAGACAGATACAGCTATAGCTAGTATACTGCTGTCAGAGAGAGAGAGACAGATACAGCTATAGCTAGTATACTGCTGTCAGGGAGAGAGAGTGAGACAGATACAGCTATAGCTAGTATACTGCTGTGAGGGAGAGAGAGACAGATACAGTTATAGCTAGTATACTGCTGTCAGAGAGAGAGAGAGACAGATACAGCTAGTATACTGCTGTCAGAGAGAGAGAGTGAGACAGATACCGTTATAGCTAGTATACTGCTGTCAGAGAGAGAGACAGATACAGTTATAGCTAGTATACTGCTGTCAGAGAGAGAGAGACAGATACAGCTATAGCTAGTATACTGTTGTCAGAGAGAGTGAGACAGATACAGCTATAGCTAGTATACTGCTGTCAGGGAGAGAGAGACAGATACAGCTATAGCTAGTATACTGCTGTCAGAGAGAGAGAGACAGATACAGCTATAGCTAGTATACTGCTGTCAGGGAGAGAGAGTGAGACAGATACAGCTATAGCTAGTATACTGCTGTCAGGGAGAGTGAGACAGATACAGTTATAGCTAGTATACTGCTGTCAGAGAGTGAGACAGATACAGCTATAGCTAGTATACTGCTGTCAGAGAGAGAGAGACAGATACAGCTATAGCTAGTATACTGCTGTCAGAGAGAGAGAGACAGATACAGTTATAGCTAGTATACTGCTGTCAGAGAGAGAGCGTGAGACAGATACAGCTATAGCTAGTATACTGCTGTCAGAGAGAGAGAGAGACACATACAGTTATAGCTAGTATACTGCTGTCAGGGAGAGAGAGACAGATACAGCTATAGCTAGTATACTGCTGTCAGGGAGAGAGAGACAGATACAGCTATAGCTAGTATACTGCTGTCAGGGAGAGAGAGAGATACAGCTATAGCTAGTATACTGCTGTCAGAGAGAGAGAGACAGATACAGCTATAGCTAGTATACTGCTGTCAGAGAGAGAGAGACAGATACAGTTATAGCTAGTATACTGCTGTCAGGGAGAGAGAGACAGATACAGTTATAGCTAGTATACTGCTGTCAGAGAGAGAGAGTGAGACAGATACAGCTATAGCTAGTATACTGCTGTCAGAGAGAGAGAGTGAGACAGATACAGCTAGTATACTGCTGTCAGAGAGAGAGAGTGAGACAGATACAGTTATAGCTAGTATACTGCTGTCAGAGAGATAGAGAGAGTGAGACAGATACAGTTATAGCTAGTATACTGCTGTCAGAGAGAGAGAGTGAGACAGATACAGTTATATCTAGTATACTGCTGTCAGGGAGAGTGAGACAGATACAGTTATAGCTAGTATACTGCTGTCAGAGAGAGAGAGACAGATACAGCTATAGCTAGTATACTGCTGTCAGGAAGAGAGAGACAGATACAGCTATAGCTAGTATACTGCTGTCAGAGAGAGAGAGACAGATACAGCTATAGCTAGTATACTGCTGTCAGAGAGAGAGAGACAGATACAGTTATAGCTAGTATACTGCTGTCAGGGAGAGAGAGTGAGACAGATACAGCTATAGCTAGTATACTGCTGTGAGGGAGAGAGAGACAGATACAGTTATAGCTAGTATACTGCTGTCAGAGAGAGAGAGAGACAGATACAGCTAGTATACTGCTGTCAGAGAGAGAGAGTGAGACAGATACCGTTATAGCTAGTATACTGCTATCAGAGAGAGAGACAGATACAGTTATAGCTAGTATACTGCTGTCAGAGAGAGAGAGACAGATACAGCTATAGCTAGTATACTGTTGTCAGAGAGAGTTAGACAGATACAGCTATAGCTAGTATACTGCTGTCAGGGAGAGAGAGACAGATACAGCTATAGCTAGTATACTGCTGTCAGAGAGAGAGAGAGACAGATACAGCTATAGCTAGTATACTGCTGTCAGGGAGAGAGAGTGAGACAGATACAGCTATAGCTAGTATACTGCTGTCAGGGAGAGTGAGACAGATACAGTTATAGCTAGCATACTGCTGTCAGAGAGTGAGACAGATACAGCTATAGCTAGTATACTGCTGTCAGAGAGAGAGAGACAGATACAGCTATAGCTAGTATATTGCTGTCAGAGAGAGAGAGACAGATACAGCTAGTATACTGCTGTTAGAGAGAGAGAGAGAGAGACAGATACAGCTATAGCTAGTATACTGCTGTCAGAGAGAGAGAGACAGATACAGCTATAGCTATTATACTGCTGTCAGAGAGAGAGAGAGAGACAGATACAGTTATAGCTAGTATACTGCTGTCAGGGAGAGAGAGACAGATACAGTTAAAGCTAGTATACTGCTGTCAGAGAGAGTGAGACAGATACAGTTATAGCTAGTATACTGCTGTCAGTGAGAGTGAGACAGATACAGCTATAGCTAGTATACTGCTGTCAGGGAGAGAGAGACAGATACAGCTATAGCTAGTATACTGCTGTCAGAGAGAGAGAGACAGATACAGCTAGTATACTGCTGTTAGAGAGAGAGAGTGAGACAGATACAGCTATAGCTAGTATAATGCTGTCAGAGAGAGAGAGTGAGACAGATACAGCAATAGCTAGTATACTGCTGTCAGGGAGAGAGAGACAGATACAGTTATAGCTAGTATACTGCTGTCAGATAGAGAGTGAGACAGATACAGCAAAAGCTAGTATACTGCTGTCAGAGAGAGAGAGAGACAGATACAGCTATAGCTAGTATACTGCTGTCAGAGAGAGAGAGACAGATACAGCTATAGCTAGTATACTGCTGTCAGGGAGAGAGAGTGAGACAGATACAGCTATAGCTAGTATACTGCTGTGAGGGAGAGAGAGACAGATACAGTTATAGCTAGTATACTGCTGTCAGAGAGAGAGAGAGACAGATACAGCTAGTATACTGCTGTCAGAGAGAGAGAGTGAGACAGATACCGTTATAGCTAGTATACTGCTGTCAGAGAGAGAGACAGATACAGTTATAGCTAGTATACTTCTGTCAGAGAGAGAGAGACAGATACAGCTATAGCTAGTATACTGTTGTCAGAGAGAGTGAGACAGATACAGCTATAGCTAGTATACTGCTGTCAGGGAGAGAGAGACAGATACAGCTATAGCTAGTATACTGCTGTCAGAGAGAGAGAGACAGATACAGCTATAGCTAGTATACTGCTGTCAGGGAGAGAGAGTGAGACAGATACAGCTATAGCTAGTATACTGCTGTCAGGGAGAGTGAGACAGATACAGTTATAGCTAGTATACTGCTGTCAGAGAGTGAGACAGATACAGCTATAGCTAGTATACTGCTGTCAGAGAGAGAGAGACAGATACAGCTATAGCTAGTATACTGCTGTCAGAGAGAGAGAGACAGATACAGTTATAGCTAGTATACTGCTGTCAGAGAGAGAGCGTGAGACAGATACAGCTATAGCTAGTATACTGCTGTCAGAGAGAGAGAGAGACACATACAGTTATAGCTAGTATACTGCTGTCAGGGAGAGAGAGACAGATACAGCTATAGCTAGTATACTGCTGTCAGGGAGAGAGAGACAGATACAGCTATAGCTAGTATACTGCTGTCAGGGAGAGAGAGAGATACAGCTATAGCTAGTATACTGCTGTCAGAGAGAGAGAGACAGATACAGCTATAGCTAGTATACTGCTGTCAGAGAGAGAGAGACAGATACAGTTATAGCTAGTATACTGCTGTCAGGGAGAGAGAGACAGATACAGTTATAGCTAGTATACTGCTGTCAGAGAGAGAGAGTGAGACAGATACAGCTATAGCTAGTATACTGCTGTCAGAGAGAGAGAGTGAGACAGATACAGCTAGTATACTGCTGTCAGAGAGAGAGAGTGAGACAGATACAGTTATAGCTAGTATACTGCTGTCAGAGAGATAGAGAGAGTGAGACAGATACAGTTATAGCTAGTATACTGCTGTCAGAGAGAGAGAGTGAGACAGATACAGTTATATCTAGTATACTGCTGTCAGGGAGAGTGAGACAGATACAGTTATAGCTAGTATACTGCTGTCAGAGAGAGAGAGACAGATACAGCTATAGCTAGTATACTGCTGTCAGGAAGAGAGAGACAGATACAGCTATAGCTAGTATACTGCTGTCAGAGAGAGAGAGACAGATACAGCTATAGCTAGTATACTGCTGTCAGAGAGAGAGAGACAGATACAGTTATAGCTAGTATACTGCTGTCAGGGAGAGAGAGTGAGACAGATACAGCTATAGCTAGTATACTGCTGTGAGGGAGAGAGAGACAGATACAGTTATAGCTAGTATACTGCTGTCAGAGAGAGAGAGAGACAGATACAGCTAGTATACTGCTGTCAGAGAGAGAGAGTGAGACAGATACCGTTATAGCTAGTATACTGCTATCAGAGAGAGAGACAGATACAGTTATAGCTAGTATACTGCTGTCAGAGAGAGAGAGACAGATACAGCTATAGCTAGTATACTGTTGTCAGAGAGAGTTAGACAGATACAGCTATAGCTAGTATACTGCTGTCAGGGAGAGAGAGACAGATACAGCTATAGCTAGTATACTGCTGTCAGAGAGAGAGAGAGACAGATACAGCTATAGCTAGTATACTGCTGTCAGGGAGAGAGAGTGAGACAGATACAGCTATAGCTAGTATACTGCTGTCAGGGAGAGTGAGACAGATACAGTTATAGCTAGCATACTGCTGTCAGAGAGTGAGACAGATACAGCTATAGCTAGTATACTGCTGTCAGAGAGAGAGAGACAGATACAGCTATAGCTAGTATATTGCTGTCAGAGAGAGAGAGACAGATACAGCTAGTATACTGCTGTTAGAGAGAGAGAGAGAGAGACAGATACAGCTATAGCTAGTATACTGCTGTCAGAGAGAGAGAGACAGATACAGCTATAGCTATTATACTGCTGTCAGAGAGAGAGAGAGAGACAGATACAGTTATAGCTAGTATACTGCTGTCAGGGAGAGAGAGACAGATACAGTTAAAGCTAGTATACTGCTGTCAGAGAGAGTGAGACAGATACAGTTATAGCTAGTATACTGCTGTCAGTGAGAGTGAGACAGATACAGCTATAGCTAGTATACTGCTGTCAGGGAGAGAGAGACAGATACAGCTATAGCTAGTATACTGCTGTCAGAGAGAGAGAGACAGATACAGCTAGTATACTGCTGTTAGAGAGAGAGAGTGAGACAGATACAGCTATAGCTAGTATAATGCTGTCAGAGAGAGAGAGTGAGACAGATACAGCAATAGCTAGTATACTGCTGTCAGGGAGAGAGAGACAGATACAGTTATAGCTAGTATACTGCTGTCAGATAGAGAGTGAGACAGATACAGCAAAAGCTAGTATACTGCTGTCAGAGAGAGAGAGAGACAGATACAGCTATAGCTAGTATACTGCTGTCAGAGAGAGAGAGACAGATACAGCTATAGATAGTATACTGCTGTCAGAGAGAGAGACAGATACAGTTATAGCTAGTATACTGCTGTCTGAGAGAGTGAGACAGTTATAGCTAGTATACTGCCGTCAGAGAGAGAGAGTGAGACAGATACTGCTATAGCTAGTATACTGCTGTCAGAGAGAGAGAGAGACAGTTATAGCTAGTATACTGCTGTCAGGGAGAGAGAGTGAGACAGATACTGCTATAGCTAGTATACTGCTGTCAGAGAGTGAGACAGATACAGCTATAGCTAGTATACTGCTGTCAGAGAGAGAGAGACAGATACAGCTAGTATACTGCTGTTAGAGAGAGAGAGTGAGACAGATACAGCTATAGCTAGTATACTGCTGTCAGAGAGAGAGCGTGAGACAGATACAGCTATAGCTAGTATACTGCTGTCAGAGAGTGAGACAGATACAGCTATAGCTAGTATACTGCTGTCAGAGAGTGAGACAGATACAGCTATAGGTAGTATACTGCTGTCAGGGAGAGAGAGACAGATACAGCTATAGCTAGTATACTGCTGTCACGGAGAGAGAGTGAGACAGATACAGCTAGTATACTGCTGTCAGGGAGAGAGAGTGAGACAGATACAGCTATAGCTAGTATACTGCTGTCAGGGAGAGAGTGAGACAG
The DNA here is from genome assembly GCF_965601325.2 of Salmo salar. NCBI lineage: Eukaryota > Metazoa > Chordata > Actinopteri > Salmoniformes > Salmonidae > Salmo > Salmo salar. Next base: position 108,540,254 of record NC_138304.1, read on the forward strand.
ATACAGCTATAGCTAGTATACTGCTGTCAGAGAGAGTGAGACAGATACAGTTATAGCTAGTATACTGCTGTCAGAGAGAGAGAGAGAGAGAGACAGATACAGCTATAGCTAGTACACTGCTGTCAGAGAGAGAGAGACAGATACAGTTATAGCTAGTATACTGCTGTCAGAGAGAGAGAGAGACAGATACAGCTATAGCTAGTATACTGCTGTCAGGGAGAGAGAGTGAGACAGATACAGCTATAGCTAGTATACTGCTGTCAGGGAGAGTGAGACAGATACAGTTATAGCTAGCATACTGCTGTCAGAGAGTGAGACAGATACAGCTATAGCTAGTATACTGCTGTCAGAGAGAGAGAGACAGATACAGCTATAGCTAGTATATTGCTGTCAGAGAGAGAGAGACAGATACAGCTAGTATACTGCTGTTAGAGAGAGAGAGAGAGAGACAGATACAGCTATAGCTAGTATACTGCTGTCAGAGAGAGAGAGACAGATACAGCTATAGCTATTATACTGCTGTCAGAGAGAGAGAGAGAGACAGATACAGTTATAGCTAGTATACTGCTGTCAGGGAGAGAGAGACAGATACAGTTAAAGCTAGTATACTGCTGTCAGAGAGAGTGAGACAGATACAGTTATAGCTAGTATACTGCTGTCAGTGAGAGTGAGACAGATACAGCTATAGCTAGTATACTGCTGTCAGGGAGAGAGAGACAGATACAGCTATAGCTAGTATACTGCTGTCAGAGAGAGAGAGACAGATACAGCTAGTATACTGCTGTTAGAGAGAGAGAGTGAGACAGATACAGCTATAGCTAGTATAATGCTGTCAGAGAGAGAGAGTGAGACAGATACAGCAATAGCTAGTATACTGCTGTCAGGGAGAGAGAGACAGATACAGTTATAGCTAGTATACTGCTGTCAGATAGAGAGTGAGACAGATACAGCAAAAGCTAGTATACTGCTGTCAGAGAGAGAGAGAGACAGATACAGCTATAGCTAGTATACTGCTGTCAGAGAGAGAGAGACAGATACAGCTATAGATAGTATACTGCTGTCAGAGAGAGAGACAGATACAGTTATAGCTAGTATACTGCTGTCTGAGAGAGTGAGACAGTTATAGCTAGTATACTGCCGTCAGAGAGAGAGAGTGAGACAGATACTGCTATAGCTAGTATACTGCTGTCAGAGAGAGAGAGAGACAGTTATAGCTAGTATACTGCTGTCAGGGAGAGAGAGTGAGACAGATACTGCTATAGCTAGTATACTGCTGTCAGAGAGTGAGACAGATACAGCTATAGCTAGTATACTGCTGTCAGAGAGAGAGAGACAAATACAGCTAGTATACTGCTGTTAGAGAGAGAGAGTGAGACAGATACAGCTATAGCTAGTATACTGCTGTCAGAGAGAGAGCGTGAGACAGATACAGCTATAGCTAGTATACTGCTGTCAGAGAGTGAGACAGATACAGCTATAGCTAGTATACTGCTGTCAGAGAGTGAGACAGATACAGCTATAGGTAGTATACTGCTGTCAGGGAGAGAGAGACAGATACAGCTATAGCTAGTATACTGCTGTCACGGAGAGAGAGTGAGACAGATACAGCTAGTATACTGCTGTCAGGGAGAGAGAGTGAGACAGATACAGCTATAGCTAGTATACTGCTGTCAGGGAGAGAGTGAGACAGATACAGCTATAGCTAGTATACTGCTGTCAGAGAGAGTGAGACAGATACAGTTATAGCTAGTATACTGCTGTCAGAGAGAGAGAGAGAGAGAGACAGATACAGCTATAGCTAGTACACTGCTGTCAGAGAGAGAGAGACAGATACAGTTATAGCTAGTATACTGCTGTCAGAGAGAGAGACAGATACAGCTATAGCTAGTATACTGCTGTCAGAGAGAGAGAGAGAGACAGATACAGCTATAGCTAGTATACTGCTGTCAGAGAGAGAGAGAGACAGATACAGCTATAGCTAGTATACTGCTGTCAGGGAGAGAGAGACAGATACAGCTATAGCTAGTATACTGCTGTCAGAGAGAGAGAGACAGATACAGCTATAGCTAGTATACTGCTGTCAGGGAGAGAGAGAGAGACAGATACAGCTATAGCTAGTATACTGCTGTCAGAGAGAGTGAGACAGATACAGCTATAGCTAGTATACTGCTGTCAGGGAGAGAGAGTTACACAGATACAGCTATAGCTAGTATACTGCTGTCAGAGAGAGAGTGAGACAGATACAGCTATAGCTAGTATACTGCTGTCAGAGAGAGAGAGAGAGACAGATACATCTATAGCTAGTATACTGCTGTCAGAGAGAGTGAGACAGATACAGCTATAGCTAGTATACTGCTGTCAGAGATAGAGACAGATACAGCTATAGCTAGTATACTGCTGTCAGGGAGAGAGAGTGAGACAGATACAGTTATAGCTAGTATACTGCTGTCAGGGAGAGAGAGTGAGACAGATACAGTTATAGCTAGTATACTGCTGTCAGGGAGAGAGAGTGAGACAGATACAGCTATAGCTAGTATACTGCTGTCAGAGAGAGAGAGAGAGACAGATACAGCTATAGCTAGTATACTGCTGTCAGAGAGAGTGAGACAGATACAGCTATAGCTAGTATACTGCTGTCAGAGAGAGAGACAGATACAGCTAGTATACTGCTGTCAGAGAGAGTGAGACAGATACAGTTATAGCTAGTATACTGCTGTCAGAGAGAGAGAGAGAGAGAGAGAGAGACAGATACAGCTATAGCAAGTATACTGCTGTCAGAGAGAGAGAGACAGATACAGTTATAGCTAGTATACTGCTGTCAGAGAGACAGATACAGCTATAGCTAGTATACTGCTGTCAGAGAGAGAGAGACAGATAGAGCTATAGCTAGTATACTGCTGTCAGAGAGAGAGACAGATACAGCTATAGCTAGTATACTGCTGTCAGAGAGTGAGACAGATACAGCTATAGCTAGTATACTGCTGTCAGGGAGAGAGAGACAGATACAGCTATAGCTAGTATACTGCTGTCACGGAGAGAGAGTGAGACAGATACAGCTAGTATACTGCTGTCAGGGAGAGAGAGTGAGACAGATACAGCTATAGCTAGTATACTGCTGTCAGGGAGAGAGTGAGACAGATACAGCTATAGCTAGTATACTGCTGTCAGAGAGAGTGAGACAGATACAGTTATAGCTAGTATACTGCTGTCAGAGAGAGAGAGAGAGAGAGACAGATACAGCTATAGCTAGTACACTGCTGTCAGAGAGAGAGAGACAGATACAGTTATAGCTAGTATACTGCTGTCAGAGAGAGAGACAGATACAGCTATAGCTAGTATACTGCTGTCAGAGAGAGAGAGAGAGACAGATACAGCTATAGCTAGTATACTGCTGTCAGAGAGAGAGAGAGACAGATACAGCTATAGCTAGTATACTGCTGTCAGGGAGAGAGAGACAGATACAGCTATAGCTAGTATACTGCTGTCAGAGAGAGAGAGACAGATACAGCTATAGCTAGTATACTGCTGTCAGGGAGAGAGAGAGAGACAGATACAGCTATAGCTAGTATACTGCTGTCAGAGAGAGTGAGACAGATACAGCTATAGCTAGTATACTGCTGTCAGGGAGAGAGAGTTAGACAGATACAGCTATAGCTAGTATACTGCTGTCAGAGAGAGAGTGAGACAGATACAGCTATAGCTAGTATACTGCTGTCAGAGAGAGAGAGAGAGACAGATACAGCTATAGCTAGTATACTGCTGTCAGAGAGAGTGAGACAGATACAGCTATAGCTAGTATACTGCTGTCAGAGATAGAGACAGATACAGCTATAGCTAGTATACTGCTGTCAGGGAGAGAGAGTGAGACAGATACAGTTATAGCTAGTATACTGCTGTCAGGGAGAGAGAGTGAGACAGATACAGTTATAGCTAGTATACTGCTGTCAGGGAGAGAGAGTGAGACAGATACAGCTATAGCTAGTATACTGCTGTCAGAGAGAGAGAGAGAGACAGATACAGCTATAGCTAGTATACTGCTGTCAGAGAGAGTGAGACAGATACAGCTATAGCTAGTATACTGCTGTCAGAGAGAGAGACAGATACAGCTAGTATACTGCTGTCAGAGAGAGTGAGACAGATACAGTTATAGCTAGTATACTGCTGTCAGAGAGAGAGAGAGAGAGAGAGAGAGACAGATACAGCTATAGCTAGTATACTGCTGTCAGAGAGAGAGAGACAGATACAGTTATAGCTAGTATACTGCTGTCAGAGAGACAGATACAGCTATAGCTAGTATACTGCTGTCAGAGAGAGAGAGACAGATAGAGCTATAGCTAGTATACTGCTGTCAGAGAGAGAGACAGATACAGCTATAGCTAGTATATTGCTGTCAGAGAGAGAGACAGATACAGCTATAGCTAGTATACTGCTGTCAGGGAGAGAGAGAGAGACAGATACAGCTATAGCTAGTATACTGCTGTCAGAGAGAGAGAGACAGATACAGCTATAGCTAGTATACTGCTGTCAGAGAGAGAGAGACAGATACAGCTATAGCTAGTATACTGCTGTCAGAGAGAGTGAGACAGATACAGCTATAGCTAGTATACTGCTGTCAGACAGAGAGAGACAGATACAGCTATAGCTAGTATACTGCTGTCAGAGAGAGAGAGACAGATACAGCTATAGCTAGTATACTGCTGTCAGAGAGAGAGTGAAACAGATACATTTATAGCTAGTATACTGCTGTCAGAGAGAGAGAGAGACAGATTAAGCTATAGCTAGTATACTGCTGTCAGAGAGAGTGAGACAGATACAGTTATAGCTAGTATACTGCTGTCAGAGAGAGAGAGTGAGACAGATACAGCTATAGCTAGTATACTGCTGTCAGGGAGAGAGAGACAGATACAGCTATAGCTAGTATACTGCTGTCACGGAGAGAGAGTGAGACAGATACAGCTAGTATACTGCTGTCAGGGAGAGAGAGTGAGACAGATACAGCTATAGCTAGTATACTGCTGTCAGAGAGAGTGAGACAGATACAGTTATAGCTAGTATACTGCTGTCAGAGAGAAAGAGAGAGAGAGACAGATACAGCAATAGCTAGTACACTGCTGTCAGAGAGAGAGAGACAGATACAGTTATAGCTAGTATACTGCTGTCAGAGAGAGAGACAGATACAGCTATAGCTAGTATACTGCTGTCAGAGAGAGAGAGAGAGACAGATACAGCTATAGCTAGTATACTGCTGTCAGAGAGAGAGAGAGAGAGATACAGCTATAGCTAGTATACTGCTGTCAGGGAGAGAGAGACAGATACAGCTATAGCTAGTATACTGCTGTCAGAGAGAGAGAGACAGATACAGCTATAGCTAGTATACTGCTGTCAGGGAGAGAGAGAGAGACAGATACAGCTATAGCTAGTATACTGCTGTCAGAGAGAGTGAGACAGATACAGCTATAGCTAGTATACTGCTGTCAGGGAGAGAGAGTTAGACAGATACAGCTATAGCTAGTATACTGCTGTCAGAGAGAGAGTGAGACAGATACAGCTATAGCTAGTATACTGCTGTCAGAGAGAGAGAGAGAGACAGATACAGCTATAGCTAGTATACTGCTGTCAGAGAGAGTGAGACAGATACAGCTATAGCTAGTATACTGCTGTCGGAGATAGAGACAGATACAGCTATAGCTAGTATACTGCTGTCAGGGAGAGAGAGTGAGACAGATACAGTTATAGCTAGTATACTGCTGTCAGGGAGAGAGAGTGAGACAGATACAGTTATAGCTAGTATACTGCTGTCAGGGAGAGAGAGTGAGACAGATACAGCTATAGCTAGTATACTGCTGTCAGAGAGAGAGAGAGACAGATACAGTTATAGCTAGTATACTGCTGTCAGAGAGAGTGAGACAGATACAGCTATAGCTAGTATACTGCTGTCAGAGAGAGAGACAGATACAGCTAGTATACTGCTGTCAGAGAGAGTGAGACAGATACAGTTATAGCTAGTATACTGCTGTCAGAGAGAGAGAGAGACAGATACAGTTATAGCTAGTATACTGCTGTCAGAGAGAGAGACAGATACAGCTATAGCTAGTATACTGCTGTCAGAGAGAGAGAGACAGATACAGCTATAGCTAGTATACTGCTGTCAGAGAGAGAGAGTGAGACAGATACAGCTATAGCTAGGATACTGCTGTCAGAGAGAGAGACAGATACAGCTAGTATACTGCTGTCAGGGAGAGAGAGACAGATACAGCTATAGCTAGTATACTGCTGTCAGGGAGAGAGAGACAGATACAGCTATAGCTAGTATACTGCTGTCAGAGAGAGAGAGAGAGAGAGAGACAGATACAGCTATAGCTAGTATACTGCTGTCAGAGAGAGAGAGACAGATACAGCTATAGCTAGTATACTGCTGTCAGAGAGAGAGAGTGAGACAGTTATAGCTAGTATACTGCTGTCAGAGAGAGAGAGACAGATACAGCTAGTATACTGCTGTCAGAGAGACAGATACAGCTATAGCTAGTATACTGTTGTCAGAGAGAGAGAGACAGATAGAGCTATAGCTAGTATACTGCTGTCAGAGAGAGAGACAGATACAGCTATAGCTAGTATACTGCTGTCAGGGAGAGAGACAGATACAGCTATAGCTAGTATATTGCTGTCAGAGAGAGAGACAGATACAGCTATAGCTAGTATACTGCTGTCAGAGAGAGAGAGACAGATACAGCTAGTATACTGCTGTCAGAGAGACAGATACAGCTATAGCTAGTATACTGCTGTCAGAGAGAGAGAGACAGATAGAGCTATAGCTAGTATACTGCTGTCAGAGAGAGAGACAGATACAGCTATAGCTAGTATACTGCTGTCAGGGAGAGAGACAGATACAGCTATAGCTAGTATATTGCTGTCAGAGAGAGAGACAGATACAGCTATAGCTAGTATACTGCTGTCAGAGAGAGAGAGACAGATACAGCTATAGCTAGTATACTGCTGTCAGAGAGAGAGAGTGAGACAGATACAGCTAGTATACTGCTGTCAGAGAGAGAGAGTGAGACAGATACAGTTATAGCTAGTATACTGCTGTCAGAGAGATAGAGAGAGTGAGACAGATACAATTATATCTAGTATACTGCTGTCGGGGAGAGTGAGACAGATACAGTTATAGCTAGTATACTGCTGTCAGAGAGAGAGAGACAGATACAGCTATAGCTAGTATACTGCTGTCAGAGAGAGAGAGACAGATACAGCTATAGCTAGTATACTGCTGTCAGAGAGAGAGACAGATACAGCTATAGCTAGTATACTGCTGTCAGAGAGAGAGAGAGAGACAGATACAGCTATAGCTAGTATACTGCTGTCAGAGAGAGAGACAGATACAGCTATAGCTAGTATACTGCTGTCAGAGAGAGAGACAGATACAGCTATAGCTAGTATACTGCTGTGAGGGAGAGAGAGACAGATACAGTTATAGCTAGTATACTGCTGTCAGAGAGAGAGAGAGACAGATACAGCTAGTATACTGCTGTCAGAGAGAGAGAGTGAGACAGATACCGTTATAGCTAGTATACTGCTGTCAGAGAGAGAGACAGATACAGTTATAGCTAGTATACTGCTGTCAGAGAGAGAGAGACAGATACAGCTATAGCTAGTATACTGTTGTCAGAGAGAGTGAGACAGATACAGCTATAGCTAGTATACTGCTGTCAGGGAGAGAGAGACAGATACAGCTATAGCTAGTATACTGCTGTCAGAGAGAGAGAGACAGATACAGCTATAGCTAGTATACTGCTGTCAGGGAGAGAGAGTGAGACAGATACAGCTATAGCTAGTATACTGCTGTCAGGGAGAGTGAGACAGATACAGTTATAGCTAGTATACTGCTGTCAGAGAGTGAGACAGATACAGCTATAGCTAGTATACTGCTGTCAGAGAGAGAGAGACAGATACAGCTATAGCTAGTATACTGCTGTCAGAGAGAGAGACAGATACAGTTATAGCTAGTATACTGCTGTCAGAGAGAGAGCGTGAGACAGATACAGCTATAGCTAGTATACTGCTGTCAGAGAGAGAGAGAGACACATACAGTTATAGCTAGTATACTGCTGTCAGGGAGAGAGAGACAGATACAGCTATAGCTAGTATACTGCTGTCAGGGAGAGAGAGACAGATACAGCTATAGCTAGTATACTGCTGTCAAGGAGAGAGAGAGATACAGCTATAGCTAGTATACTGCTGTCAGAGAGAGAGAGACAGATACAGCTATAGCTAGTATACTGCTGTCAGATAGAGAGAGACAGATACAGTTATAGCTAGTATACTGCTGTCAGGGAGAGAGAGTGAGACAGATACAGTTATAGCTAGTATACTGCTGTCAGGGAGAGAGAGACAGATACAGTTATAGCTAGTATACTGCTGTCAGAGAGAGAGAGTGAGACAGATACAGCTATAGCTAGTATACTGCTGTCAGAGAGAGAGATTGAGACAGATACAGCTAGTATACTGCTGTCAGAGAGAGAGAGTGAGACAGATACAGTTATAGCTAGTATACTGCTGTCAGAGAGATAGAGAGAGTGAGACAGATACAGTTATAGCTAGTATACTGCTGTCAGAGAGAGAGAGTGAGACAGATACAGTTATATCTAGTATACTGCTGTCAGGGAGAGTGAGACAGATACAGTTATAGCTAGTATACTGCTGTCAGAGAGAGAGAGACAGATACAGCTATAGCTAGTATACTGCTGTCAGGAAGAGAGAGACAGATACAGCTATAGCTAGTATACTGCTGTCAGAGAGAGAGAGAGACAGATACAGCTATAGCTAGTATACTGCTGTCAGAGAGAGAGAGACAGATACAGTTATAGCTAGTATACTGCTGTCAGAGAGAGAGAGTGAGACAGATACAGTTATAGCTAGTATACTGCTGTCAGAGAGATAGAGAGAGTGAGACAGATACAGTTATAGCTAGTATACTGCTGTCAGGGAGAGTGAGACAGATACAGTTATAGCTAGTATACTGCTGTCAGAGAGAGAGAGACAGATACAGCTATAGCTAGTATACTGCTGTCAGGAAGAGAGAGACAGATACAGCTATAGCTAGTATACTGCTGTCAGGGAGAGAGAGAGACAGATACAGCTATAGCTAGTATACTGCTGTCAGAGAGAGAGAGACAGATACAGCTATAGCTAGTATACTGCTGTCAGAGAGAGAGAGACAGATACAGCTATAGCTAGTATACTGCTGTCAGAGAGAGAGAGAGAGACAGATACAGCTATAGCTAGTATACTGCTGTCAGAGAGAGAGAGACAGATACAGCTATAGCTAGTATACTGCTGTCAGGGAGAGAGAGTGAGACAGATACAGCTATAGCTAGTATACTGCTGTGAGGGAGAGAGAGACAGATACAGTTATAGCTAGTATACTGCTGTCAGAGAGAGAGAGAGACAGATACAGCTAGTATACTGCTGTCAGAGAGAGAGAGTGAGACAGATACCGTTATAGCTAGTATACTGCTGTCAGAGAGAGAGACAGATACAGTTATAGCTAGTATACTGCTGTCAGAGAGAGAGAGACAGATACAGCTATAGCTAGTATACTGTTGTCAGAGAGAGTGAGACAGATACAGCTATAGCTAGTATACTGCTGTCAGGGAGAGAGAGACAGATACAGCTATAGCTAGTATACTGCTGTCAGAGAGAGAGAGACAGATACAGCTATAGCTAGTATACTGCTGTCAGGGAGAGAGAGTGAGACAGATACAGCTATAGCTAGTATACTGCTGTCAGGGAGAGTGAGACAGATACAGTTATAGCTAGTATACTGCTGTCAGAGAGTGAGACAGATACAGCTATAGCTAGTATACTGCTGTCAGAGAGAGAGAGACAGATACAGCTATAGCTAGTATACTGTTGTCAGAGAGAGTGAGACAGATACAGCTATAGCTAGTATACTGCTGTCAGAGAGAGAGACAGATACAGTTATAGCTAGTATACTGCTGTCAGAGAGAGAGAGACAGATACAGCTATAGCTAGTATACTGTTGTCAGAGAGAGTGAGACAGATACAGCTATAGCTAGTATACTGCTGTCAGGGAGAGAGAGACAGATACAGCTATAGCTAGTATACTGCTGTCAGAGAGAGAGAGACAGATACAGCTATAGCTAGTATACTGCTGTCAGGGAGAGAGAGTGAGACAGATACAGCTATAGCTAGTATACTGCTGTCAGGGAGAGTGAGACAGATACAGTTATAGCTAGTATACTGCTGTCAGAGAGTGAGACAGATACAGCTATAGCTAGTATACTGCTGTCAGAGAGAGAGAGACAGATACAGCTATAGCTAGTATACTGCTGTCAGAGAGAGAGAGACAGATACAGTTATAGCTAGTATACTGCTGTCAGAGAGAGAGCGTGAGACAGATACAGCTATAGCTAGTATACTGCTGTCAGAGAGAGAGAGAGACACATACAGTTATAGCTAGTATACTGCTGTCAGGGAGAGAGAGACAGATACAGCTATAGCTAGTATACTGCTGTCAGGGAGAGAGAGACAGATACAGCTATAGCTAGTATACTGCTGTCAGGGAGAGAGAGAGATACAGCTATAGCTAGTATACTGCTGTCAGAGAGAGAGAGACAGATACAGCTATAGCTAGTATACTGCTGTCAGAGAGAGAGAGACAGATACAGTTATAGCTAGTATACTGCTGTCAGGGAGAGAGAGACAGATACAGTTATAGCTAGTATACTGCTGTCAGAGAGAGAGAGTGAGACAGATACAGCTATAGCTAGTATACTGCTGTCAGAGAGAGAGAGTGAGACAGATACAGCTAGTATACTGCTGTCAGAGAGAGAGAGTGAGACAGATACAGTTATAGCTAGTATACTGCTGTCAGAGAGATAGAGAGAGTGAGACAGATACAGTTATATCTAGTATACTGCTGTCAGGGAGAGTGAGACAGATACAGTTATAGCTAGTATACTGCTGTCAGAGAGAGAGAGACAGATACAGCTATAGCTAGTATACTGCTGTCAGAGAGAGAGAGAGACAGATACAGCTATAGCTAGTATACTGCTGTCAGAGAGAGAGAGAGACAGATACAGCTATAGCTAGTATACTGCTGTCAGGGAGAGAGAGTGAGACAGATACAGCTATAGCTAGTATACTGCTGTCAGGGAGAGTGAGACAGATACAGTTATAGCTAGCATACTGCTGTCAGAGAGTGAGACAGATACAGCTATAGCTAGTATACTGCTGTCAGAGAGAGAGAGACAGATACAGCTATAGCTAGTATATTGCTGTCAGAGAGAGAGAGACAGATACAGCTAGTATACTGCTGTTAGAGAGAGAGAGAGAGAGACAGATACAGCTATAGCTAGTATACTGCTGTAAGAGAGAGAGAGACAGATACAGCTATAGCTATTATACTGCTGTCAGAGAGAGAGAGAGAGACAGATACAGTTATAGCTAGTATACTGCTGTCAGGGAGAGAGAGACAGATACAGTTAAAGCTAGTATACTGCTGTCAGAGAGAGTGAGACAGATACAGTTATAGCTAGTATACTGCTGTCAGTGAGAGTGAGACAGATACAGCTATAGCTAGTATACTGCTGTCAGGGAGAGAGAGACAGATACAGCTATAGCTAGTATACTGCTGTCAGAGAGAGAGAGACAGATACAGCTAGTATACTGCTGTTAGAGAGAGAGAGTGAGACAGATACAGCTATAGCTAGTATAATGCTGTCAGAGAGAGAGAGTGAGACAGATACAGCAATAGCTAGTATACTGCTGTCAGGGAGAGAGAGACAGATACAGTTATAGCTAGTATACTGCTGTCAGATAGAGAGTGAGACAGATACAGCAAAAGCTAGTATACTGCTGTCAGAGAGAGAGAGAGACAGATACAGCTATAGCTAGTATACTGCTGTCAGAGAGAGAGAGACAGATACAGCTATAGATAGTATACTGCTGTCAGAGAGAGAGAGAGAGAGACAGATACAGCTAGAGCTAGTATACTGCTGTCAGAGAGAGAGACAGATACAGTTATAGCTAGTATACTGCTGTCTGAGAGAGTGAGACAGTTATAGCTAGTATACTGCCGTCAGAGAGAGAGAGTGAGACAGATACTGCTATAGCTAGTATACTGCTGTCAGAGAGAGAGAGAGACAGTTATAGCTAGTATACTGCTGTCAGGGAGAGAGAGTGAGACAGATACTGCTATAGCTAGTATACTGCTGTCAGAGAGTGAGACAGATACAGCTATAGCTAGTATACTGCTGTCAGAGAGAGAGAGACAGATACAGCTAGTATACTGCTGTTAGAGAGAGAGAGTGAGACAGATACAGCTATAGCTAGTATACTGCTGTCAGAGAGAGAGCGTGAGACAGATACAGCTATAGCTAGTATACTGCTGTCAGAGAGTGAGACAGATACAGCTATAGCTAGTATACTGCTGTCAGAGAGTGAGACAGATACAGCTATAGCTAGTATACTGCTGTCAGGGAGAGAGAGACAGATACAGCTATAGCTAGTATACTGCTGTCACGGAGAGAGAGTGAGACAGATACAGCTAGTATACTGCTGTCAGGGAGAGAGAGTGAGACAGATACAGCTATAGCTAGTATACTGCTGTCAGGGAGAGAGTGAGACAGATACAGCTATAGCTAGTATACTGCTGTCAGAGAGAGTGAGACAGATACAGTTATAGCTAGTATACTGCTGTCAGAGAGAGAGAGAGAGAGAGACAGATACAGCTATAGCTAGTACACTGCTGTCAGAGAGAGAGAGACAGATACAGTTATAGCTAGTATACTGCTGTCAGAGAGAGAGACAGATACAGCTATAGCTAGTATACTGCTGTCAGAGAGAGAGAGAGAGACAGATACAGCTATAGCTAGTATACTGCTGTCAGAGAGAGAGAGAGACAGATACAGCTATAGCTAGTATACTGCTGTCAGGGAGAGAGAGACAGATACAGCTATAGCTAGTATACTGCTGTCAGAGAGAGAGAGACAGATACAGCTATAGCTAGTATACTGCTGTCAGGGAGAGAGAGAGAGACAGATACAGCTATAGCTAGTATACTGCTGTCAGAGAGAGTGAGACAGATACAGCTATAGCTAGTATACTGCTGTCAGGGAGAGAGAGTTAGACAGATACAGCTATAGCTAGTATACTGCTGTCAGAGAGAGAGTGAGACAGATACAGCTATAGCTAGTATACTGCTGTCAGAGAGAGAGAGAGAGACAGATACAGCTATAGCTAGTATACTGCTGTCAGAGAGAGTGAGACAGATACAGCTATAGCTAGTATACTGCTGTCAGAGATAGAGACAGATACAGCTATAGCTAGTATACTGCTGTCAGGGAGAGAGAGTGAGACAGATACAGTTATAGCTAGTATACTGCTGTCAGGGAGAGAGAGTGAGACAGATACAGTTATAGCTAGTATACTGCTGTCAGGGAGAGAGAGTGAGACAGATACAGCTATAGCTAGTATACTGCTGTCAGAGAGAGAGAGAGAGACAGATACAGCTATAGCTAGTATACTGCTGTCAGAGAGAGTGAGACAGATACAGCTATAGCTAGTATACTGCTGTCAGAGAGAGAGACAGATACAGCTAGTATACTGCTGTCAGAGAGAGTGAGACAGATACAGTTATAGCTAGTATATTGCTGTCAGAGAGAGAGACAGATACAGCTATAGCTAGTATACTGCTGTCAGGGAGAGAGACAGATACAGCTAGTATACTGCTGTCAGGGAGAGAGACAGATACAGCTATAGCTAGTATATTGCTGTCAGAGAGAGAGACAGATACAGCTATAGCTAGTATACTGCTGTCGTGGAGAGAGAGAGAGACAGATACAGCTATAGCTAGTATACTGCTGTCAGAGAGAGAGAGACAGATACAGCTATAGCTAGTATACTGCTGTCAGAGAGAGAGAGACAGATACAGCTATAGCTAGTATACTGCTGTCAGAGAGAGTGAGACAGATACAGCTATAGCTAGTATACTGCTGTCAGACAGAGAGAGACAGATACAGCTATAGCTAGTATACTGCTGTCAGAGAGAGAGAGACAGATACAGCTATAGCTAGTATACTGCTTTCAGAGAGAGAGTGAAACAGATACATTTATAGCTAGTATACTGCTGTCAGAGAGAGAGAGACAGATTAAGCTATAGCTAGTATACTGCTGTCAGAGAGAGTGAGACAGATACAGTTATAGCTAGTATACTGCTGTCAGAGAGAGAGAGTGAGACAGATACAGCTATAGCTAGTATACTGCTGTCAGGGAGAGAGAGACAGATACAGCTATAGCTAGTATACTGCTGTCACGGAGAGAGAGTGAGACAGATACAGCTAGTATACTGCTGTCAGGGAGAGAGAGTGAGACAGATACAGCTATAGCTAGTATACTGCTGTCAGGGAGAGATTGAGACAGATACAGCTATAGCTAGTATACTGCTGTCAGAGAGAGTGAGACAGATACAGTTATAGCTAGTATACTGCTGTCAGAGAGAGAGAGAGAGAGAGACAGATACAGCTATAGCTAGTACACTGCTGTCAGAGAGAGAGAGACAGATACAGTTATAGCTAGTATACTGCTGTCAGAGAGAGAGACAGATACAGCTATAGCTAGTATACTGCTGTCAGAGAGAGAGAGAGAGACAGATACAGCTATAGCTAGTATACTGCTGTCAGGGAGAGAGAGAGAGACAGATACAGCTATAGCTAGTATACTGCTGTCAGAGAGAGTGAGACAGATACAGCTATAGCTAGTATACTGCTGTCAGAGAGAGAGAGAGAGACAGATACAGCTATAGCTAGTATATTGCTGTCAGAGAGAGAGACAGATACAGCTATAGCTAGTATACTGCTGTCAGAGAGAGAGAGAGAGACAGATACAGCTATAGCTAGTATATTGCTGTCAGAGAGAGAGACAGATACAGCTATAGCTAGTATACTGCTGTCAGAGAGAGAGAGAGAGACAGATACAGCTATAGCTAGTATACTGCTGTCAGAGAGAGAGAGACAGATACAGCTAGTATACTGCTGTTAGAGAGAGAGAGTGAGACAGATACAGCTATAGCTAGTATAATGCTGTCAGAGAGAGAGAGTGAGACAGATACAGCAATAGCTAGTATACTGCTGTCAGGGAGAGAGAGACAGATACAGTTATAGCTAGTATACTGCTGTCAGATAGAGAGTGAGACAGATACAGCAAAAGCTAGTATACTGCTGTCAGAGAGAGAGAGAGACAGATACAGCTATAGCTAGTATACTGCTGTCAGAGAGAGAGAGACAGATACAGCTATAGATAGTATACTGCTGTCAGAGAGAGAGAGAGAGAGACAGATACAGCTAGAGCTAGTATACTGCTGTCAGAGAGAGAGACAGATACAGTTATAGCTAGTATACTGCTGTCTGAGAGAGTGAGACAGTTATAGCTAGTATACTGCCGTCAGAGAGAGAGAGTGAGACAGATACTGCTATAGCTAGTATACTGCTGTCAGAGAGAGAGAGAGACAGTTATAGCTAGTATACTGCTGTCAGGGAGAGAGAGTGAGACAGATACTGCTATAGCTAGTATACTGCTGTCAGAGAGTGAGACAGATACAGCTATAGCTAGTATACTGCTGTCAGAGAGAGAGAGACAGATACAGCTAGTATACTGCTGTTAGAGAGAGAGAGTGAGACAGATACAGCTATAGCTAGTATACTGCTGTCAGAGAGAGAGCGTGAGACAGATACAGCTATAGCTAGTATACTGCTGTCAGAGAGTGAGACAGATACAGCTATAGCTAGTATACTGCTGTCAGAGAGTGAGACAGATACAGCTATAGCTAGTATACTGCTGTCAGGGAGAGAGAGACAGATACAGCTATAGCTAGTATACTGCTGTCACGGAGAGAGAGTGAGACAGATACAGCTAGTATACTGCTGTCAGGGAGAGAGAGTGAGACAGATACAGCTATAGCTAGTATACTGCTGTCAGGGAGAGAGTGAGACAGATACAGCTATAGCTAGTATACTGCTGTCAGAGAGAGTGAGACAGATACAGTTATAGCTAGTATACTGCTGTCAGAGAGAGAGAGAGAGAGAGACAGATACAGCTATAGCTAGTACACTGCTGTCAGAGAGAGAGAGACAGATACAGTTATAGCTAGTATACTGCTGTCAGAGAGAGAGACAGATACAGCTATAGCTAGTATACTGCTGTCAGAGAGAGAGAGAGAGACAGATACAGCTATAGCTAGTATACTGCTGTCAGAGAGAGAGAGAGACAGATACAGCTATAGCTAGTATACTGCTGTCAGGGAGAGAGAGACAGATACAGCTATAGCTAGTATACTGCTGTCAGAGAGAGAGAGACAGATACAGCTATAGCTAGTATACTGCTGTCAGGGAGAGAGAGAGAGACAGATACAGCTATAGCTAGTATACTGCTGTCAGAGAGAGTGAGACAGATACAGCTATAGCTAGTATACTGCTGTCAGGGAGAGAGAGTTAGACAGATACAGCTATAGCTAGTATACTGCTGTCAGAGAGAGAGTGAGACAGATACAGCTATAGCTAGTATACTGCTGTCAGAGAGAGAGAGAGAGACAGATACAGCTATAGCTAGTATACTGCTGTCAGAGAGAGTGAGACAGATACAGCTATAGCTAGTATACTGCTGTCAGAGATAGAGACAGATACAGCTATAGCTAGTATACTGCTGTCAGGGAGAGAGAGTGAGACAGATACAGTTATAGCTAGTATACTGCTGTCAGGGAGAGAGAGTGAGACAGATACAGTTATAGCTAGTATACTGCTGTCAGGGAGAGAGAGTGAGACAGATACAGCTATAGCTAGTATACTGCTGTCAGAGAGAGAGAGAGAGACAGATACAGCTATAGCTAGTATACTGCTGTCAGAGAGAGTGAGACAGATACAGCTATAGCTAGTATACTGCTGTCAGAGAGAGAGACAGATACAGCTAGTATACTGCTGTCAGAGAGAGTGAGACAGATACAGTTATAGCTAGTATATTGCTGTCAGAGAGAGAGACAGATACAGCTATAGCTAGTATACTGCTGTCAGGGAGAGAGACAGATACAGCTAGTATACTGCTGTCAGGGAGAGAGACAGATACAGCTATAGCTAGTATATTGCTGTCAGAGAGAGAGACAGATACAGCTATAGCTAGTATACTGCTGTCGTGGAGAGAGAGAGAGACAGATACAGCTATAGCTAGTATACTGCTGTCAGAGAGAGAGAGACAGATACAGCTATAGCTAGTATACTGCTGTCAGAGAGAGAGAGACAGATACAGCTATAGCTAGTATACTGCTGTCAGAGAGAGTGAGACAGATACAGCTATAGCTAGTATACTGCTGTCAGACAGAGAGAGACAGATACAGCTATAGCTAGTATACTGCTGTCAGAGAGAGAGAGACAGATACAGCTATAGCTAGTATACTGCTTTCAGAGAGAGAGTGAAACAGATACATTTATAGCTAGTATACTGCTGTCAGAGAGAGAGAGACAGATTAAGCTATAGCTAGTATACTGCTGTCAGAGAGAGTGAGACAGATACAGTTATAGCTAGTATACTGCTGTCAGAGAGAGAGAGTGAGACAGATACAGCTATAGCTAGTATACTGCTGTCAGGGAGAGAGAGACAGATACAGCTATAGCTAGTATACTGCTGTCACGGAGAGAGAGTGAGACAGATACAGCTAGTATACTGCTGTCAGGGAGAGAGAGTGAGACAGATACAGCTATAGCTAGTATACTGCTGTCAGGGAGAGATTGAGACAGATACAGCTATAGCTAGTATACTGCTGTCAGAGAGAGTGAGACAGATACAGTTATAGCTAGTATACTGCTGTCAGAGAGAGAGAGAGAGAGAGACAGATACAGCTATAGCTAGTACACTGCTGTCAGAGAGAGAGAGACAGATACAGTTATAGCTAGTATACTGCTGTCAGAGAGAGAGACAGATACAGCTATAGCTAGTATACTGCTGTCAGAGAGAGAGAGAGAGACAGATACAGCTATAGCTAGTATACTGCTGTCAGGGAGAGAGAGAGAGACAGATACAGCTATAGCTAGTATACTGCTGTCAGAGAGAGTGAGACAGATACAGCTATAGCTAGTATACTGCTGTCAGAGAGAGAGAGAGAGACAGATACAGCTATAGCTAGTATATTGCTGTCAGAGAGAGAGACAGATACAGCTATAGCTAGTATACTGCTGTCAGAGAGAGAGAGAGAGACAGATACAGCTATAGCTAGTATATTGCTGTCAGAGAGAGAGACAGATACAGCTATAGCTAGTATACTGCTGTCAGAGAGAGTGAGACAGATACAGCTATAGCTAGTATACTGCTGTCAGGGAGAGAGAGTTAGACAGATACAGCTATAGCTAGTATACTGCTGTCAGAGAGAGAGTGAGACAGATACAGCTATAGCTAGTATACTGCTGTCAGAGAGAGAGAGAGAGACAGATACAGCTATAGCTAGTATACTGCTGTCAGAGAGAGTGAGACAGATACAGCTATAGCTTGTATACTGCTGTCAGAGATAGAGACAGATACAGCTATAGCTAGTATACTGCTGTCTGGGAGAGAGAGTGAGACAGATACAGTTATAGCTAGTATACTGCTGTCAGGGAGAGAGAGTGAGACAGATACAGTTATAGCTAGTATACTGCTGTCAGGGAGAGAGAGTGAGACAGATACAGCTATAGCTAGTATACTGCTGTCAGAGAGAGAGAGAGACAGATACAGTTATAGCTAGTATACTGCTGTCAGAGAGAGTGAGACAGATACAGCTATAGCTAGTATACTGCTGTCAGAGAGAGAGACAGATACAGCTAGTATACTGCTGTCAGAGAGAGTGAGACAGATACAGTTATAGCTAGTATACTGCTGTCAGAGAGAGAGAGAGACAGATACAGTTATAGCTAGTATACTGCTGTCAGAGAGAGAGACAGATACAGCTATAGCTAGTATACTGCTGTCAGAGAGAGAGAGACAGATACAGCTATAGCTAGTATACTGCTGTCAGAGAGAGAGAGTGAGACAGATACAGCTATTGCTAGGATACTGCTGTCAGAGATAGAGACAGATACAGCTAGTATACTGCTGTCAGGGAGAGAGAGACAGATACAGCTATAGCTAGTATACTGCTGTCAGGGAGAGAGAGACAGATACAGCTATAGCTAGTATACTGCTGTCAGAGAGAGAGAGAGAGAGAGAGACAGATACAGCTATAGCTAGTATACTGCTGTCAGAGAGAGAGAGACAGATACAGCTATAGCTAGTATACTGCTGTCAGAGAGAGAGAGTGAGACAGTTATAGCTAGTATACTGCTGTCAGAGAGAGAGAGACAGATACAGCTAGTATACTGCTGTCAGAGAGACAGATACAGCTATAGCTAGTATACTGCTGTCAGAGAGAGAGAGACAGATAGAGCTATAGCTAGTATACTGCTGTCAGAGAGAGAGACAGATACAGCTATAGCTAGTATACTGCTGTCAGGGAGAGAGACAGATACAGCTATAGCTAGTACACTGCTGTCAGAGAGAGAGAGACAGATACAGTTATAGCTAGTATACTGCTGTCAGAGAGAGAGACAGATACAGCTATAGCTAGTATACTGCTGTCAGAGAGAGAGAGAGAGACAGATACAGCTATAGCTAGTATACTGCTGTCAGAGAGAGAGAGAGAGAGATACAGCTATAGCTAGTATACTGCTGTCAGGGAGAGAGAGACAGATACAGCTATAGCTAGTATACTGCTGTCAGAGAGAGAGAGACAGATACAGCTATAGCTAGTATACTGCTGTCAGGGAGAGAGAGAGAGACAGATAGAGCTATAGCTAGTATACTGCTGTCAGAGAGAGTGAGACAGATACAGCTATAGCTAGTATACTGCTGTCAGGGAGAGAGAGTTAGACAGATACAGCTATAGCTAGTATACTGCTGTCAGAGAGAGAGTGAGACAGATACAGCTATAGCTAGTATACTGCTGTCAGAGAGAGAGAGAGAGACAGATACAGCTATAGCTAGTATACTGCTGTCAGAGAGAGTGAGACAGATACAGCTATAGCTAGTATACTGCTGTCAGAGATAGAGACAGATACAGCTATAGCTAGTATACTGCTGTCAGAGAGAGTGAGACAGATACAGCTATAGCTAGTATACTGCTGTCAGGGAGAGAGAGTTAGACAGATACAGCTATAGCTAGTATACTGCTGTCAGAGAGAGAGTGAGACAGATACAGCTATAGCTAGTATACTGCTGTCAGAGAGAGAGAGAGAGACAGATACAGCTATAGCTAGTATACTGCTGTCAGAGAGAGTGAGACAGATACAGCTATAGCTAGTATACTGCTGTCAGAGATAGAGACAGATACAGCTATAGCTAGTATACTGCTGTCAGGGAGAGAGAGTGAGACAGATACAGTTATAGCTAGTATACTGCTGTCAGGGAGAGAGAGTGAGACAGATACAGTTATAGCTAGTATACTGCTGTCAGGGAGAGAGAGTGAGACAGATACAGCTATAGCTAGTATACTGCTGTCAGAGAGAGAGAGAGAGACAGATACAGCTATAGCTAGTATACTGCTGTCAGAGAGAGTGAGACAGATACAGCTATAGCTAGTATACTGCTGTCAGAGAGAGAGACAGATACAGCTAGTATACTGCTGTCAGAGAGAGTGAGACAGATACAGTTATAGCTAGTATATTGCTGTCAGAGAGAGAGACAGATACAGCTATAGCTAGTATACTGCTGTCAGGGAGAGAGACAGATACAGCTAGTATACTGCTGTCAGGGAGAGAGACAGATACAGCTATAGCTAGTATATTGCTGTCAGAGAGAGAGACAGATACAGCTATAGCTAGTATACTGCTGTCAGGGAGAGAGAGAGAGACAGATACAGCTATAGCTAGTATACTGCTGTCAGAGAGAGAGAGACAGATACAGCTATAGCTAGTATACTGCTGTCAGAGAGAGAGAGACAGATACAGCTATAGCTAGTATACTGCTGTCAGAGAGAGTGAGACAGATACAGCTATAGCTAGTATACTGCTGTCAGACAGAGAGAGACAGATACAGCTATAGCTAGTATACTGCTGTCAGAGAGAGAGAGACAGATACAGCTATAGCTAGTATACTGCTTTCAGAGAGAGAGTGAAACAGATACATTTATAGCTAGTATACTGCTGTCAGAGAGAGAGAGACAGATTAAGCTATAGCTAGTATACTGCTGTCAGAGAGAGTGAGACAGATACAGTTATAGCTAGTATACTGCTGTCAGAGAGAGAGAGTGAGACAGATACAGCTATAGCTAGTATACTGCTGTCAGGGAGAGAGAGACAGATACAGCTATAGCTAGTATACTGCTGTCACGGAGAGAGAGTGAGACAGATACAGCTAGTATACTGCTGTCAGGGAGAGAGAGTGAGACAGATACAGCTATAGCTAGTATACTGCTGTCAGGGAGAGATTGAGACAGATACAGCTATAGCTAGTATACTGCTGTCAGAGAGAGTGAGACAGATACAGTTATAGCTAGTATACTGCTGTCAGAGAGAGAGAGAGAGAGAGACAGATACAGCTATAGCTAGTACACTGCTGTCAGAGAGAGAGAGACAGATACAGTTATAGCTAGTATACTGCTGTCAGAGAGAGAGACAGATACAGCTATAGCTAGTATACTGCTGTCAGAGAGAGAGAGAGAGACAGATACAGCTATAGCTAGTATACTGCTGTCAGAGAGAGAGAGAGAGAGATACAGCTATAGCTAGTATACTGCTGTCAGGGAGAGAGAGACAGATACAGCTATAGCTAGTATACTGCTGTCAGAGAGAGAGAGACAGATACAGCTATAGCTAGTATACTGCTGTCAGGGAGAGAGAGAGAGACAGATACAGCTATAGCTAGTATACTGCTGTCAGAGAGAGTGAGACAGATACAGCTATAGCTAGTATACTGCTGTCAGGGAGAGAGAGTTAGACAGATACAGCTATAGCTAGTATACTGCTGTCAGAGAGAGAGTGAGACAGATACAGCTATAGCTAGTATACTGCTGTCAGAGAGAGAGAGAGAGACAGATACAGCTATAGCTAGTATACTGCTGTCAGAGAGAGTGAGACAGATACAGCTATAGCTTGTATACTGCTGTCAGAGATAGAGACAGATACAGCTATAGCTAGTATACTGCTGTCTGGGAGAGAGAGTGAGACAGATACAGTTATAGCTAGTATACTGCTGTCAGGGAGAGAGAGTGAGACAGATACAGTTATAGCTAGTATACTGCTGTCAGGGAGAGAGAGTGAGACAGATACAGCTATAGCTAGTATACTGCTGTCAGAGAGAGAGAGAGACAGATACAGTTATAGCTAGTATACTGCTGTCAGAGAGAGTGAGACAGATACAGCTATAGCTAGTATACTGCTGTCAGAGAGAGAGACAGATACAGCTAGTATACTGCTGTCAGAGAGAGTGAGACAGATACAGTTATAGCTAGTATACTGCTGTCAGAGAGAGAGAGAGACAGATACAGTTATAGCTAGTATACTGCTGTCAGAGAGAGAGACAGATACAGCTATAGCTAGTATACTGCTGTCAGAGAGAGAGAGACAGATACAGCTATAGCTAGTATACTGCTGTCAGAGAGAGAGAGTGAGACAGATACAGCTATTGCTAGGATACTGCTGTCAGAGATAGAGACAGATACAGCTAGTATACTGCTGTCAGGGAGAGAGAGACAGATACAGCTATAGCTAGTATACTGCTGTCAGGGAGAGAGAGACAGATACAGCTATAGCTAGTATACTGCTGTCAGAGAGAGAGAGAGAGAGAGAGACAGATACAGCTATAGCTAGTATACTGCTGTCAGAGAGAGAGAGACAGATACAGCTATAGCTAGTATACTGCTGTCAGAGAGAGAGAGTGAGACAGTTATAGCTAGTATACTGCTGTCAGAGAGAGAGAGACAGATACAGCTAGTATACTGCTGTCAGAGAGACAGATACAGCTATAGCTAGTATACTGCTGTCAGAGAGAGAGAGACAGATAGAGCTATAGCTAGTATACTGCTGTCAGAGAGAGAGACAGATACAGCTATAGCTAGTATACTGCTGTCAGGGAGAGAGACAGATACAGCTATAGCTAGTATATTGCTGTCAGAGAGAGAGACAGATACAGCTATAGCTAGTATACTGCTGTCAGAGAGAGAGAGACAGATACAGCTATAGCTAGTACACTGCTGTCAGAGAGAGAGAGACAGATACAGTTATAGCTAGTATACTGCTGTCAGAGAGAGAGACAGATACAGCTATAGCTAGTATACTGCTGTCAGAGAGAGAGAGAGAGACAGATACAGCTATAGCTAGTATACTGCTGTCAGAGAGAGAGAGAGAGAGATACAGCTATAGCTAGTATACTGCTGTCAGGGAGAGAGAGACAGATACAGCTATAGCTAGTATACTGCTGTCAGAGAGAGAGAGACAGATACAGCTATAGCTAGTATACTGCTGTCAGGGAGAGAGAGAGAGACAGATACAGCTATAGCTAGTATACTGCTGTCAGAGAGAGTGAGACAGATACAGCTATAGCTAGTATACTGCTGTCAGAGATAGAGACAGATACAGCTATAGCTAGTATACTGCTGTCAGGGAGAGAGAGTGAGACAGATACAGTTATAGCTAGTATACTGCTGTCAGGGAGAGAGAGTGAGACAGATACAGTTATAGCTAGTATACTGCTGTCAGGGAGAGAGAGTGAGACAGATACAGCTATAGCTAGTATACTGCTGTCAGAGAGAGAGAGAGACAGATACAGTTATAGCTAGTATACTGCTGTCAGAGAGAGTGAGACAGATACAGCTATAGCTAGTATACTGCTGTCAGAGAGAGAGACAGATACAGCTAGTATACTGCTGTCAGAGAGAGTGAGACAGATACAGTTATAGCTAGTATACTGCTGTCAGAGAGAGAGAGAGACAGATACAGTTATAGCTAGTATACTGCTGTCAGAGAGAGAGACAGATACAGCTATAGCTAGTATACTGCTGTCAGAGAGAGAGAGACAGATACAGCTATAGCTAGTATACTGCTGTCAGAGAGAGAGAGTGAGACAGATACAGCTATAGCTAGGATACTGCTGTCAGAGAGAGAGACAGATACAGCTAGTATACTGCTGTCAGGGAGAGAGAGACAGATACAGCTATAGCTAGTATACTGCTGTCAGGGAGAGAGAGACAGATACAGCTATAGCTAGTATACTGCTGTCAGAGAGAGAGAGAGAGAGAGAGAGACAGATACAGCTATAGCTAGTATACTGCTGTCAGAGAGAGAGAGACAGATACAGCTATAGCTAGTATACTGCTGTCAGAGAGAGAGAGTGAGACAGTTATAGCTAGTATACTGCTGTCAGAGAGAGAGAGACAGATACAGCTAGTATACTGCTGTCAGAGAGACAGATACAGCTATAGCTAGTATACTGCTGTCAGAGAGAGAGAGACAGATAGAGCTATAGCTAGTACACTGCTGTCAGAGAGAGAGACAGATACAGCTATAGCTAGTATACTGCTGTCAGGGAGAGAGACAGATACAGCTATAGCTAGTATATTGCTGTCAGAGAGAGAGACAGATACAGCTATAGCTAGTATACTGCTGTCAGGGAGAGAGAGAGAGACAGATACAGCTATAGCTAGTATACTGCTGTCAGAGAGAGAGAGACAGATACAGCTATAGCTAGTATACTGCTGTCAGAGAGAGAGAGACAGATACAGCTATAGCTAGTATACTGCTGTCAGAGAGAGTGAGACAGATACAGCTATAGCTAGTATACTGCTGTCAGAGAGAGAGAGACAGATACAGCTATAGCTAGTATACTGCTGTCAGGGAGAGAGAGTGAGACAGATACAGCTAGTATAATGATGGTATGCCAGGGAAGGGAGAGAGGGTGAGACAGATACAGCTAGCATAATGATGGCATGCCAGGGAGACGGGGTGAGACAGGTACAGCTAGTATAATGATGGCATGCCAGGGAGAGAGGGTGAGACAGGTACAGCTTGTATAATGATGGCATGCCAGGGAGAGAGGGTGAGACAGGTACAGCTAGTATAATGATGGCATGCCGGTGAGAGGGAGAGAGGGTGAGACAGGTACAGCTAGTATACTGATGGCATGCCAGGGAGAGAGGGTGAGACAGATACAGCTAGTATAATGATGGCATGCCAGGGAGAGAGGGTGAGACAGATACAGCTGGTATAATTATGGCATGCCAGGGAAAGAGGGTGAGACAGATACAGCTAGTATAATGATGGCATGCCAGGGAGAGAGGGTGAGACAGGTACAGCTAGTATAATGATGGCATGCCAGGGAGAGAGGGTGAGACAGGTACAGCTAGTATAATGACGGCATGCCGGTGAGAGGGAGAGAGGGTGAGACAGGTACAGCTAGTATACTGATGGCATGCCAGGGAGAGAGGGTGAGACAGGTACAGCTAGTATAATGATGGCATGCCAGGGAGAGGGAGAGAGGGTGAGACAGATACAGCTAGTATAATGATGGCATGCCAGGGAGAGAGGGTGAGACAGATACAGCTTGTATAATGATGGCATGCCAGGGAGAGAGGGTGAGACAGATACAGCTAGTATAATGATGGCATGCCAGGGAGAGAGGGTGAGACAGATACAGCTTGTATAATGATGGCATGCCAGGGAGAGAGGGTGAGACAGATACAGCTAGTATAATGATGGCATGCCAGGGAGAGGGAGAGAGGGTGAGACAGGTACAGCTAGTATAATGATGGCATGCCAGGGAGAGAGGGTGAGACAGCTAGTATACTGCTGCCAGGGAAGGGTGAGAGGGTGAGACAGTCAGATGCTGGGCGTCTCGGGGATGATCCAGACTTCAGCAACATTTCTTGACTTGTGAGCAGTACTTCAATTGGCACCTCTGGGCCCTGGTGAACAGTAGTGCACTATATAGGGAATAGGGTCCATCAAAGTAGTGCACTATATAGGGAATAGGGTCCATCAAAGTAGTGCACTATATAGGGAATAGGGTCCATCAAAGTAGTGCACTATATAGGGAATAGGGTCCATCAAAGTAGTGCACTATATAGGGAATAGGGTCCATCAAAGTAGTGCACTATATAGGGAATAGGGTCCATCAAAGTAGTGCACTATATAGGGAATAGGGTCCATCAAAGTAGTGCACTATATAGGGAATAGGGTCCATCAAAGTAGTGCACTATATAGGGAATAGGGTCCATCAAAGTAGTGCACTATATAGGGAATAGGGTCCATCAAAGTAGTGCACTATATAGGGAATAGGGTCCATCAAAGTAGTGCACTATATAGGGAATAGGGTCCATCAAAGTAGTGCACGATATAGGGAATAGGGTCCATCAAAGTAGTGCACTATATAGGGAATAGGGTCCATCAAAGTAGTGCACTATATAGGGAATAGGGTCCATCAAAGTAGTGCACTATATCGGGAATAGGGTCCATCAAAGTAGTGCACTATATAGGGAATAGGGTCCATCAAAGTAGTGCACTATATAGGGAATAGGGTCCATCAAAGTAGTGCACTATATAGGGAATAGGGTGCCATTTGGGCTGTAGCCTCAGTGTTTTAGTGTATAACTCTGCCGATAAAAGCTGCTGTCACCACCCCTGTCCTTGTTCGGGCGGCGTCCGGCTTTCTAGTCGCCACCGATCGATGTTTCCCTGTTCGTTTGGTTTTGTCTTTATTGTGCACACCTGTTTTTGCTTTCCCCTAATTATGTTCATTATTTAACCCTCTGCCTTTCCTGTTTGTCTTGTCCGGGATTGTTTCCTGTCTTGTGTTTTTTTTTTTTAAAAACCATGTTATTTTTCTGTGAGAAGTTTATTGATAAATTTGAGTAAACACGTTTTGTTTACACTTATTCCTGTGTCCTGACTCCTCTACTTCTCAATAGAAACCATTACAGCTGCATCCCACTCTATCCATGTTGAATACAGAAACACTTCTATTGTGATCCTAACGGATTAAACAACAGTTACAACCAACAGCTAAACGGTGCCACAATGCCCTTAAATGCCGAGAAGGATATCATAACAAAGGCTTTATTTGTGCCCAAATACGCAGGAAGTGAGGATGGAATTATCTGGACTATGACATCATGCTGATTAGTTTGCTGGATAACAACATGGTGAAGACTGTCTGTTAGTTCCCCAGTTCATGGTGATGACTGTCTGTTAGTTCCCCAGTACATGGTGATGACTGCCTGTTAGCTCCCCAGTACATGGTGATGACTGTCTGTTAGTTCCCCAGTACATGGTGATGACTGTCTGTTAGTTCACCAGTACATGGTGATGACTGCCTGTTAGTTCCCCAGTACAGTACATGGTGATGACTGCCTGTTAGTTCCCCAGTACATGGTGATGACTGTCTGTTAGTTCCCCAGTACATGGTGATGACTGTCTGTTAGTTCCCCAGTACATGGTGATGACTGCCTGTTAGTTCCCCAGTACATGGTGATGACTGCCTGTTAGTTCCCCAGTACATGGTGATGACTGCCTGTTAGTTCCCCAGTACATGGTTATGACTGTCTGTTAGTTCCCCAGTACATGGTGATGACTGTCTGTTAGTTCCCCAGTACATGGTGATGACTGCCTGTTAGTTCCCCAGTACATAGGGATTACTGCCTGTTAGTTCCCCAGTACATGGTGATGACTGTCTGTTAGTTCCCCAGTACATGGTGATGACTGCCTGTTAGTTCCCCAGTACATGGTGATGACTGCCTGTTAGTTCCCCAGTACATGGTGATGACTGCCTGTTAGTTCCCCAGTACATGGTGATGACTGCCTGTTAGTTCCCCAGTACATGGTGATGACTGTCTGTTAGTTCCCCAGTACAGTACATGGTGATGACTGCCTGTTAGTTCCCCAGTACATGGTGATGACTGCCTGTTAGTTCCCCAGTACATGGTGATGACTGCCTGTTAGTTCCCCAGTACATGGTGATGACTGCCTGTTAGTTCCCCAGTACATGGTGATGACTGCCTGTTAGCTCCCCAGTACAGTACATGGTGAAGACTGCCTGTTAGTTCCACAGTACATGGTGATGACTGCCTGTTAGTTCCCCAGTACATGGTGATGACTGTCTGTTAGTTCCCCAGTACATGGTGATGACTGCCTGTTAGTTCCCCAGTACATGGTGATGACTGCCTGTTAGTTCCCCAGTACATGGTGATGACTGCCTGTTAGCTCCCCAGTACATGGTGATGACTGTCTGTTAGTTCCCCAGTACATGGTGATGACTGCCTGTTAGTTCCCCAGTACATGGGGATGACTGTCTGTTAGTTCCCCAGTACATGGGGATGACTGTCTGTTAGTTCCCCAGTACATGGTGATGACTGTCTGTTAGTTCCCCAGTACATGGTGATGACTGCCTGTTAGTTCCCCAGTACATGGTGATGACTGCCTGTTAGTTCCCCAGTACATGGTGATGACTGCCTGTTAGTTCCCCAGTACATGGTGATGACTGCCTGTTAGTTCCCCAGTACATGGTGATGACTGCCTGTTAGTTCCCCAGTACATGGTGATGACTGTCTGTTAGTTCCCCAGTACATGGTGATGACTGCCTGTTAGCTCCCCAGTACATGGTGATGACTGTCTGTTAGTTCCCCAGTACATGGTGATGACTGCCTGTTAGCTCCCCAGTACATGGTGATGACTGTCTGTTAGTTCCCCAGTACATGGTGATGACTGCCTGTTAGTTCCCCAGTACATGGTGATGACTGTCTGTTAGTTCCCCAGTACATGGTGATGACTGTCTGTTAGTTCACCAGTACATGGTGATGACTGTCTGTTAGTTCCCCAGTACATGGTGATGACTGTCTGTTAGTTCCCCAGTACATGGTGATGACTGTCTGTTAGTTCCCCAGTACATGGTGATGACTGCCTGTTAGTTCCCCAGTACATGGTGATGACTGCCTGTTAGTTCCCCAGTACATGGTGATGACTGCCTGTTAGTTCCCCAGTACATGGTGATGACTGTCTGTTAGTTCCCCAGTACATGGTGATGACTGCCTGTTAGCTCCCCAGTACATGGTGATGACTGTCTGTTAGTTCCCCAGTACATGGTGATGACTGCCTGTTAGCACCCCAGTACATGGTGATGACTGTCTGTTAGTTCCCCAGTACATGGTGATGACTGCCTGTTAGTTCCCCAGTACATGGTGATGACTGTCTGTTAGTTCCCCAGTACATGGTGATGACTGCCTGTTAGTTCCCCAGTACATGGTGATGACTGCCTGTTAGCTCCCCAGTACATGGTGATGACTGTCTGTTAGTTCCCCAGTACATGGTGATGACTGTCTGTTAGTTCCCCAGTACATGGTGATGACTGCCTGTTAGTTCCCCAGTACATGGTGATGACTGTCTGTTAGTTCCCCAGTACATGGTGATGACTGCCTGTTAGTTCCCCAGTACAGTACATGGTGATGACTGCCTGTTAGTTCCCCAGTACATGGGGATGACTGCCTGTTAGTTCCCCAGTACATGGTGATGACTGTCTGTTAGTTCCCCAGTACATGGGGATGACTGTCTGTTAGTTCCCCAGTACATGGTGATAACTGCCTGTTAGTTCCCCAGTACATGGTGATGACTGCCTGTTAGTTCCCCAGTACAGTACATGGTGATGACTGCCTGTTAGTTCCCCAGTACATGGTGATGACTGTCTGTTAGTTCCCCAGTACATGGTGATGACTGTCTGTTAGTTCCCCAGTACATGGTGATGACTGCCTGTTAGCTCCCCAGTACATGGTGATGACTGCCTGTTAGTTCCCCAGTACATGGTGATGACTGCCTGTTAGTTCCCCAGTACATGGTGATGACTGCCTGTTAGCTCCCCAGTACATAGGGATTACTGCCTGTTAGTTCCCCAGTACATGGTGATGACTGCCTGTTAGCTCCCCAGTACATGGTGATGACTGCCTGTTAGTTCCCCAGTACATGGTGATAACTGCCTGTTAGTTCCCCAGTACATGGTGATGACTGCCTGTTAGTTCCCCAGTACATAGGGATTACTGCCTGTTAGTTCCCCAGTACATGGTGATGACTGTCTGTTAGTTCCCCAGTACATGGTGATGACTGTCTGTTAGTTCCCCAGTACAGTAAATGGGGATGACTGTCTGTTAGTTCCCCAGTACATGGTGATGACTGTCTTTTAGTTCCCCAGTACAGTACATGGTGATGACTGCCTGTTAGTTCCCCAGTACATGGTGATGACTGTCTGTTAGTTCCCCAGTACATGGGGATGACTGCCTGTTAGTTCCCCAGTACATGGTGATGACTGTCTGTTAGTTCCCCAGTACATGGTGATGACTGCCTGTTAGTTCCCCAGTACATGGTGATGACTGTCTGTTAGTTCCCCAGCATAGTACATGGTGATGACTGTCTGTTAGTTCCCCAGTACAGTACATGGTGATGACTGCCTGTTAGTTCCCCAGTACAGTACATGGTGATGACTGTCTGTTAGTTCCCCAGTACATGGTGATGACTGTCTGTTAGTTCCCCAGTACATGGTGATGACTGTCTGTTAGTTCCCCAGTACATGGTGATGACTGCCTGTTAGTTCCCCAGTACATGGTGATGACTGCCTGTTAGTTCCCCAGTACAGTACATGGTGATGACTGTCTGTTAGTTCCCCAGTACATAGTGATGACTGTCTGTTAGTTCCCCAGTACATGGTGATGACTGCCTGTTAGTTCCCCAGTACATGGTGATGACTGTCTGTTAGTTCCCCAGTACATGGTGATGACTGCCTGTTAGTTCCCCAGTACAGTACATGGTGATGACTGTCTGTTAGTTCCCCAGTACATGGTGATGACTGTCTGTTAGTTCCCCAGTACATGGTGATGACTGCCTGTTAGTTCCCCAGTACATGGTGATGACTGCCTGTTAGTTCCCTAGTACATGGTGATGACTGTCTGTTAGTTCCCCAGTACATGGTGATGACTGTCTGTTAGTTCCCCAGTACAGTACATGGTGATGACTGTCTGTTAGTTCCCCAGTACAGTACATGGTGATGACTGTCTGTTAGTTCCCCAGTACATGGTGATGACTGTCTGTTAGTTCCCCAGTACATGGTGATGACTGTCTGTTAGTTCCCCAGTACATGGTGATGACTGTCTGTTAGTTCCCCAGTACATGGTGATGACTGTCTGTTAGTTCACCAGTACATGGTGATGACTGTCTGTTAGTTCCCCAGTACATGGTGATGACTGTCTGTTAGTTCCCCAGTACATGGTGATGACTGCCTGTTAGTTCCCCAGTAC
Source organism: Salmo salar (assembly GCF_965601325.2). Lineage (NCBI taxonomy): Eukaryota > Metazoa > Chordata > Actinopteri > Salmoniformes > Salmonidae > Salmo > Salmo salar. Next base: position 108,571,590 of record NC_138304.1, read on the forward strand.
AGTACATGGTGATGACTGTCTGTTAGTTCCCCAGTACATGGTGATGACTGTCTGTTAGTTCCCCAGTACATGGTGATGACTGTCTGTTAGTTCACCAGTACATGGTGATGACTGTCTGTTAGTTCCCCAGTACATGGTGATGACTGTCTGTTAGTTCCCCAGTACATTGTGATGACTGCCTATTAGTTCCCCAGTTCATGGTGATGACTGTCTGTTAGTTCCCCAGTACATGGTGATGACTGTCTGTTAGTTCCCCAGTACATGGTGATGACTGCCTGTTAGTTCCCCAGTACATGGTGATGACTGTCTGTTAGTTCCCCAGTACATGGTGATGACTGTCTGTTAGTTCCCCAGTACATGGTGATGACTGCCTGTTAGTTCCCCAGTACATGGTGATGACCGCCTGTTAGTTCCCCAGTACATGGTGATGACTGCCTGTTAGTTCCCCAGTACATGGGGATGACCGCCTGTTAGTTCCCCAGTACATGGTGATGACTGCCTGTTAGTTCCCCAGCACATGGTGATGACTGTCTGTTAGTTCCCCAGTACATGGTGATGACTGTCTGTTAGTTCCCCAGTACATGGTGATGACTGTCTGTTAGTTCCCCAGTACATGGTGATGACTGCCTGTTAGTTCCCCAGTACATGGTGATGACTGTCTGTTAGTTCCCCAGTACATGGTGATGACTGTCTGTTAGTTCCCCAGTACATGGTGATGACTGCCTGTTAGTTCCCCAGTACATGGTGATGACTGCATGTTAGTTCCCCAGTACATGGTGATGACTGTCTGTTAGTTCCCCAGTACATGGTGATGACTGTCTGTTAGTTCCCCAGTACATGGTGATGAATATCTGTTAGTTCCCCAGTACAGTACATGGTGATGACTGTCTGTTAGTTCCCCAGTACATGGTGATGACTGTCTGTTAGTTCCCCAGTACATGGTGATGACTGTCTGTTAGTTCCCCAGTACATGGTGATGACTGCCTGTTAGTTCCCCAGTACATGGTGATGACTGTCTGTTAGTTCACCAGTACATGGTGATGACTGTCTGTTAGTTCCCCAGTACATGGTGATGACTGTCTGTTAGTTCCCCAGTACATTGTGATGACTGCCTGTTAGTTCCCCAGTTCATGGTGATGACTGTCTGTTAGTTCCCCAGTACATGGTGATGACTGTCTGTTAGTTCCCCAGTACATGGTGATGACTGCCTGTTTGTTCCCCAGTACATGGTGATGACTGTCTGTTAGTTCCCCAGTACATGGTGATGACTGTCTGTTAGTTCCCCAGTACATGGTGATGACTGCCTGTTAGTTCCCCAGTACATGGTGATGACTGCCTGTTAGTTCCCCAGTACATGGTGATGACTGCCTGTTAGTTCCCCAGTACATGGGGATGACTGCCTGTTAGTTCCCCAGTACATGGTGATGACTGCCTGTTAGTTCCCCAGCACATGGTGATGACTGTCTGTTAGTTCCCCAGTACATGGTGATGACTGCCTGTTAGTTCCCCAGTACATGGTGATGACTGTCTGTTAGTTCCCCAGTACATGGTGATGACTGTCTGTTAGTTCCCCAGTACATGGTGATGACTGTCTGTTAGTTCCCCAGTACATGGTGATGACTGCCTGTTAGTTCCCCAGTACATGGTGATGACTGCCTGTTAGTTCCCCAGTACATGGTGATGACTGTCTGTTAGTTCCCCAGTACATGGTGATGAATATCTGTTAGTTCCCCAGTACAGTACATGGTGATGACTGTCTGTTAGTTCCCCAGTACATGGTGATGACTGTCTGTTAGTTCCCCAGTACATGGTGATGACTGTCTGTTAGTTCCCCAGTACATGGTGATGACTGCCTGTTAGTTCCCCAGTACATGGTGATGACTGTCTGTTAGTTCACCAGTACATGGTGATGACTGTCTGTTAGTTCCCCAGTACATGGTGATGACTGTCTGTTAGTTCCCCAGTACATTGTGATGACTGCCTGTTAGTTCCCCAGTTCATGGTGATGACTGTCTGTTAGTTCCCCAGTACATGGTGATGACTGTCTGTTAGTTCCCCAGTACATGGTGATGACTGCCTGTTAGTTCCCCAGTACATGGTGATGACTGTCTGTTAGTTCCCCAGTACATGGTGATGACTGTCTGTTAGTTCCCCAGTACATGGTGATGACTGCCTGTTAGTTCCCCAGTACATGGTGATGACTGCCTGTTAGTTCCCCAGTACATGGTGATGACTGCCTGTTAGTTCCCCAGTACATGGGGATGACTGCCTGTTAGTTCCCCAGTACATGGTGATGACTGCCTGTTAGTTCCCCAGCACATGGTGATGACTGTCTGTTAGTTCCCCAGTACATGGTGATGACTGCCTGTTAGTTCCCCAGTACATGGTGATGACTGTCTGTTAGTTCCCCAGTACATGGTGATGACTGCCTGTTAGTTCCCCAGTACATGGTGATGACTGCCTGTTAGTTCCCCAGTACATGGTGATGACTGTCTGTTAGTTCCCCAGTACATGGTGATGACTGTCTGTTAGTTCCCCAGTACATGGTGATGACTGTCTGTTAGTTCCCCAGTACATGGTGATGACTGCCTGTTAGTTCCCCAGTACATGGTGATGACTGTCTGTTAGTTCCCCAGTACATGGTGATGACTGTCTGTTAGTTCCCCAGTACATGGTGATGACTGCCTGTTAGTTCCCCAGTACATGGTGATGACTGCATGTTAGTTCCCCAGTACATGGTGATGACTGTCTGTTAGTTCCCCAGTACATGGTGATGACTGCCTGTTAGTTCCCCAGTACATGGTGATGACTGCCTGTTAGTTCCCCAGTACATGGTGATGACTGTCTGTTAGTTCCCCAGTACATGGTGATGACTATCTGTTAGTTCCCCAGTACAGTACATGGTGATGACTGTCTGTTAGTTCCCCAGTACAGTACATGGTGATGACTGTCTGTTAGTTCCCCAGTACATGGTGATGACTGTCTGTTAGTTCCCCAGTACATGGTGATGACTGTCTGTTAGTTCCCCAGTACATGGTGATGACTGCCTGTTAGTTCCCCAGTACAGTACATGGTGATGACTGCCTGTTAGTTCCCCAGTACAGTACATGGTGATGACTGTCTGTTAGTTCCCCAGTACAGTACATGGTGATGACTGTCTGTTAGTTCCCCAGTACATGGTGATGACTGTCTGTTAGTTCCCCAGTACATGGTGATGACTGTCTGTTAGTTCACCAGTACATGGTGATGACTGTCTGTTAGTTCCCCAGTACATGGTGATGACTGTCTGTTAGTTCCCCAGTACATGGTGATGACTGCCTGTTAGTTCCCCAGTACATGGTGATAACTGCCTGTTAGTTCCCCAGTACATGGTGATGACTGTCTGTTAGTTCCCCAGTACATGGTGATAACTGTCTGTTAGTTCCCCAGTACATGGGGATGACTGTCTGTTAGTTCCCCAGTACAGTACATGGTGATGACTGTCTGTTAGTTCCCCACTACATGGTGATGACTGTCTGTTAGTTCCCCAGTACATGGTGATGACTGCCTGTTAGTTCCCCAGTACATGGTGATGACTGTCTGTTAGTTCCCCAGTACATGGTGATGACTGCCTGTTAGTTCCCCAGTACATGGTGATGACTGCCTGTTAGTTCCCCAGTACAGTACATGGTGATGACTGTCTGTTAGTTCCCCAGTACATGGTGATGACTGTCTGTTAGTTCCCCAGTACATGGTGATGACTGTCTGTTAGTTCCCCAGTACATGGTGATGACTGCCTGTTAGTTCCCCAGTACAGTACATGGTGATGACTGTCTGTTAGTTCCCCAGTACAGTACATGGTGATGACTGCCTGTTAGTTCCCCAGTACATGGTGATGACTGCCTGTTAGTTCCCCAGTACATGGTGATGACTGTCTGTTAGTTCCCCAGAACAGTACATGGTAATGACTGCCTGTTAGTTCCCCAGTACATGGTGATGACTGTCTGTTAGTTCCCCAGTACAGTACATGGTGATGACTGTCTGTTAGTTCCCCAGTACATGGTAATGACTGCCTGTTAGTTCCCCAGTACATGGTGATGACTGTCTGTTAGTTCCCCAGTACATGGTAATGACTGCCTGTTAGTTCCCCAGTACATGGTGATGACTGCCTGTTAGTTCCCCAGTACAGTACATGGTGATGACTGCCTGTTAGTTCCCCAGTACAGTACATGGTGATGACTGTCTGTTAGTTCCCCAGTACATGGTGATGACTGTCTGTTAGTTCCCCAGTACAGTACATGGTGATGACTGCCTGTTAGTTCCCCAGTACATGGTGATGACTGCCTGTTAGTTCCCCAGTACAGTACATGGTGATGACTGTCTGTTAGTTCACCAGTACATGGTGATGACTGTCTGTTAGTTCCCCAGTACATGGTGATGACTGTCTGTTAGTTCCCCAGTATAGTACATGGTGATGACTGTCTGTTAGTTCCGCAGTACATGGTGATGACTGCCTGTTAGTTCCCCAGTACATGGTGATGACTGTCTGTTAGTTCCCCAGTACATGGTGATGACTGCCTGTTAGTTCCCCAGTACAGTACATGGTGATGACTGTCTGTTAGTTCCCCAGTACATGGTGATGACTGCCTGTTAGTTCCCCAGTACATGGTGATGACGGCCTGTTAGTTCCCCAGTACACTACATGGTGATGACTGTCTGTTAGTTCCCCAGTACAGTACATGGTGATGACTGTCTGTTAGTTCCCCAGTACAGTACATGGTGATGACTGCCTGTTAGTTCCCCAGTACATGGTGATGACTGCCTGTTAGTTCCCCAGTACAGTACATGGTGATGACTGCCTGTTAGTTCCCCAGTACATGGTGATGACTGTCTGTTAGTTCCCCAGTACAGTACATGGTGATGACTGCCTGTTAGTTCCCCAGTACATGGTGATGACTGTCTGTTCGTTCCCCAGTACATGGTGATGACTGTCTGTTAGTTCCCCAGTACATGGTGATGACTGTCTGTTAGTTCCCCAGTACAGTACATGGTGATGACTGTCTGTTAGTTCCCCAGTACATGGTGATGACTGCCTGTTAGTTCCCCAGTACAGTACATGGTGATGACTGTCTGTTAGTTCACCAGTACATGGTGATGACTGCCTGTTAGTTCCCCGGTACAGTACATGGTGATGACTGTCTGTTAGTTCCCCAGTACATGGTGATGACTGCCTGTTAGTTCCCCAGTACATGGTGATGACTGCCTGTTAGTTCCCCAGTACATGGTGATGACTGTCTGTTAGTTCCCCAGTACATGGTGATGACTGTCTGTTAGTTCCCCAGTACATGGTGATGACTGCCTGTTAGTTCCCCAGTACATGGTGATGACTGCCTGTTAGTTCCCCAGTACATGGGGATGACTGCCTGTTAGTTCCCCAGTACATGGTGATGACTGCCTGTTAGTTCCCCAGTACAGTACATGGTGATGACTGTCTGTTAGTTCCCCAGTACATGGTGATGACTGCCTGTTAGTTCCCCAGTACATGGTGATGACTGTCTGTTAGTTCCCCAGTACATGGTAATGACTGCCTGTTAGTTCCCCAGTACAGTACATGGTGATGACTGTCTGTTAGTTCCCCAGTACATGGTGATGACTGCCTGTTAGTTCCCCAGTACAGTACATGGTGATGACTGTCTGTTAGTTCACCAGTACATGGTGATGACTGTCTGTTAGTTCCCCAGTACATGGTGATGACTGCCTGTTAGTTCCCCAGTACATGGTGATGACTGTCTGTTAGTTCCCCAGTACAGTATATGGTGATGACTGTCTGTTAGTTCCCCAGTACATGGTGATGACTGCCTGTTAGTTCCCCAGTACAGTACATGGTGATGACTGTCTGTTAGTTCCCCAGTACATGGTGATGACTGTCTGTTAGTTCCCCATTACAGTACATGGTGATGACTGCCTGTTAGTTCCCCAGTACATGGTGATGACTGCCTGTTAGTTCCCCAGTACATGGTGATGACTGTCTGTTAGTTCCCCAGTACAGTACATGGTAATGACTGCCTGTTAGTTCCCCAGTACATGGTGATGACTGTCTGTTAGTTCCCCAGTACAGTACATGGTGATGACTGTCTGTTAGTTCCCCAGTACATGGTAATGACTGCCTGTTAGTTCCCCAGTACATGGTGATGACTGCCTGTTAGTTCCCCAGTACAGTACATGGTGATGACTGCCTGTTAGTTCCCCAGTACAGTACATTGTGATGACTGCCTGTTAGTTCCCCAGTACATGGTGATGACTGTCTGTTAGTTCCCCAGTACATGGTAATGACTGCCTGTTAGTTCCCCAGTACATGGTGATGACTGCCTGTTAGTTCCCCAGTACAGTACATGGTGATGACTGCCTGTTAGTTCCCCAGTACAGTACATGGTGATGACTGTCTGTTAGTTCCCCAGTACATGGTGATGACTGTCTGTTAGTTCCCCAGTACAGTACATGGTGATGACTGCCTGTTAGTTCCCCAGTACATGGTGATGACTGCTTGTTAGTTCCCCAGTACAGTACATGGTGATGACTGTCTGTTAGTTCACCAGTACATGGTGATGACTGTCTGTTAGTTCACCAGTACATGGTGATGACTGTCTGTTAGTTCCCCAGTACATGGTGATGACTGTCTGTTAGTTCCCCAGTATAGTACATGGTGATGACTGTCTGTTAGTTCCGCAGTACATGGTGATGACTGCCTGTTAGTTCCCCAGTACATGGTGATGACTGTCTGTTAGTTCCCCAGTACATGGTGATGACTGTCTGTTAGTTCCCCAGTACATGGTTATGACTGCCTGTTAGTTCCCCAGTACAGTACATGGTGATGACTGTCTGTTAGTTCCCCAGTACATGGTGATGACTGCCTGTTAGTTCCCCAGTACATGGTGATGACGGCCTGTTAGTTCCCCAGTACAGTACATGGTGATGACTGTCTGTTAGTTCCCCAGTACAGTACATGGTGATGACTGTCTGTTAGTTCCCCAGTACAGTACATGGTGATGACTGCCTGTTAGTTCCCCAGTACATGGTGATGACTGCCTGTTAGTTCCCCAGTACAGTACATGGTGATGACTGCCTGTTTGTTCCCCAGTACATGGTGATGACTGTCTGTTAGTTCCCCAGTACAGTACATGGTGATGACTGCCTGTTAGTTCCCCAGTACATGGTGATGACTGTCTGTTAGTTCCCCAGTACATGGTGATGACTGTCTGTTAGTTCCCCAGTACAGTACATGGTGATGACTGTCTGTTAGTTCCCCAGTACATGGTGATGACTGTCTGTTAGTTCCCCAGTACATGGTGATGACTGTCTGTTAGTTCCCCAGTACAGTACATGGTGATGACTGCCTGTTAGTTCCCCAGTACAGTACATGGTGATGACTGTCTGTTAGTTCCCCAGTACATGGTGATGACTGCCTGTTAGTTCCCCAGTACATGGTGATGACTGCCTATTAGTTTCCCAGTACATGGTGATGACTGTCTGTTAGTTCCCCAGTACATGGTGATGACTGTCTGTTAGTTCCCCAGTACATGGTGATGACTGTCTGTTAGTTCCCCAGTACATGGTGATGACTGCCTGTTAGTTCCCCAGTACATGGTGATGACTGTCTGTTAGTTCCCCAGTACATGGTGATGACTGCCTGTTAGTTCCCCAGTACATGGTGATGACTGCCTGTTAGTTCCCCGGTACAGTACATGGTTATGACTGTCTGTTAGTTCCCCACTACATGGTGATGACTGCCTGTTAGTTCCCCAGTACATGGTGATGACTGCCTGTTAGTTCCCCAGTACATGGTGATGACTGCCTGTTAGTTCCCCAGTACATGGTGATGACTGTCTGTTAGTTCCCCAGTACATGGTGATGACTGTCTGTTAGTTCCCCAGTACATGGTGATGACTGCCTGTTAGTTCCCCAGTACATGGTGATGACTGCCTGTTAGTTCCCCAGTACATGGTGATGACTGTCTGTTAGTTCCCCAGTACATGGTGATGACTGCCTGTTAGTTCCCCAGTACATGGTGATGACTGTCTGTTAGTTCCCCAGTACATGGTGATGACTGCCTGTTAGTTCCCCAGTACATGGTGATGACTGCCTGTTAGTTCCCCAGTACAGTACATGGTGATGACTGTCTGTTAGTTCCCCAGTACAGTACATGGTGATGACTGCCTGTTAGTTCCCCAGTACATGGTGATGACTGCCTGTTAGTTCCCCAGTACAGTACATGGTGATGACTGTCTGTTAGTTCCCCAGTACATGGTGATGACTGCCTGTTAGTTCCCCAGTACATGGTGATGACTGTCTGTTAGTTCCCCAGTACATGGTGATGACTGCCTGTTAGTTCCCCAGTACATGGTGATGACTGTCTGTTAGTTCCCCAGTACATGGTGATGACTGCCTGTTAGTTCCCCAGTACATGGTGATGACTGTCTGTTAGTTCCCCAGTACATGGTGATGACTGTCTGTTAGTTCCCCAGTACATGGTGATGACTGCCTGTTAGTTCCCCAGTACATGGTGATGACTGCCTGTTAGTTCCCCAGTACATGGGAGAGTTTGTGGTTGTTATTACAATCTTCTGTCTCATTACTTTGTGTCACAAATGACACGCTATTCCCATCAAAGTAGTGCACTATATAGGGAATAGGGTCCATCAAAGTAGTGAACTGTGTAGGGAATAGGGTCCATCAAAGTGGTGCACTATATAGGGAATAGGGTCCATCAAAGTAGTGCACTGTGTAGGGAATAGGGTCCATCAAAATAGTACACTGTGTAGGGAATAGGGTCCATCAAAGTAGTGCACTATATAGGGAATAGGGTCCATCAAAGTGGTGCACTATATATGGAATAGGGTCCATCAAAGTGGTGCACTATATAGGGAATAGGGTCCATCAAAGTGGTGCACTATATAGGGAATAGGGTCCATCAAAGTAGTGAACTGTGTAGGGAATAGGGTCCATCAAAGTGGTGCACTGTGTAGGGAATAGGGTCCATCAAAGTAGTGCACTGTGTAGGGAATAGGGTCCATCAAAGTGGTGCACTATATAGGGAATAGGGTCCATCAATGTAGTGCACTGTGTAGGGAATAGGGTCCATCAAAGTGGTGCACTATATAGGGAATAGGGTCCATGAAAGTAGTGCACTATATAGGGAATAGGGTCTATCAAAGTAGTGCACTATATAGGGAATAGGGTCCATCAAAGTAGTGAACTGTGTAGGGAATAGGGTCCATCAAAGTAGTGAACTGTGTAGGGAATAGGGTCCATCAAAGTAGTGAACTGTGTAGGGAATAGGGTCCATCAAAGTAGTGCACTGTGTAGGGAATAGGGTCCATCAAAGTAGTGCACTGTGTAGTGAATAGGGTCCATCAAAGTAGTGCACTGTGTAGGGAATAGGGTCCATCAAAGTAGTGAACTGTGTAGGGAATAGGTTGCCATTTGTCATGCTGGCAAAGACATTTCCAGGGGGGAAAAAATCCTTAGAAAACCTTAATGGTATTTCCTTCCCTTTTTTCATGGATTGGTGGGTCCCCTGCGGGGCGGTTGAGCTAACGTAGGCTAATGCGATTAGCATGAGGTTGTAAGTAACAAGAACATTTCCCAGGACACAGACATATCTGATATTGGCAGAAAGCTTAAATTGTTGTTAATCTAACTGCACTGTCCAATTTACAGTAGCTATTACAGTGAAAGAATACCAAGCTATTGTTTGTGGAGAGTGCACAGTTTTGAACATGAAAAGTTATTAATAAACAAATTAGGCACATTTGGGCAATTTTGAACAGAAATGCAATGGTTCATTGTATCATTCTAAAACTTTGCACATACACTGCTGCCATCGAGTGGTCAAAATCTAAATTGCACCTGGTCTGGAATAATACATTATGTCCTTTCTTTTGCATTTCAAAAAATACTAAACAAAGGTTTTTTTTCTTTGTATTATCTTTTACCAGATCTATTGTGTTATATTCTCCTACATTCCTTTCACATTTCCACAAATTTCAAAGCGTTTCCTTTCACTTGGTACCAATAATATACATATCCTTGCTTCAGGGCCTGAGCTACAGGCAGTTAGATTTGGGTATGTCATTTTAGGCGAACATTGAAAATAAGGGGCCAATCCTTCTGTCCTTGTTATTAATAAGAACATTTAACACTTGATTCAGATGACTATTTTCCCACTTTCAGTTGAATATGCAATATTTAATAGGCCTATGACTGTGGAACACAGTGTTATTTCCAGGTCTGATATTCCATAACCACCACTGACACAAACTAGATGCTAGGCTAGGCTAGGCTAGGCTAGGCTAGGCTAGGCTAGGCTAGCCCCAAGTGTTGACACTTTAAACTGTATTTTTAAATGACTCATTGATAAAACATTTACCCAGACAATATCTAAAAACCCTGAAGACAAACCTTGTTTGTATTTGTGTGTGTGTGTGTGTGTGTGTGTGTGTGTGTGTGTGTGTGTGTGTGTGTGTGTGTGTGTGTGTGTGTGTGTGTGTGTGTGTGTGTGTGTGTGTGTGTGTGTGTGTGTGTGTGTGTTGCTGAGGGGTTGAATGTGTCAGTGAGTCAACATCCTATAAAGCTTTAATCTCACACCAAAACATCCTGAAGGAATCCCATGACTGACTGTGAGGGAATCTTCTGATCTGTTGAATTAACCAAATTCTCAGTATAATTGCTTCACAGGAAAACAGTTATTTGAGTTTGAGGCCATGCTACTCTGGTCCTTCTTCTGTCTGCTGGAACTTCAGCAACTTCTTAGTCTGTCTGGTTCATTTTGGTACAACAACAACAACATGAACACAAACAAAGTCTACGTCCCAAATTAGGTTTACATTCTGGTGACCAATGTTGAATGTTTTCCTGCTCCCAAATGGCACCCTATTCCCTACACAGTTCACTACTTTGATGGACCCTATTCCCTACACAGTTCACTACTTTGATGGACCCTATTCCCTACACAGTGTACTACTTTGATGGACCCTATTCCCTACACAGTGCACTACTTTGATGGACCCTATTCCCTACACAGTTCACTACTTTGATGGACCCTATTCCCTACACAGTGTACTACTTTGATGGACCCTATTCCCTACACAGTGCACTACTTTGATGGACCCTATTCCCTACACAGTGCACTACTTTGATGGACCCTATTCACTACACAGTGCACTACTTTGATGGACCCTATTCCCTACACAGTGCACTACTTTGATGGACCCTATTCCCTACACAGTTCACTACTTTGATGGACCCTATTCCCTACACAGTGCACTACTTTGATGGACCCTATTCCCTACACAGTTCACTACTTTGATGGACCCTATTCCCTACACAGTTCACTACTTTGATGGACCCTATTCCCTACACAGTTCACTACTTTGATGGACCCTATTCCCTATATAGTGCACTACTTTGATGGACCCTATTCCCTATTAGGGTGTAGCAGTAGGGTGTAACAGTAGGGTGTAGCAGTAGGGTGTAACAGTAGCAGTAGGGTGTAGCAGTAGGGTGTAACAGTAGGGTGTAGCAGTAGGGTGTAACAGTAGGGTGTAGCAGTAGGGTGTAACAGTAGGGTGTAACAGTAGCAGTAGGGTGTAACAGTAGCAGTAGGGTGTAACAGTAACAGTAGGGTGTAGCAGTAGGGTGTAACAGTAGGGTGTAACAGTAGGGTGTAGCAGTAGGGTGTAGCAGTAGGGTGTAACAGTAGGGTGTAACAGTAGGGTGTAACAGTAGCAGTAGGGTGTAACAGTAACAGTAGGGTGTAGCAGTAGGGTGTAGCAGTAGGGTGTAACATTAGGGTGTAACAGTAGGGTGTAACAGTAGCAGTAGGGTGTAACAGTAACAGTAGGGTGTAGCAGTATGGTGTAACTGTAGGGTGTAACAGTAGGGTGTAGCAGTAGGGTGTAACAGTAGGGTGTAACAGTCACAGTAGGGTGTAACAGTAGGGTGTAGCAGTAGGGTGTAACAGTAGCAGTAGGGTGTAACAGTAGGGTGTAGCAGTAGGGTGTAACAGTAGGGTGTAGCAGTAGGGTGTAACAGTAGGGTGTAGCAGTAGGGTGTAACAGTAGGGTGTAACAGTAGCAGTAGGGTGTAACAGTAACAGTAGGGTGTAGCAGTAGGGTGTAGCAGTAGGGTGTAGCAGTAGGGTGTAGTAGTAGGGTGTAACAGTAGGGTGTAACAGTAGGGTGTAACAGTAGTAGTAGGGTGTAACAGTAACAGTAGGGTGTAGCAGTAGGGTGTAGCAGTAGGGTGTAGCAGTAGGGTGTAGTAGTAGGGTGTAACAGTAGGGTGTAACAGTAGGGTGTAACAGTAGCAGTAGGGTGTAACAGTAACAGTAGGGTGTAGCAGTAGGGTGTAGCAGTAGGGTGTAGCAGTAGGGTGTAACAGTAGGGTGTAACAGTAACAGTAGGGTGTAGCAGTAGGGTGTAACAGTAGGGTGTAGCAGTAGGGTGTAACAGTAGGGTGTAGCAGTAGGGTGTAACAGTAGGGTGTAGCAGTAGGGTGTAACAATAGGGTGTAGCAGTAGGGTGTAGCAGTAGGGTGTAGCAGTAGGGTGTAACAGTAGGGTGTAGCAGTAGGGTGTAACAGTAGCAGTAGGGTGTAACAGTATGGTGTAGCAGTAGGGTGTAACAGTAGGGTGTAACAGTAACAGTAGGGTGTAACAGTAGGGTGTAACAGCAGCAGCAGGGTGTAACAGTAGGTTGTAACAGTACGGTGTTACAGTAGCAGTAGGGTATGACATTTGGGTGTTACAGTAGCAGTAGGGTGTAACAGTAGGGTGTAACAGCAGCAGCAGGGTGTAACAGTAGGTTGTACCAGTAGGGTGTAACAGTAGGGTGTAACAGTAACAGTAGGGTGTAGCAGTAGGGTGTAACAGTAGGGTGTAACAGTAACAGTAGGGTGTAACAGTAGGGTGTAACAGCAGCAGCAGGGTGTAACAGTAGGTTGTAACAGTAGGGTGTTGCAGTAGGGTATGACATTTGGGTGTTACAGTAGCAGTAGGGTGTAACAGTAGGGTGTAACAGCAGCAGCAGGTTGTAACAGTAGGTTGTAACAGTAGGGTGTAACAGTAGGGTGTAACAGTAACAGTAGGGTGTAACAGTAACAGTAGGGTGTAACAGTAACAGTAGGGTGTAACAGCAGCAGCAGGGTGTAACAGTAGGTTGTAACAGTAGGGTGTTACAGTAGCAGTAGGGTGTAACAGTAGGGTGTAACAGTAGGGTGTAACAGCAGCAGCAGGGTGTAACAGTAGGTTGTAACAGTAGGGTGTAACAGTAGGGTGTAACAGTAACAGTAGGGTGTAACAGTAACAGTAGGGTGTAACAGTAACAGTAGGGTGTAACAGCAGCAGCAGGGTGTAACAGTAGGTTGTAACAGTAGGGTGTTACAGTAGCAGTAGGGTGTAACAGTAGGGTGTAACAGTAGGGTGTTACAGTAGCAGTAGGGTATGACATTTGGGTGTTACAGTAGCAGTAGGGTGTAACAGTAGGGTGTAACAGTAGGGTGTTGCAGTAGGGTGTAACAGTAGGTTGGAACAGTAACAGTAGGGTGTAACAGTAGGGTGTAACAGTAACAGTAGGGTGTAACAGTAACAGTAGGGTGTAACATTAGGGTGTAACAGTAGGGTGTAACAGTAGGGTGTAACATTAGGGTGTAACAGTAGGGTGTAAACATTTGGGTGTGACACTCAAACTTTGAATTCCTGTGTTATTTGTTACATCGACACTTTCCTCACAGATTACCTTTGTTAAGCACCCATTTTGTTTGGCTTGGTAAAATTCAGGTAAACATTGACTCGAGTGACCCAGTTTTATGTAATTGGTTCTATAAAAAACGAAATCTATAACTATTCTGTAACTGACACAAAGACACAAATTGTGACAAACTGTAGCAGGATGAGAAATGAACCACCAGTTACAGAATAGTTATGGATTTCGTTTTTTATAGAACCAATTACATAAAACTGGGTCACTCGAGTCAATGTTTACCTGAATTTTACCAAGCCAAACAAAATGGGTGCTTAACAAAGTTAATCTGTGAGGAAAGTGTCGATGTAACAAATAACACAAGAGTTCAAAGTTTGAGTGTCACACCCAAATGTTTACAGCTATTGAATATTCCCTGAATCTTGTGACTATGCATAATTCACCCTGTAAATGAACTTGGACTTAAACCATTTCACTCTGTGAGGAGCATAAGCTGAATCAGTGTTTCAAACAAGTGAAAGAAATTAGTAACATTTCTATATTTATTTAGGACAAACAAGAGTTTAGATTAGAGCAGTGGTACCCAACTCTGGGTCGTGGAGTACCCCCTACAGTAAACATGTTTTAAACACAATTGATTCAACTTGTCAACTAATCATGAGGCTCTCAATGAGTTGAATCAGGTACATTTGTCCAGGGCTACAACAGAAATGTGTGCCGCTGTGGGGACTGTAGCACTGGAGTTTGGGTATTTGGGTAGCTGAAATGGGATTCTATAGTATAGCAGGTAAACACATTTCTTTTCCTGATGATGTACAGTATTTGTGTTTACATGATGTGTGCACTGCATTGACAGAGTGTCAGCTGAGCCACATAAATAATAGGAGATCAGACACAAATAGCCAGCGTTTTACTTTAGTCACACAACTATGGACAAGTGAATTGGTTTCAATGTGAGCAACATCTGTTGCTACTGTTCATAATTATATAAATGATTCAGAATCTTATTCAACAGCAAATGCAACTAAATTGTCATAACATTCATGAGTCTGAAAATAATCTCCCAAACAGTTTTCGCATGATAGTCCCTATATCTCTATAAAGTTATATGTAAGCATTAAATAATATAATGACCATGATTAAACTCACAACAATTCGGAAATACATATTTGGTATGGACTTTTTTTTTTTTAAATAGAGAAACATGATTGGCTAAGGCAAAGCAGACCCCGCCTCGTTGATGACGTGTTTCCGTCTTCGTTCCTCCCACTAGCCCAGAGTAACAACGTCCGGACATTTACCGAGCTCTCGTCAGCCAAAACATATGGCAAAAATATACGCTTTTCTTTCTTTTTATGTGGTGTGCACTACATTTTAAAAATTCCGCCGAAAAAGAGAAGACGATTTTCCGAAACATTTTCGCCGTTATCTCACGTAAGTATTACAAAAAAAACTTGGATTGAATTTTTTGCTGTTGTTTGAATTCGTGCTAAAGTGAGCTGGTTAGCCAACGCAACATGGCGGTCGCAGTGCTAACCAGCGAACAGGATGCTAACGGCTAGCTAGGTACAGGACAGGCGAGTAGCTGGCTAGCTACCTGCTTACCTTTTCCATCTGGAAATGGCGCTCTTGTAAATATTTACACACATTGTTTACCTGTAGAAACAAAATAAGATACTATTTGATAAATTATGGCATTTAAATGTATTTTTACGATTTTGGTAGCTCGCTAGCTAGCTACGTGTACTTGTTAGCGCAATGTCAACAGCCGCCGTTATCTTCATGAGTTCTAGTTACTGTCAAATGTTAAAACGTTTCGCTGTGTCTCTGGAGATTGACAGCCAAATAAATGTTATTAAGTAGCTACCTACATCTTAATGTTTATCAGACATAATTCGTTGATCGTTTGCTGTGTTGTGATAAACTAAAGAGATTAAACTGAACCAGTATGTGTTAGACTTCTCTAACGCCCAGAAAGCTACGGTTTAAACTCTCATTCACCAGCTTTACAAGCGATATGTCAAAATACTTTCGTTGGTCACCAAATATGGAGTTTCACTGAGTAACTATCTTAATAATTTACTCCCGTTACGACTGGTATGTACTTCTTAAAAAAAAAAAAAAGGTATAGCCACGCACGGGTCTGAAGTACAGCGGATGAGTATATTGGAGGTGGCCAAGAGGCTTTTTCCCCCATTAATTGTAATTATTTTTATTTAGACGTTTTTTGGAAGTATGTAATGTAAGTAAATGTAAGTACATACCGGTTCAACGTCAGTACATTTTAATATGGTTGCTCAACGAAACTTTCTATTTGGTTATCAATGAACGTATTTTGCCGAGCTGGTGAATGGGAGTTAGAATCTGGGTGTTAGAGAGGTCTAAAGTACAGGTTCAGACCTAGTTACATTTTCTAATCTATACTTGTTTATATCCTACCCATTCATCAAGGTCATCCACGATACTGATTCAAAATACCGGCCTTTACTGGGAATCAAAGTAACACTTGCTAGATTACATTAGTGTTTTGCCCGTTGCATGGCAACATTTTCTCTCCCATTTATTTCTTTGCTTGTCAAAGCACATTGATTAATTATGCTAATAGTATGTTTTATTGATGTGTATCCAACAGCTTTCAGCCTCAATAAATGAATTTTAAACTCCCCTAGGAATGTTTTTCCTAAACATAGTTGGTTACAGTGCTCCGGTAAATGAGTACAGAATGCCATGTTTTAACATTGTCAATATTTACCTAAAGCACAACTGGGTAGCAGCTAAGTACCTAACATATCGATCCTTCCATACACCACTAACAAATTGTTATTTTTAGGGTGCAGTAAATTTCACTCAACATAGCTATGTGTACAGACTTTACCATCAGTATAATCTCCCAAAGCTGTCAATGAATATAATTACTTTCCAGGTTTATGCAATAGTGACTAGATCTGAACACACTGTACCCTCTATCCATGCTGTCACGCCTGGCTGACTATGTTAGTGACTTGTCTGAGCCTCTAGGCCTTTGAGTCACACGTTTTCCAGTTTCAACACAAACAATCAACAACTTTTTTTTTTTATTTTTTTATACACGTGTACCTGTTCTCCCCACAGGGCTCCCTCTTCTCTTTACAGGTGTATAACTGCTACCCAGAAGGCCTAGGGGCGGCCCTTTACCGGGAGCGCTTTGACTTCAACGCTGAG
The DNA here is from genome assembly GCF_965601325.2 of Salmo salar. Lineage (NCBI taxonomy): Eukaryota > Metazoa > Chordata > Actinopteri > Salmoniformes > Salmonidae > Salmo > Salmo salar. Next base: position 108,588,527 of record NC_138304.1, read on the forward strand.
CCGCCTTGGGATCCTAGCTGATAGCGGGACACGGCCATCTACAGACTTGTCCATGTAAGCAGAAGCCATTCTGACACTTTCCGTAGGCTGCTTTCGAACCGGACAAACGTATGCGTGAAAAAGAGCAGGGACTCGATGGTTCCCAATAAGAGCAGTGTGTTGTGGGAAGTGGTGTTTTTGCTGCGTCAGACAACCAGTTGATGTGTTTTTGGTTTGAAGGCACCCTTACAAAGGGGCTTATTGATATAAGCAGCTTTTAGATCAAGCTGACGCCTCTGGAATTAAAGTCAATATCGGACACGTCATACACAGTCCAACCCATGTCTCGGCAAGCACGGTGGAAAATAAATATATTTTTTATCTACTTCTGTCTTCAGATATTCGAAGTGTTTGAAAAGTTTTTTTTTTTTTTTTTTTGTACCATCTTGCATGGTTTCTTTTAAATGAGTTTTGTAATAATTAAGGTGATTGTCCACCTACCAGCAACATATCGTTGTCCTCTGTCTGTGTGTTGCAGGACCCACGGCTCAGTCGCGACTTTGACTACTACTTCTTTATGATTGTCTGCTGAATACGGTTGAGATGAAAGGACTTGCTGACCAACCGAACCACATGATTGAACTCCTGGAGGGTGACACCACCCTGGAAGATGTCATTGACGGACATGTTTACGAACAAGCTCTGGTGAGGGAATTAATTCATTTCACATGATTTAGAACAGCTAAAACAACCCTGGAGGATGATTCATGAAAGCCTTTTAACAATGTCTAAATCCCCCCCCCCCCCCCTCCAAATTCCTTGCCTTGTGGCTGTTGTGCCCTGGGGATGAACCAATTGCTGTGCTCCGAAGCACGACTCATTCGCATGTCGCTCAGATCTCAGTTGAAATAAGCTAATGCCCGTCATGAGGTCGAGTCCTTCTCACAGGCATCGCAGCTCTGAAGGACTAGTGAAGAGACACCGGGTCCTCATCCAATTCAGAGGCTCTGAAGGACTAGTGAAGAGACACCGGGTCCTCATCCAATTCAGAGGCTCTGAAGGACTAGTGAAGAGACACCGGGTCCTCATCCAATTCAGAGGCTCTGAAGGACTAGTGAAGAGACACCGGGTCCTCATCCAATTCAGAGGCTCTGAAGGACTAGTGAAGCGACACCGGGTCCTCATCCAATTCAGAGGCTCTGAAGGACTAGTGAAGAGACACCGGGTCCTCATCCAATTCAGAGGCTCTGAAGGACTAGTGAAGAGACACTGGGTCCTCATCCAATTCAGAGGCTCTGAAGGACTAGTGAAGCGACACCGGGTCCTCATCCAATTCAGAGGCTCTGAAGGACTAGTGAAGAGACACCGGGTCCTCATCCAATTCAGAGGCTCTGAAGGACTAGTGAAGAGACACCGGGTCCTCATCCAATTCAGAGGCTCTGAAGGACTAGTGAAGCGACACTGGGTCCTCATCCAATTCAGAGGCTCTGAAGGACTAGTGAAGAGACACCGGGTCCTCATCCAATTCAGAGGCGCATTGAAGATGTTGGAATTGTCCATATTTACTTTTCTTCAGGCAACAAGATGTGTGTGTGTGTGTGTGTAACCAGCGCTTGTCTTTCTGTGTGTGTGTGTAACCAGCGCTTGTCTTTCTGTGTGTGTGTGTGTGTGTGTGTGTGTGTGTGTGTGTAACCAGCGCTTGTCTTTCTGTGTGTGTGTGTGTGTAACCAGCGCGTGTGTGTGTAACCAGCGCTTGTCTTTCAGTGTGTGTGTGTAACCAGCGCTTGTCTTTCAGTGTGTGTGTGTAACCAGCGCTTGTCTTTCAGTGTGTGTGTGTAACCAGCGCTTGTCTTTCAGTGTGTGTGTGTGTGTAACCAGCGCTTGTCTTTCAGTGTGTGTGTGTGTGTAACCAGCGCTTGTCTTTCTGTGTGTGTGTGTAACCAGCGCGTGTGTGTGTGTGTGTGTGTGTGTGTGTAACCAGCGCTTGTCTTTCAGTGTGTGTGTGTAACCAGCGCTTGTCTTTCAGTGTGTGTGTGTAACCAGCGCTTGTCTTTCAGTGTGTGTGTGTAACCAGCGCTTGTGTGTGTGTGTGTGTGTGTGTGTGTGTGTAACCAGCGCTTGTCTTTCTGTGTGTGTGTGTGTGTGTGTGTGTAACCAGCGCGTGTGTGTGTAACCAGCGCTTGTCTTTCAGTGTGTGTGTGTAACCAGCGCTTGTCTTTCAGTGTGTGTGTGTAACCAGCGCTTGTCTTTCAGTGTGTGTGTGTGTAACCAGCGCTTGTCTTTCAGTGTGGTGTGTGTAACCAGCGCTTGTCTTTCAGTGTGTGTGTGTGTGACCAGCGCTTGTCTTTCAGTGTGTGTGTGTGTGTGTGTGACCAGCGCTTGTCTTTCAGTGTGTGTGTGTGTAACCAGCGCTTGTCTTTCAGGGGTGTGTGTGTGTGCATGTATATATTTATTATATCTATATCTAGCGCTTCTCTGTATATATATGTATGTATGTATATATGTATATGTGTGTGGTGTGTGTATATATACAGACAGACAGACAAGCACTAGAGAGGTGTGTGTATATATATAAAATCCAAAATGTAGTATAATTAAAAAAATGTTAGCTTCACTGTCCAAATACATATGAAGGGGACAGTATATTATATGGTTCTTGTGAGCATTACATTGTGGATATATATATATATATATATATAACTAGCTCTTGTGTTCCCCAGGCTGAAAAGAGTGTGTTTGTAGTGTCTGACCTTGGGTCCCTGATGAGACAGCATGTCCAGTGGCAGCTCAGCATGCCCCAGATCCGTCCCTACTACCAGGTCCAATCCAACAGCAGCCTGGTTGTCATCGAGGTCCTGGCCTCTCTCGGCCTCGGCTTCGTCTGTGCTAACAAGGTCAGTGGTAACATTTTTTTTTTTTTACATTTTATCGCTTATGTTTTTATGAAAAACATAGATCAATCAACTAACACTAACAGCTTGAATACCTTGTCATTCTGTGGGCTTTCTCTGTGCCAGTGGGATCACAAACTCTAAAGGATAGGTAATAACACATCAGTCACACTGACCCTCAACACGGAGGACCCTCAGGGTTGTGTACTTAGTCCCCTCCTGTACTCCCTGTTCACTCACGACTCCAACACCACCATTAAGTTTGCTGACGACACAACAGTGGTAGGCCTGATCACCGACAACAACGAGACATCCTATAGGGAGGAGGTCAGAGACCTGGCCGTGTGGTGCCAGGATAAAAAAAAAAAAAACTCTCCCTCAACGTGATCAAGACAAAGGAGATGATTGTGGACTACAGGAAAAGGAGGGCTGAAAACAACCCCATTCACATCGACGGGGCTCTAGTGGAGCGGGTCGAGAGCTTCAAGTTCCTTGGTGTCCACATCACCAACAATCTGTGATGTAGTCTCAGGAGACTGAAAAGATTCGTCATGCGTCCCCAGATCCTCAAAAGGTTCTACAGCTGCACCATCGAGAGCATCCTGACTGGTTGCATCACCGCCTGGTATGGCAACTGCTCGGCCTCCGACCACAAGGCACTACAGAGGGTAGTGTGAACGGCCCAGTACATCACTGGGGCTAAGCTGCCTGCCATCCAAGACCTCTATACCAGGCGGTGCCAGAGGAAAGCCCATAAAAGCCAATTGTCAGACTCCAGTCACCCAAGTTCTGGACTGTTTTCTCTGCTACTGCACAGCAAGTGGTACCAGAGCGCCAAGTCTAGGACCAAAAGGCTCCTCAACAGCTTCTACCCCCAAGACATTAGACTGCTGAACAATTCATAAAATCGCCACCGGACAATTTACATTGACCCCCCCTCCTCCCCCTTTTGTATACTGCTGCTACTTGCTGTTTATTATCTATGCATAGTCACTTCACCCCCACCTACATGTACAGATTACCTCAACTAACCTGTACCTCCACACACCTACTCTGTACCGATGCCCCCCTGTATATAGCCTCCACACTAACTCAGTACTAGTACCCCCTGTATATAGCCTCCACACTAACTCAGTACTAGTACCCCCTGTATATAGCCTCCACACTAACTCAGTACCAGTACCCCCTGTATATAGCCTCCACACTAACTCAGTACTAGTACCCCCTATATATAGCCTCCACACTAACTCAGTACCAGTGCCCCCTGTATATAGCCTCCACACTAACTCAGTACTAGTACCCCCTGTATATAGCCTCCACACTAACTCAGTACTAGTGCCCCCTGTATATAGCCTCCACACTAACTCTGTACCGATACCCCCCTGTATATAGCCTCCACACTAACTCTGTACCGATGCCCCCCTGTATATAGCCTCCACACTAACTCAGTACTAGTGCCCCCTGTATATAGCCTCCACACTAACTCAGTACCAGTGCCCCCTGTATATAGCCTCCACACTAACTCAGTACCAGTGCCCCCTGTATATAGCCTCCACACTAACTCAGTACTAGTACCCCCTGTATATAGCCTCCACACTAACTCAGTACTAGTGCCCCCTGTATATAGCCTCCACACTAACTCAGTACTAGTACCCCCTGTATATAGCCTCCACACTAACTCAGTACCAGTGCCCCCCTGTATATAGCCTCCACACTAACTCAGTACTAGTACCCCCTGTATATAGCCTCCACACTAACTCAGTACCAGTGCCCCCTGTATATAGCCTCGTTATTGTTATGTTACTTTTTATATATTTTTTATTTTAGTCTACTTGGTGTTAGGACCGTGCCTAAACAAGAAAACCACACAGGCATTTTCCAAGCAAGGAGAGACAAAGTCAAATAGTTCCATTACCGTTTGTAGAAACATGTCAAACGATGTTTACAATCAATCCTTAGGGTCTTTTTAACATTAATCTTCGATAATATTCCAACCGGACAATAGCGTATTCATTAGAGGAAAAATAAGGAACGGCGCGCCTGTGTGCCCGCACAGTAAACGACTCGTTGGTCTCTGGCTTGAGACAGCTCTTATTCTCTCCCCAGTAACAGTAGAAGCATGAAACAAGGTTCTAAAGACTGTTGACATCTAGTGGATGCCTTAGGAAGTGCAAAATGATCCCACACACACTGTAGTTTGGAAAGGCAATCGATTGAAAAACTACAAACCACTTCCTGGTTGGATTTTTTTTTCTTCAGGTTTTTGCCTGCCATATGAGTTCTGTTATACTCAGACATCATTTAAACAGTTTTAGAAACTTCAGAGTGTTTTCTATCCAAATCTACTAATAATATGCATATCCTACCTTCTGGGCCTGAGTAGCAGGCAGTTTAATTTGGGCACGTCATTCATCTGAATTTCCGAATACTGCCCACCTGTCACCAAGAAGGGCTTGTAAATAAGCACACCACGGTTAGGTCTACACCGGTTGCTTTTGACGCATTTCACAAATAACATTTTATTTGAACTACACGTCTAACTGTTTCATTGTCCTCTCCTAAAATGTAACTTGTATGTCATGTCTTCTAACGTATGTGCATATGATGTGTTGTCTCAGGCTGAAGTCAGTCTGGTGTTGGACCACGGCGTGCCCCCTGACAACATCATCTTCTCTGGAGTTTGCAAACAGCTGTCCCACATCAAACACGCAGCCAAGAATGGCGTCGACCTCTTGGTGTGCGACAGCGAGACGGAACTCTGCAAGATAGCCCGTTCTCACCCAAATGCCAGGTAGGTGCCCATGCAGACCAGAGTCTAAAAGGAAATTGCACATTTAGGTGTTTCTTGGTTTGTAGTTAACTGGGAAAAGTTGAAGTAATTCAAAACGGGAAAAAAGCTCCTTCACACTTTTTTATCAGTATCACATACTGATATGACCATGTCAGGTCTCTGTGAACTATGGAAGAGAGGACCGTGCCAGGTCTCTGTGAACTATGGAAGAGAAGAGGACCGTGCCAGGTCTCTGTGAACTATGGAAGAGAAGAGGACCGTGCCAGGTCTCTGTGAACTATGGAAGAGAAGAGGACCGTGCCAGGTCTCTGTGAACTATGGAAGAGAAGAGGACCGTGCCAGGTCTCTGTGAACTATGGAAGAGAGGGCCGTGCCAGGTCTCTGTGAACTATGGAACAGAAGAGGACCGTGTCAGGTCTCTGTGAACTATGGAAGAGAGGACCGTGCCAGGTCTCTGTGAACTATGGAACAGAAGAGGACCGTGCCAGGTCTCTGTGAACTATGGAAGAGAAGAGGACCGTGCCAGGTCTCTGTGAACTATGGAAGAGAAGAGGACCGTGCCAGGTCTCTGTGAACTATGGAAGAGAAGAGGACCGTGCCAGGTCTCTGTGAACTATGGAAGAGAAGAGGACCGTGCCAGGTCTCTGTGAACTATGGAAGAGAAGAGGACCGTGCCAGGTCTCTGTGAACTATGGAAGAGAGGGCCGTGCAAGGTCTCTGTGAACTATGGAAGAGAAGAGGACCGTGCCAGGTCTCTGTGTACTATGGAAGAGAGGACCGTGCCAGGTCTCTGTGAACTATGGAAGAGAAGAGGACCGTGCCAGGTCTCTGTGAACTATGGAAGAGAGGGCCGTGCAAGGTCTCTGTGAACTATGGAAGAGAGGACCGTGCCAGGTCTCTGTGAACTATGGAAGAGAAGAGGACCGTGCCAGGTCTCTGTGAACTATGGAAGAGAAGAGGACCGTGCCAGGTCTCTGTGAACTATGGAAGAGAAGAGGACCGTGCCAGGTCTCTGTGAACTATGGAAGAGAGGGCCGTGCCAGGTCTCTGTGAACTATGGAAGAGAAGAGGACCGTGCCAGGTCTCTGTGAACTATGGAAGAGAAGAGGACCGTGCCAGGTCTCTGTGAACTATGGAAGAGAAGAGGACCGTGCCAGGTCTCTGTGAACTATGGAAGAGAAGAGGACCGTGCCAGGTCTCTGTGTACTATGGAAGAGAAGAGGACCGTGCCAGGTCTCTGTGTACTATGGAAGAGGAGAGGACCGTGTCAGGTCTCTGTGAACTATGGAAGAGAAGAGGACCGTGCCAGGTCTCTGTGTACTATGGAAGAGAAGAGGACCGTGCCAGGTCTCTGTGTACTATGGAGGAGAGGACCGTGCCAGGTCTCTGTGAACTATGGAAGAGAAGAGGACCGTGCCAGGTCTCTGTGAACTATGGAAGAGAAGAGGACCGTGCCAGGTCTCTGTGTACTATGGAAGAGAAGAGGACCGTGCCAGGTCTCTGTGTACTATGGAGGAGAGGACCGTGCCAGGTCTCTGTGAACTATGGAAGAGAAGAGGACCGGTCACTAATGAATTTTTGTAAATAGTGTAAATTCTTCTGTCTATTATGTTAGTTTTATTTTTGTCAGCACCACAGGTCAGATTCCTGGGACATATGTAAAATGTCCTTAGTGAATAAAGTGAATTGTGCCTTGCTCTGTTCCTCCCAGGCTGCTGGTTCAGGTAACTACATGGGCCCAGGCAGCAGAGACCAGCATGGAGTTTGGCTGCTCTCTGAAAGGCTGTAGGCGCCTGCTGGAGGCTGCCAAGGACCTGGGGGTGCAGGTGGTGGGAGTGACGTAAGTACACATCTTTCACAGTGTACTTAGGATGCTGTTAAATGGTGACCATCACACGTAGTGCTTTGTCCATTTGGAATGATTTAAAGGGTTGGTTCATCCAATATACATGTTTAGGTTCAATTCATTTGACCTTGAGTTACCTGTTGGGGCTGTAGCGACAAATTGATCTGTTTTTACTTCTGCTTCAGGCAGTAGCTACCATGATTTAGCATCTTCCTAATCCTTACAATCGTATTTTTAGAAACCTAGTTACTACTGTTAGTACAGTAATTACAATTGTCTTTGGTTGTGTTTTCAGGTTCCACGTTCCCAGCTCCTGCAAGGACCTGCAGGCCTACACCCACGCGCTGTCGGATGCCCGCTGTGTGTTTGACATGGGGGTGAGTAGAGAGGAGCTTATGTGGGACGCTACTGTCCCACCTGCGGGACACACTATTCAACAGCCAGTGAAATAGCAGGGCGACAAATTCAAAACAACAAATCTCATAATTCAAATTTCTCAAACATACAACTATTATATCCCATTTTAAAGATACACTTCTTGTTAATCCAACCACATTGTCTGATTTCAAAAAGGCTTTACGGCGAAAGCATAACATTAGATTATGTTAGGACAGCGCCTAGACAAGAAAAACCACACAGCCATTTTCCAAGCAAGGAGAGGTGTCACAAAAACCAGAAATACAGATCAAATTAATCACTAACCTTTGATCTTCATCAGATGGCACTCATAGGACTTCATGTTACACAATACATGTATGTTTTGCGCGATAAAGTTCATATTTATATCCAAAAATCCCATTTTACATTGGCGTGTAATGTTCAGAAATGTTTTGCCTCCCACAACTTGCGGTGAATGTGCACATCAATTTACAGAAATACTCATCATAAACGTTGATAAAATATTAAATTGTTATTCAAAGAATTATAGATACACTTCTCCTTCATGCAACCGCTGTGTCAGATTTCAAAACAGCTTTACAGCGAAAGCACACTGCAATAATCTGAGTACAGCATTCAGACACGAAACCAAACCCGCCATTTGGTGGAGTCAACAAAACTCAGAAATAACATTATAAATATTCACTTACCTTTGATGATCTTCATCAGAATGCACTCCCAGGAATCCCAGTTCAACAACAAATGTTTGTTTTGTTCGATAAAGTCCATCATTTATGTCCAAATACCTCCTTTTTGTTCGCGTTCAGTCCACTACTCCAAATGCAGGAAACGCGCGAAAATGTCACAACGAAAAGTCAAAAAAAGTTATATTTACGTTTCGTAGAGATATGTCAAACGATGTATAGCATCAATCTTTAAGTTGTTTTTAACATAAATCTTCAGTAATATTCCAACCGGACAATTCCAATGTCTTCAGAAAAGAAAAGGAACACAGCTTACTCTCATGTGAGCGCGCGCCTCTGAGCTCATGTCATTTTCTCACTCATCTACTTCCAGGCCCTCTTGTTAGCTCCATATTCACAGTAGAAGCATGAAACAACGTTCTAAAGACTGTTGACAAGCTCCCTCACGACGCCAGGACAGCGGAGTCAATCACCACCTTCCGGAGACACCTGAAACCCCACCTCTTTAAGGAATACCTAGGATAGGATAAAGTAATCCTTCTAACCCCCCCCCCTTAAAAGATTTAGATGCACTATTGTAAAGTGGTTGTTCCACTGGATATCACAAGGTGAATGCACCAATTTGTAAGTCGCTCTGGATAAGAGCGTCTGCTAAATGACTTAAATGTAAATGTTGACATCTAGTGGAAGCCTTAGGAAGTGCAAAATGAACCCTCAGTCACTGTATACTGGATAGGGAATCACTTGAAAAATGACAAACCTCACATTTCCACACTTCCTGGTTGGATTTTTCTCTGGTTTTTGCCTGCCATATGAGTTCTGTTATACTCACAGACATCATTCAAACAGTTTTAGAAACTTCAGTGTTGTCTATACAAATATACTAATAATATGCAAATCCTACCTTCTGAGCCTGAGTAGCAGGCAGTTTAATTTGGGCACGCCTTTCAACCGAATGTCAAAATACTGCCCCCTACCCTAGAGAAGTTAACCTTCCTGATCAGAGGTCAACCTACAGACTTTATTCATAACCACTCCATCTGACCATGTCATCTCCCTCCTTAATACCCTGTAATAAGCTCCTCCACTCACCCCCATGTCATCACCCTCCTTAATACCCTGTAATAAGCTCCTCTACTCACCCCCATGTCATCTCCCTCCTTAATACCCTGTAATAAGCTCCTCTACTCACCCCCATGTCATCTCCCTCCTTAATACCCTGTAAAAGCTCCTCTACTCACCCCCATGTCATCTCCCTCCTTAATACCCTGTAATAAGCTCCTCCACTCACCCCCATGTCATCACCCTCCTTAATACCCTGTAATAAGCTCCTCTACTCACCCCCATGTCATCTCCCCCCTTAATACCCTGTAATAAGCTCCTCTACTCACCCCCATGTCATCTCCCTCCTTAATACCCTGTAATAAGCTCCTCTACTCACCCCCATGTCATCTCCCCCCTTAATACCCTGTAATAAGCTCCTCTACTCACCCCCATGTCATCTCCCTCCTTAATACCCTGTAATAAGCTCCTCTACTCACCCCCATGTCATCTCCCCCCTTAATACCCTGTAATAAGCTCCTCTACTCACCCCCATGTCATCTCCCCCCTTAATACCCTGTAATAAGCTCCTCTACTCACCCCCATGTCATCTCCCCCCTTAATACCCTGTAATAAGCTCCTCTACTCACCCCCATGTCATCTCCCCCCTTAATACCCTGTAATAAGCTCCTCTACTCACCCCCATGTCATCTCCCTCCTTAATACCCTGTAATAAGCTCCTCTACTCACCCCCATGTCATCTCCCCCCTTAATACCCTGTAATAAGCTCCTCTACTCACCCCCATGTCATCTCCCCCCTTAATACCCTGTAATAAGCTCCTCTACTCACCCCCATGTCATCTCCCCCCTTAATACCCTGTAATAAGCTCCTCTACTCACCCCCATGTCATCTCCCTCCTTAATACCCTGTAATAAGCTCCTCTACTCACCCCCATGTCATCTCCCCCTTAATACCCTGTAATAAGCTCCTCTACTCACCCCCATGTCATCTCCCCCCTTAAAGGGCCAACCACACCAAGGACAATAACTAAATGATCCATAACTATATATGTTGGCGAGCCTCCACACCAGCAGCCCTTTATTGTTCTGCATGTTGAAGGGGATGTCGACTACCATTACAGGCAACATCCGCGCTGAGCTAAAGGCTAGAGCTGCCGCTTTCAAGGCGCGGGACACTAATCCGGGACGCTTATAATAAATCCCTCAGCAGGCCGCGACCGGGAGACCCATGGCGCGGCGTAATTGGCCCAGCGTCGTCTGGGTTAGGGGGGAGGGTTTGGCCGGCAGCGACGTCGTTGTCCCATCGCGCACTAGCGACTTCTGTTGCGGGCTGGGCGCATGCGCCCTGACACGGCCGCCATGTGTACGGCGTTTTCCCCCGACACACTGGTGCGGCCGGCTTCCGGGTTAAGCTGGCGTTGAGTCAAGAAGCAGTGCGGCTTGGTTGGGTCGTGTTTTGGAGGACGCACGGCTCTTGACCTTTGCCTCTCCCGAGTCTCATTGCTGCAACTCCCGTACGGACAATTGGATACCATGAAATTGTGGCGGAAAAAGGGGTCGAGGTTAAAAAAACAAAAAAACAATACAGGACTAAGATTGAATCGTACTATACCGGCTCTGATGCTCATCGGCTGTGGCAGGGCTTTTTTTGTGCTCGCTTCGTGGCAAGCAACACTGAAGCATGCATGAGTGCACCAGCTGTACCGGACGACTGTGTGATCACGCTCTCCGTAGCCGACGTGAGTAAGACCTTTAAACAGGTCAACATTCGCAAGGCCAGACGAATTACCAGGACGTGTACTCGGAGCATGCACTGACCAACTGGCAAGTGTCTTCACTGACATTTTCAACCTCTCCCTGACTGGGTCTGTAATACCTACATGTTTCAAGCAGACCACCATAGTCCCTGTTCCCAAGAAAGCGAAGGTAACCTGCCTAAATGATTACCGCCCCGTAGCACTCACGTCTGTAGCCATGAAGCGCTTTGAACGGCTGGTCATGGCTCACATCAACGGCATTATCCCGGAAACCATAGACCCACTCCAATTCGCACACCGCCCCAACAGTTGACACGATCGCACTCCACACAGCCCTTTTCCACCTGGACAAAAGGAACACCTACGTGAGAATGCTGTTCATTGACTACAGCTCAGCGTTCAACACCATAGTTCCCTCAAAGCTCATCACTAAACTAAGGACCATGGGACTAAACACCTTCCTGTGCAGCTGGATCCTGGACTTCCCGAAATGATTTAATCCATTTTAGAACAAGGCTGTAACTCAACAAAATGTGGGGGAAAAGTCAAGGGGTCTGAGAACTTTACGAATGCAGTGTTCATACATAAGGTATGCTACAGTAGAAACGACCACATACAGATAATTAGCAGGCAGCGTGCCTTGGTTTGAGGGCAGGTTAACTGTCCTGTTGAGTAACAATCACATGTTGGAACAGTGAGTGCATTATGACATCACATGTTGTTGGAACAGTGAGTGCATTATGACATCACATGTTGTTGGAACTGTGAGTGCATTATGACATCACATGTTGTTGGAACTGTGAGTGCATTATGACATCACATGTTGTTGGAACAGTGAGTGCATTATGACATCACATGTTGTTGGAACTGTGAGTGCATTATGACCACTCCGGCTGGGGGGGGGGGGGTGACCAGCTGGATATTTGGAACTCACGCGTGAAAAGTTTATGTCCATAGACATCCTGTAAGTGTTCAATATCTAATTCTCAGGCCTGATTACCCTGTGTCCCCCCGCCCTTATCTTTTTTGCTCTTTAAAAAAAAAAACATTTCTGTCTCTTTCCTGGTTAGGCAGAGTTGGGGTTCAACATGAGCATCCTGGACATTGGTGGTGGATTCTCTGGCTCAGAGTTTCAGCTCAAACAGGTACATGATGATACCTCGCATCACATGGCATTACTTACAACAACAAAAAAACGATGCAGATTGCATGTTATCCCAAATGGCCCCCTATTCCTAATGGGGCCTGGTAATACGTAGTGCTCTATAGAGGGAATATAATGCTGTTTTGAACACAGACATTACTCAACTGACTTCTTCTCTCCAGGTTCATACCACCGTCAGACTGCTGCTGGATGCCTACTTCCCCACTCTGTCTGGAGTGCAAGTCATTGCTCAGCCTGGTAGCTACTACGTCTCCTCTGCCTTCACTCTGGCTGTCAATGTCATCGGCAAGAAGGTTGTGGCCCGGGACTGGAACAGCCTTGCTCAGGGTGAGCCTGCTGACTGAATACTGCCATCACTACTATTAATTGCTCCCGGGTTGCTGTTGATAATGACAGACCCTGGCCGTGACTCCACCCTCTAAGGGTGTCTCGGAAGTTAGGATGTGGTTAAAAAATAAAACATTTCTATTTAATTAATGGGATAGGATGGAGGCAGTATTTCTCTGTAGGATGAGAAAATATCTATAACAGAGCACACACACCGTGTAAGAGAATATCTATAACAGAGCACACACACCGTGTAAGAGAATATCTATAACAGAGCACACACACCGTGTAAGAGAATATCTATAACAGAGCACACACACCGTGTAAGAGAATATCTATAACAGAGCACACACACCGTGTAAGAGAATATCTATAACAGAGCACACACACCGTGTAAGAGAATATCTATAACAGAGCACACACACCGTGTAAGAGAATATCTATAACAGAGCACACACACCGTGTAAGAGAATATCTATAACAGAGCACACACACCGTGTAAGAGAATATCTATAACAGAGCACACACACCGTGTAAGAGAATATCTAAGAGCAGGTGCTGTAGAACATTACAATGAACCCACTAAGGGGCCTACGGTATATTGCAGTCTCTTTGTTGCTGTACTCCGTTTTGAAACATCCTGCCTGTCTCTTCATCCATCTTCAGATGAGCTGACACCAGATGACGAGCCAGAGTTCCTGTACTACCTGAACGATGGCGTCTACGGGTCTTTCTCCAGCAAGCTGCTAGGAAGCACCATCCCTGCCCCGGCTGTGCACAAGGTCAGTAGCGGCGGGCCGGGGTCCTCGTCAGAGGAGACGAGGTCAGTAGCGGCGGGCCGGGGTCCTCGTCAGAGGAGACGAGGTCAGTAGCGGCGGGCCGGGGTCCTCGTCAGAGGGGACGAGGTCAGTAGCGGCGGGCCGGGGTCCTCGTCAGAGGAGACGAGGTCAGTAGCGGCGGGCCGGGGTCCTCGTCAGAGGAGACGAGGTCAGTAGCGGCGGGCCGGGGTCCTCGTCAGAGGAGACGAGGTCAGTAGCGGCGGGCCGGGGTCCTCGTCAGAGGAGACGAGGTCAGTAGCGGCGGGCCGGGGTCCTCGTCAGAGGAGACGAGGTCAGTAGCGGCGGGCCGGGGTCCTCGTCAGAGGAGACGAGGTCAGTAGCGGCGGGCCGGGGTCCTCGTCAGAGGGGACGGGGTCAGTAGCGGCGGGCCGGGGTCCTCGTCAGAGGGGACGGGGTCAGTAGCGGCGGGCCGGGGTCCTCGTCAGAGGGGACGGGGTCAGTAGCGGCGGGCCGGGGTCCTCGTCAGAGGGGACGGGGTCAGTAGCGGCGGGCCGGGGTCCTCGTCAGAGGGGACGGGGTCAGTAGCGGCGGGCCGGGGTCCTCGTCAGAGGGGACGGGGTCAGTAGCGGCGGGCCGGGGTCCTCGTCAGAGGGGACGGGGTCAGTAGCGGCGGGCCGGGGTCCTCGTCAGAGGGGACGGGGTCAGTAGCGGCGGGCCGGGGTCCTCGTCAGAGGGGACGGGGTCAGTAGCGGCGGGCCGGGGTCCTCGTCAGAGGGGACGGGGTCAGTAGCGGCGGGCCGGGGTCCTCGTCAGAGGAGACGGGGTCAGTAGCGGCGGGCCGGGGTCCTCGTCAGAGGGGACGAGGTCAGTAGCTGCTTAGTAACTATTAAACCCACCAAAATCAAAGTTTAGTCATTTCTAACATGTACTGCCCTATTTTTTTGTATGAAAAGGGGATATAAAATGCAAGGTTAATGTCATGTGAAGTTTAATAACTTTAGTTTTTGATAAAATATGTGAAAAGTCCAGACAGGGCGTATTGGGTACTGTGTACCCATTAAGCCCATGGGTGTGCCAAATAAACCCACCTTCTTAAATAATCCATTTGAATTAATTTCCCTTACAAACTGGCATTTCTTTTGTAAAATGTCATTAGATATATCTCCCCTAAAGTTATTAAAATAAGCTGATTTATTACTATTCATCGCGAAAGTAGCACTCAAGTCTCCCCCTACTGTGTATTATAAAGGTACAGGTGGTGGGTAGGGCTGTGGCCCTCTCTCCAACCTTCCCTCCTGCAGTATGTATAGGTCTGTAGTAGGGCTGTGGCTGTCAACATAAATCCATGTAATATAGTCTACACCATCACAATAAATCCATGTAATATAGTCTACACCATCACAATAAATCCATGTAATATAGTCCAGACCATCACAATAAATCCATGTAATATAGTCTACACCATCACAATAAATCCATGTGATATAGTCTACACCATCACAATAAATCCATGTAATATAGTCTACACCATCACAATAAATCCATGTAATATAGTCTACACCATCACAATAAATCCATGTGATATAGTCTGTCTACACCATCACAATAAATCCATGTGATATAGTCTGTCTACACCATCACAATAAATCCATGTGATATAGTCTGTCTACACCATCACAATAAATCCATGTGATATAGTCTGTCTACACCATCACAATAAATCCATGTGATATAGTCTGTCTACACCATCACAATAAATCCATGTGATATAGTCTGTCTACACCATCACAATAAATCCATGTGATATAGTCTGTCTACACCATCACAATAAATCCATGTGATATAGTCTACACCATCACAATAAATCCATGTGATATAGTCTACACCATCACAATAAATCCATGTAATATAGTCTACACCATCACAATAAATCCATGTAATATAGTCTACACCATCACAATAAATCCATGTAATATAGTCTACACCATCACAATAAATCCATGTGATATAGTCTGTCTACACCATCACAATAAATCCATGTGATATAGTCTGTCTACACCATCACAATAAATCCATGTGATATAGTCTGTCTACACCATCACAATAAATCCATGTGATATAGTCTGTCTACACCATCACAATAAATCCATGTGATATAGTCTGTCTACACCATCACAATAAATCCATGTGATATAGTCTGTCTACACCATCACAATAAATCCATGTGATATAGTCTGTCTACACCATCACAATAAATCCATGTGATATAGTCTGTCTACACCATCACAATAAATCCATGTACTATAGTCTACACCATCACAATAAATCCATGTAATATAGTCTACACCATCACAATAAATCCATGTAATATAGTCTACACCATCACAATAAATCCATGTGATATAGTCTACACCATCACAATAAATCCATGTGATATAGTCTACACCATCACAATAAATCCATGTGATATAGTCTGTCTACACCATCACAATAAATCCATGTGATATAGTCTGTCTACACCATCACAATAAATCCATGTGATATAGTCTGTCTACACCATCACAATAAATCCATGTGATATAGTCTGTCTACACCATCACAATAAATCCATGTGATATAGTCTGTCTACACCATCACAATAAATCCATGTGATATAGTCTGTCTACACCATCACAATAAATCCATGTGATATAGTCTGTCTACACCATCACAATAAATCCATGTGATATAGTCTGTCTACACCATCACAATAAATCCATGTAATATAGTCTACCTACACCTTCACAATAAATCCATGTAATATAGCCTACACCTTCACAATAAATCCATGTAATATAGTCTACACCATCACAATAAATCCATGTACTATAACCTACACCATCACAATAAATCCATGTAATATAGCCTACACCTTCACAATAAATCCCTGATTTATTTTAGACATGGATTACATGGATTTAAAGAAACATGATATGAGGAAAATGTAATCTATTTCAGAAGAACAGAAAGGTATAAATCAGAACTGTCCTTACGTTATTCCCTGATCTGGCTGTGGGCTAGACTCGTTCATTTAGCAGGTCCTGATCTGGCTGTGGGCTAGACTCGTTCATTTAGCAGGTCCTGATCTGGCTGTGGGCTAGACTCGTTCATTTAGCGGGTCCTGATGTGGCTGTGGACTAGACTCGTTCATTTAGCGGGTCCTGATCTGGCTGTGGACTAGACTCATTCATTTAGCGGGTCCTGATGTGGCTGTGGGCTAGACTCGTTCATTTAGCGGGTCCTGATCTGGCTGTGGGCTAGACTCGTTCATTTAGCGGGTCCTGATGTGGCTGTGGGCTAGACTCGTTCATTTAGCGGGTCCTGATCTGGCTGTGGGCTAGACTCGTTCATTTAGCGGGTCCTGATCTGGCTGTGGGCTAGACTCGTTCATTTAGCAGGTCCTGATCTGGCTGTGGGCTAGACTCGTTCATTTAGCGGGTCCTGATGTGGCTGTGGACTAGACTCGTTCATTTAGCGGGTCCTGATCTGGCTGTGGACTAGACTCATTCATTTAGCGGGTCCTGATGTGGCTGTGGGCTAGACTCGTTCATTTAGCGGGTCCTGATCTGGCTGTGGGCTAGACTCGTTCATTTAGCGGGTCCTGATGTGGCTGTGGGCTAGACTCGTTCATTTAGCGGGTCCTGATCTTATCATTTACACTACAGGTCAACAGTTTGGACCTATTCATTAAAGGGTCTTTATTTTTACCATTTGGTGACGCTGAAATAAATCTATATATATATATATATATATATATATAAATAGATAGATAGATAGATAGATAGATAGATAGATAGATAGATAGATAGATAGATAGATAGATAGATAGATAGATAGATAGATAGATAGATAGATAGATAGATAGATAGATAGATAGATAGATAGATAGATAGATAGATAGATAGATAGATAGATAGATAGATAGATAGATAGATAGATAGATAGATAGATAGATAGATAGATAGATAGATAGATAGATAGATAGATAGATAGATAGATAGATAGATAGATAGATAGATAGATAGATAGATAGATAGATAGATAGATAGATAGATAGATAGATAGATAGATAGATAGAATCATGTAGTAACCAAAAAAAAGTTATTTCAGTTTTGATATATTTATATATTTATCTATCTATCTATCTTTGAGATTCTTCAAATTAGCCACCCTTTGCCTTGATGACAGCTTTGCACACTCTTGGCATTCTCTCAACCCGATTCACCCGGAATGCTTTTCAGGGAGCTGCCTAATGTATGCCAGTTAAGTTTTACAACCGGTGTAGAGCCTACAGGCCTATGGGCTAGGCTACATGAGGTGTGAGACTATGATTTGAAAAAGTCGCAAAGGAAAGGCTTGCGCTGTTTCTTGCCTTTACTGCACACAAGCTGAGCATCCTTCACAGAGCTTGAAAGGATCTGCAGAGAAGAATGGGAGAAACTCCCCAAATACAGGTGTGTCAAGCTTGTAGCGTCATACCCAAGAAGACTGAGGCTGTAATCACTGCCAAAGGTGCTTCAACAAAGTATTGAGTAAAGGGTCTGAATACCTATGTACAATGCACCCCTTCACTTTTCCCACGTTTTGTTACTTTACAGCCTTACTCTAAAATTGATTAAATTGTTTTTTTCCCATCAATCTACACATCATGACAAAACAAAAACATGTTTTTTTTGACATTTTTGCTAATTTATAACAAATTAAACTGAAATGCCACATTTACAATCAAGTTGTAGAAACATGCACCTGAGATCAGGATGCACCTGAGATCAATTTCGAGTCTCTTAGCAACGGGTCTGAATACTTATTTAAATAAGGTATTTCTGTTAAGGGGTTTTGTGTTTAGATTGAGATTTTTTTTCAAATCAATTTTAGAATAATGCTGTAATGTAACAAACTAAATGTGGAAAAGGTGAAGGTTTTGAATACTTTCCGAGTGCGCTGTATATAATATGATTAACGCGTTTTTTAATCAACTTAAATCTGAACAAAAAAATATTCATACTCATTTTATTTTAATATTTGGAATGTCAACACACTATCCCGACTGTGTTGCACTGCAAACCGGGCTTAATAAACCACATAGGACCGTAAGCTGGCAGGGAGTTGAGAAGCCTCCGTCGGCGGGCAGGGAGTTGAGAAGCCTCCGTCGGCGGGCAAGGAGTTGAGAAGCCTCTATCATTTGCTGAACATATAGTTTGATATGCCTCACCTGCTCAAAGACAATGTGTGTGTAATCTTAACCTCTCCTTCCACAGAGAGGGTCTACGACGGAGGAGCCAGTGTTCTCCAGCAGCCTGTGGGGTCCATCATGTGACAGCCTAGACCAGCTGGTAGACCACTGCCTGCTGCCTGAGCTCAGCCCTGGAGACTGGCTGGTCTTTAACAACATGGGGGCTGCTGGCCTAGGGGACCTCTCCTCCTTCAGTGACCCCTCAACCATCAGACCACCAGTCTACTACACTGTCTCCACTTCTGACTGGTACGGCCAAGTTATAGTGCTACAGGGGGAGGTCTAATGTGTATTTCTCTCTAGTGTTGCTTCATGTGTTGCGTCTGTAGTCAGAGGGTTAGAACGTAGCTTTCTTACCAACTAATGGCCGTCTCTAGTCCAGATAGTTTCCATAAGAAATGTTCATCCTAATGGCTGAATGGAGTGGAGACTCGGACACACAGGGAGCGGTGTTGTAGAAAGGGGAGCAGCATGAAGCAGCTGACTACAGCTAAACTAGCAACATCAGTCACACAGCCTTTCTCTCCTGTTCTACTGGTTTTCATATCAACTTTCTTTATTTGTCCAGAAGCCAAAAGCACTATCATAATCATATTAACTTGGTTTAATACACTTGGTGTAATCCTAACATACAGGAACTCAAATCCTTCTGCTCACCCGATCTAGAATTCCTTACAATCATTTTACCCACCAAGAGAATTCTCGTCCGTTATCGTCACAGCAGACACCAAGATGACCATCAAGAAACTTACATTTACATTTTACATTTTAGTCATTTAGCAGACGCTCTTATCCAGAGCGACTTACAGTAGTGAATGCATACATTTCATACAATTTCATAAATTTTTTCCTGTGCTGGCCCCCCGTGGGAATCGAACCCACAACCCTGGAAAGAGGTCTGGGAATATGACTGAATATAAACAGTGTAGTTATTCCCTCCACAAGGCAATCAAACAAGTGAAATGCCAGTACAGGGACAAAGTGGAGTCGCAATTCAACGGCTCAGACACGAGACGTTATGTGGCAGGGTCTACAGGAAATCACGGACTACAAAAATAAAACCAGCCACGTCACGGACACCGACGTCACGCTTCCAGACAAACGAAACACCTTCTTTGCCCGCTTTGAGGATAATACAGTGGCACCGTTGCGGCCCGCTAACAAGGACTGCAGGCCCTCACCCTCTCCTTCTCCGTGGCCGACGTGAGTAAAACATTTAAACGTGTTAACCCTCGCAAGGCTGTTGGCCCAGATGGCATCCTCAGAGCATACGCAGACCAGCTGGCTGGTGTGTTTACGGACATATTCAACCGCACCCTATCCCAGTCTGTTGTCCCCACATGCTTCAAGATGGCCACCATTGTTCCTGTTCCCAAGAAAGCTAAGGTAACTGAACTAAATGACTATCGCCCCGTAGCACTCACTTCTGTCATCATGAAGTGCTTTGAGAGGCTAGTCAAGGATCATATCACTGCCACCTTACCTGCCACCCTAGACCCACTTCAGTTTGCAGAGGACGCAATCGCTATCACACTGCCTTATCCCATCTGGACAAGAGGAATACCTATGTAAGAATGTTCATTGACTACAGCTCAGCATTCAACACCATAGTACCCTCCAAGCTCATCATTAAGATTGAGGCCCTGGGTCTCAACCCCGCAATGTGCAATTGGGTCCTGGACTTTCTGACGGGCTACCCCCAGGTGGTGAAGGTAGGAAACATCTCCACTTCACTGACCCTCAACACTGGGTCCCCACAAGGGTGCGTTCTCAGCCCTCTCCTGTACTCCCTGTTCACCCATGACTGCGTGGCCATGCACGCCTCCAACTCAATCATCAAGTTTGCAGACGACACAACAGTGGTAGGCTTGATTACCAACAACGATGAGACAGCCTACAGGGAGGAGGTGAGGGCCCTCGGAGTGTGGTGTCAGGAAAACACCCTCTCACTCAACATCAACAAAACAATGGAGAAGATCGTGGACTTCAGGAAACAGCAGAGGGAGCAGCCCCCTGTCCATATTGACGGGACAGCGGTGGAGAAGATGGAAAGTTTTAAATCCCTGGGCGTACACATCAGACAAACTGAAACGGTCCACTCAAACAAACAATGCGGTGAAGGCGTAGCAGCGCCTCTTCAACCTCTGGAGTCTGAAGAAATTTGGCTTGTCACCCAAAACCCTGACAAAGTTTACAGATGCACAATCGAGAGCATCAGCCTCGTACGGCAACTGCACCGCCCTCAATCGCAAGGCTCTTCAGAGGGTGGCGCGGTCTGCACAACCCGTCACCAGAGGCAAACTACCTGCCCTCCTGGACACCTACACCACCTGATATCACAGGAAGGCCAAAAAGATCATCAAGGACAACAACCACCCGAGCCACTGCCTGTTCACCCTGCTATCATCCAGAAGGCGAGGACAGTACAGGTGCATCAAAGCTGGGACCGAGAGACTGAAAAACAGCTTCTATCTCCAGGCCATCAGACTGTTAAACAGCCATCACTAGCACAGAGAGGCTGCTGCCTACACTGAGACCCAATCACTGGACACTTTAATAAATGGATCACTAGTCACTTTAAACAATGGCACTAAATAATGTTTACAAATCTTACATTACTCATATCACGTGTATATACTGTATTTTATACCATCTATTGCACCTTGCCTATGCCGCTCGGTCATCGCTCATCCATATACATTCATGTACATACTTTAGATTTGTGTGTATGAGGTAGTTGTTGTGGAATTGTTAGATTACTTGTTAGATATTACTGCACTGTCAGAACTAGAAGCGCAAGCATTTCGCTACACTCGGATTAACACATGCTAACCATGTGTGTGACAAATAAAATTTGATTTGAAACCATCCTAGTTCTTGAATATTTACGTTTTCTCTCTTTCAAAGTTGCTAATGGTTAAGTTAATCTGTCTCGTGAAACAGCTTGCATCAGGTGTCTTTTTTTTCCCCTCAAATTGAACGGTAGTGTACCTTACCATCTCTACCTTCAGAACCAGCTACCTACCTACCTTACCATCTCTACCTTCAGAACCAGCTACCTACCTACCTTACCATCTCTACCTTCAGAACCAGCTACCTACCTACCTTACCATCTCTACCTTCAGAACCAGCTACCTACCTACCTTACCATCTCTACCTTCAGAACCAGCTACCTACCTACCTTACCGTCTCTACCCCTTCAGAACCAGCTACCTACCTACCTTACCGTCTCTACCCCTTCAGAACCAGCTACCTACCTACCTTACCGTCTCTACCCCTTCAGAACCAGCTACCTACCTACCTTACCGTCTCTACCCCTTCAGAACCAACTACCTACCTTACCATCTCTACCCCTTCAGAACCAGCTACCTACCTACCTTACCATCTCTACCCCTTCAGAACCAACTACCTACCTACCTTAGTCTCTACCCCTTCAGAACCAGCTACCTACCTACCTTACCGTCTCTACCTTCAGAACCAGCTACCTACCTACCTTACCGTCTCTACCTTCAGAACCAGCTACCTACCTACCTTACCGTCTCTACCTTCAGAACCAGCTACCTACCTACCTTACCGTCTCTACCCCTTCAGAACCAACGACCTACCTACCTTACCGTCTCTACCCCTTCAGAACCAACTACCTACCTACCTTACCGTCTCTACCCCTTCAGAACCAACTACCTACCTACCTTACCGTCTCTACCCCTTCAGAACCAGCTACCTACCTTACCATCTCTACCCCTTCAGAACCAACTACCTACCTACCTTACCGTCTCTACCTTCAGAACCAACTACCTACCTACCTACCTTACCATCTCTACCTTCAGAACCAACTACCTACCTACCTTACCGTCTCTACCTTCAGAACCAGCTACCTACCTACCTTACCATCTCTACCCCTTCAGAACCAGCTACCTACCTACCTTACCGTCTCTACCCCTTCAGAACCAGCTACCTACCTACCTTACCGTCTCTACCCCTTCAGAACCAGCTACCTACCTACCTTACCGTCTCTACCCCTTCAGAACCAACTACCTACCTTACCGTCTCTACCCCTTCAGAACCAGCTACCTACCTACCTTACCATCTCTACCCCTTCAGAACCAGCTACCTACCTACCTTACCGTCTCTACCCCTTCAGAACCAGCTACCTACCTACCTTACCGTCTCTACCCCTTCAGAACCAGCTACCTACCTACCTTACCATCTCTACCCCTTCAGAACCAGCTACCTACCTACCTTACCGTCTCTACCCCTTCAGAACCAACTACCTACCTACCTTACCGTCTCTACCCCTTCAGAACCAGCTACCTACCTACCTTACCGTCTCTACCCCTTCAGAACCAGCTACCTACCTACCTTACCGCCTCTACCCCTTCAGAACCAGCTACCTACCTACCTTACCGTCTCTACCCCTTCAGAACCAGCTACCTACCTACCTTACCGCCTCTACCCCTTCAGAACCAGCTACCTACCTACCTTACCGTCTCTACCCCTTCAGAACCAGCTACCTACCTTACCGTCTCTACCCCTTCAGAACCAGCTACCTACCTTACCGTCTCTACCCCTTCAGAACCAACTACCTACCTACCTTACCATCTCTACCCCTTCAGAACCAGCTACCTACCTTACCGTCTCTACCCCTTCAGAACCAGCTACCTACCTTACCGTCTCTACCCCTTCAGAACCAACTACCTACCTACCTTACCATCTCTACCCCTTCAGAACCAGCTACCTACCTTACCGTCTCTACCCCTTCAGAACCAACTACCTACCTACCTTACCGTCTCTACCCCTTCAGAACCAGCTACCTACCTACCTTACCGTCTCTACCCCTTCAGAACCAGCTACCTACCTACCTTACCGTCTCTACCCCTTCAGAACCAGCTACCTACCTACCTTACCGTCTCTACCCCTTCAGAACCAGCTACCTACCTACCTTACCGTCTCTACCCCTTCAGAACCAGCTACCTACCTACCTTACTGTCTCTACCCCTTCAGAACCAGCTACCTACCTACCTTACTGTCTCTACCCCTTCAGAACCAGCTACCTACCTACCTTACCATCTCTACCCCTTCAGAACCAACTACCTACCTACCTTACCGCCTCTACCCCTTCAGAACTACCTACCTTACCGTCTCTACCTTCAGAACCAGCTACCTACCTACCTTACCGTCTCTACCTTCAGAACCAGCTACCTACCTACCTTACCGTCTCTACCCCTTCAGAACCAGCTACCTACCTACCTTACCGTCTCTACCCCTTCAGAACCAACTACCTACCTACCTTACCATCTCTACCCCTTCAGAACCAGCTACCTACCTACCTTACCGTCTCTACCCCTTCAGAACCAGCCCTACCTACCTTACCGTCTCTACCCCTTCAGAACCAGCTACCTACCTACCTTACCGTCTCTACCCCTTCAGAACCAGCTACCTACCTACCTTACCGTCTCTACCCCTTCAGAACCAGCTACCTACCTACCTTACCGTCTCTACCCCTTCAGAACCAGCTACCTACCTACCTTACCGTCTCTACCTTCAGAACCAGCTACCTACCTACCTTACCGTCTCTACCCCTTCAGAACCAACTACCTACCTACCTTACCATCTCTACCTTCAGAACCAGCTACCTACCTACCTTACCGTCTCTACCTTCAGAACCAGCTACCTACCTACCTTACCGTCTCTACCCCTTCAGAACCAACTACCTACCTTACCGTCTCTACCCCTTCAGAACCAACTACCTACCTACCTTACCGTCTCTACCCCTTCAGAACCAACTACCTACCTACCTTACCATCTCTACCTTCAGAACCAGCTACCTACCTACCTTACCGTCTCTACCCCTTCAGAACCAGCTACCTACCTACCTTACCGTCTCTACCCCTTCAGAACCAGCTACCTACCTACCTTACCGTCTCTACCCCTTCAGAACCAGCTACCTACCTTACCGTCTCTACCCCTTCAGAACCAACTACCTACCTTACCGTCTCTACCCCTTCAGAACCAACTACCTACCTACCTTACCGTCTCTACCCCTTCAGAACCAACTACCTACCTACCTTACCGTCTCTACCCCTTCAGAACCAACTACCTACCTACCTTACCGTCTCTACCCCTTCAGAACCAGCTACCTACCTACCTTACCGTCTCTACCTTCAGAACCAGCTACCTACCTACCTTACCGTCTCTACCCCTTCAGAACCAACTACCTACCTACCTTACCATCTCTACCTTCAGAACCAGCTACCTACCTACCTTACCGTCTCTACCTTCAGAACCAGCTACCTACCTTACCATCTCTACCCCTTCAGAACCAGCTACCTACCTTACCGTCTCTACCCCTTCAGAACCAACTACCTACCTTACCGTCTCTACCCCTTCAGAACCAACTACCTACCTACCTTACCGTCTCTACCCCTTCAGAACCAGCTACCTACCTACCTTACCGTCTCTACCCCTTCAGAACCAACTACCTACCTACCTTACCGTCTCTACCCCTTCAGAACCAACTACCTACCTACCTTACCGTCTCTACCCCTTCAGAACCAGCTACCTACCTACCTTACCGTCTCTACCCCTTCAGAACCAACTACCTACCTTACCGCCTCTACCCCTTCAGAACCAGCTACCTACCTACCTTACCGTCTCTACCCCTTCAGAACCAGCTACCTACCTACCTTACCGTCTCTACCCCTTCAGAACCAGCTACCTACCTACCTTACCGTCTCTACCCCTTCAGAACCAGCTACCTACCTACCTTACCGTCTCTACCCCTTCAGAACCAGCTACCTACCTACCTTACCGTCTCTACCCCTTCAGAACCAGCTACCTACCTACCTTACCGTCTCTACCCCTTCAGAACCAGCTACCTACCTACCTTACCGTCTCTACCCCTTCAGAACCAGCTACCTACCTACCTTACCGTCTCTACCCCTTCAGAACCAGCTACCTACCTACCTTACCGTCTCTACCCCTTCAGAACCAGCTACCTACCTACCTTACCGTCTCTACCCCTTCAGAACCAGCTACCTACCTACCTTACCGTCTCTACCTTCAGAACCAGCTACCTACCTACCTTACCGTCTCTACCCCTTCAGAACCAGCTACCTACCTACCTTACCGTCTCTACCCCTTCAGAACCAGTGTAGCTGGATATATTTGGGGCTCCCGAGTGGCGTAGCGTTTTAAGGCACTGCTTCTCAGTGCTAGAGGCGTCACTACAGACCCTGGTTCGAATCCAGGCTGTATCACAACCGGCCGTGATTGGGAGTCTCGTAGGTCGGCGCACAATTGGCCCAGCGTCGTCTGGGTTTTGCCGGTGTATGCCGTCATTGTAAATAAGAATTTGTTCTTAACTGACTTGCCTAGTTAAATAAATAAACTAAAAAATTACATTTTGGCAAATTATGTATTCTATTCTCTGCCTCATTCCAGTAGCTGCATGTTCAATACTGTGAGATGTTTTTTTTAATCTCTTATTGAAAAAAAGTCTGTTCATAGTATTTCCTGTTTAACCGGTTAATGGGGGTTGGTAAGTTGGCAACAAAATTGACTGAAATTTGCATCCATTCTCATATTGGATATCAGTGTGATGTCCATCATGATCGGAGTTCAGATACTGAGGTGATGCTGTACAAGAAATATTGGTGCACCCATATCTTCCATCTTCACTGTTTGTGATAGATAACATATCAAAACATTGACAAGATTTATACTGAAAAATATGTTTGGAAGCTATGCCATCATTGTCCATTCCTGCTTTTATTGTATTCCACTGCACCTTTTTATTAGTCCAAACGATTTTCCTCTGTGTTCTCCAGGTACAACATACAGGAGGCTGGGATAGCTGTGGACGACATCATGAAGAACTTCTCCATGGTCCAGTACGGTGCATAGCTCAGCTCTGTCCCTCCGTCTCCGCTGTGACGTCTGAGATCTCCTTACCCTGGGCTTTTAGTGGTCAACATTCCCAACAGCCTTGGAAAATGCAGTGTTCAACTTTCCAGGAAGGTTGATATAGACTTGTGATTTCCTGGGAACAGAAAACGATTTATTGGTGACCCATACATCAATTCTCAATTTGTTTTTGGAAAAAAAGAAAAAGATCAACGATTTATCCTTCTTCCTCCTCTTCCTCAGCCAGCTAGAAAACACGTTTCTCCCTCTTCCTCCTCGTTCCTCCTCCTCAGCCAGCTAGAAAACACGTTTCTCCCTCTTCCTCCTCGTCCCTCCTCCTCCTCCTCAGCCAGCTAGAAAACACGTTTCTCCCTCTTCCTCCTCGTCCCTCTTCCTCAGTCAGATAGAAAACACATTTCTCCCTCTTCATACTCGCCCTTCCTCCTCCTCAGTCAGACAGAAAACAACACGTTTATCCCTCTTCCTCCTCACCCCTCTTCCTCAGCCAGCTATAAAACACGTTTCTCCCTCTTCCTGCTCCTCCTCCTCAGTCAGATAGAAAACACATTTCTCCCTCTTCCTCTTCGTCCCTCATCCTCAGTCAGACAGAAAACACGTTTCTCCCTCTTCCTCCTCGCCCCTCCTCCTCTTCCTCAGTCAGATAGAAAACAACACATCTCTTCCTCCTCGCCCCTCTTCCTCAGTCAGATAGTAAACAACACAATTCTCGCCCTTCCTCCTCCTCAGTCAGACAGAAAACAACACGTTTAACAGTAACATATGCAACAAAATGGATGACTGTAGATGGAGCCCCGCTTCCTAACCAGCTTTATTCATTATATAGTTTACATAAATGTGTAATTGGTTCATTTCTATTATATATTGATTACCTGTTGACAGTCTTGTAAAAAATCACTTGTCTGTTCAACATGATGATGCATTTTGTCTATAGAAGAGGATTTGCCAGGTTTAATATTTAAAATCAGTACTACATTTTTTTTGCTTTTGACCCCATAGTGTAGTGAAAGTGAGATGTTAACCTTAACCCATTTTTTGATTAAGTTTCATATTTTATTTGGGTTTATTAATTGCATTTTTTGTAAAACAATATGGAGCACGTTTGCGCTCCAGCCAACATTTCCCCAAGTACATGCGGTTTAACAAAGCTGAATCTTCCCGTGGGAATACTGTTGTCTGTTTGAACCCTCTACATGGTTAACTGTGATTCCATTGTGACGTCTTAACGTTGTTAGTTGGTGAGAGGGGCATTTGAAGGATTTGTTGAAGTGATTTTCTTCTCAGAGGAGTTCTGAACAGAACTAGCTATGTTCTGTTTGCTAATGTACAGACAGAACTTTACCGGGCTAGCTAGAAATCCTTTTCGAGGAAGTGTTCTGGACAGCAAAGCCGACTACAGCATTACAGCCCATGGCTTTCACTCTCGTATATGCTGTATAGCTTCTCTGCTGGGTTAGAGATACAACAAACATCAGCCTTTAGGCTTGGACACACTTGGAACATTTTGGTATTTTTTTTGAATTTTTTTATAAACATTTCAACCACAAGTGTGTTTACAAGGCCTTGCTCTGTCGCCACAGCACATAGCAGTCCACCAATAGACTTGTCTTCGTATTTATGTGGATCTAGCTTCTCATGCCTCTCTTACTGTATGGTGATCTAACATGGAGTCTTGTACAGTTTTTAATGTCTAAATAAGGTGACCACAGCTGGACCCATATCTGATTTGTGTTCTTTCCATCTCCGTTGCTCATTGTCAATCCCAAGCTGTTTGCCATGACAATGAGTGACAAGGAAGTGGGCATGATAGCGCAAACAGACTGGCACTCGAGCTAGACCAGACCTGACTGAACTCTTAACTGTCGCCCTTTGTTGGAAAAGTAAAGTACTGGAAATTACTTTTTAAGGCACTAATGGACCATATCCTATTTTTGACTGTAAATTGTGCTTGTTAAAGTAATGCAAGTGATTAATTTAATACATCTTTTGGACTGAAACCCTGTCTTTGGAGTTTTGTTTTTTTGCATCTCTGGATATAGATAGATATATATATGTATATATGTATATGCAACAATTTGAATGATTTTACTGAGTAAATATAAGGAAATCAGTCAATTGATATAAATTTGTTAGGTCCGAATCTATGGATTTCACATTACTGGGCAGTGGCGCAGCCATGGGTGGGCATAGGCCCACCCACTGGGGAGCCAGGCCCAGCTCATCGGAATGAGTTTTTTTTTCCCACAAGGGCTATATTACAGACAAATATTCCTCAGTTTCATCAGCTGTCTGGGTGGCTGGTCTCAGACGATCCCGCAGGTGACGATGCCGGATGTGGAGGTCCTGGGCTGGCGTGGTTACACGTGGTCTGCGGTTGTGCGGCCTGCTGGACGTACTGCCAAATTCTCTAACTTCTCTGGTGGACATTCCTGCAGTCAGCATTCCAATTGCACACTCCCTCAACTTGAGACATCTGTGGCATTGTGTCCTGTGACAAAACTGCACATTTTAGTGGCCTTTTATTGTCCCCAGCACAAGGTGCACCTGTGTAATGATCATGCTGTTTAATCAGCTTATTGATATGCCACACCTGTCAGATTGATGGATTATCTTGGCAAGGAGAAACGCTCACTAACAGGGATGTAAACTAATTTGTGCACGTTTGAGCGAAATAATCATTCTTTTATTTCAGTGTTTGATATTTGATATACAGTACCAGCAAAGTTCTAAACACCTTCTCATTCAAGGGTTTTTCTTCATTTTTACTATTTTCTACATTGTAGAATAATAATGAAGACATCAAAACTATGAAATAACACACATGGAGTCATGTAGTAACCAAAAAAAAGTGTTAAGCAAATCAAAATATATATTTTTGATACTTCACAGTAGCCACCTTTTGCCTTGATGACAGCTTTGCACACACTTGGCATTCTCTCAACCAGCTTCACCTGGAATGCTTTTCCAACAGTCTTGAAGGAGTTCCCAAATATGGTGAGCACTTGTTGGCTGCTTTTCCTTCACTCTGCGTTCCAACTCATCCCAAACCATCTCAATTGGGGTGAGGTCATCTGATGCAGCACTCCATCACTCTCCTTGGTCAAATAGTCCATACACAGCCTGTCGTGTTGAAAAACAAATTATAGTCCCACCTAGCGCAAACCAGATGGGATGGCGTATCGCTGCAGAATGCTGTGGTAGCCATGCTGTTTAAGTGTGCCTTGAATTGTAAATAAATCACAGACAGTGTCACCAGCAAAGAACCCCTACACCATAACACCTCCTCCTCCATGCTTCACGGTGAGAACCACACATGCAGAGATAATCCGTTCACCTACTCTGCATCTCACAAAGACACGGCGGTTGGAACCAAAAATCTCACATTTGGACTCATCAGATCAGAGGACAGATTTCCAACGGTCTAATGTCCATTGCTCGTGTTTCTTGGCCCAAGCAAGCTCTTCTTCTTATTGGTGTCCTTTAGTAGTGGTTTCTTTGCAGCAATTCGACCATGAAGGCCTGATTCACACAGTCTCCTCTGAACAGTTGATGTTGAGATGTGTCTGTTACTTGAACTCTGTGAAGCATTTATTTGGGCTGCAATTTCTGAGGCTGGTAACTCTAATGAACTTATCCTCTCCAGCAGAGGTGACTCTGGGTCTTCCTTTCCTGTGGCGGTCCTCACGAGAGCCAGTTTCATCATAGCGCTTGATGGTTTTGGTGACTGCACTTGAAGAAACTTTAAAAGTTCTTGAAATTTTCCACATTGACTGACCTTCATGCCTTAAAGTAATGATGGACTGTCATTTTCTCTTTGCATATTTGACATGTTCTTGCCATAATATGGACTTGGTCTTTTACCAAATAGGGCTATCTTCTGTATACCCCCCCTACCTTGTCACAACACAACTGATTGGCTCAAACGCACTAAGGAAACAAGTTCCACAAATGTACTTTTAACAAGGCACACCTGTTAATTGAAATGCATTCCAGGTGACTACCTCATGAAGCTGGTTGAGAGAATGCCAAGAGTGTGCAAAGCTGTCATCAAGGCAAAGGGTGGCTACTTTGAAGAATCTCATATAATATATTTTGATTTGTTAAACACTTTTTTTTGGTTACTACATAATTCCATATATGTGTTATTTCATAGTTTTGATGTCTTCACTATTATTCTACAATGTAGAAAATAGTAAAAATAAAGAAAAACCCTTGAATGAGTAGGTGTGTCCAAACTGTTGACTGGTACTGTATTTATTTGGTACCATTTTGAATCTGGCCTTTACTACTATAGCACATAGAGACACATTAACTAACACATTCATACATGGAAAAACAGACAGTAAATATATAATAAGATTTGTGTCTGTCCTATATCTAGGATATAAGAAAGCTCTGGAAATATATATATTTTTTTACACATTTAACCCACTTTTTTTTTGGGGGGGGGGGGAGCACAAAACTACCTCTGTACTTCGATTATTATTTTTTGAACCAGTCCCAGGTTACCTTCAGATGAGTCCTGTAACAGTTGTGTTTTTACTAACCAAATATGTTCTGATTTTCAGGGGGACTGTTGATTATTACTGCTGGTAAAACTTAGTTGTTCTTGTAATGCCTCCATTTAATCCTGTTTTTTTAAATGAATTCCAACACAATATATTCATTCACTGTTTTTTTAATACACCTTAAAAATGTTTTTTTTTGTTGCATACCCTGGTGTGAAATACAACTTCATTCCATACATGACTTTCATGCACTCTGGCCTTGCGCTAATGGAGGTGCCAAATACAGATTATTAACAGGTGTTTAGTTAAAAAGCCAACTACTTCAGAGACTGCAACAATGCTGGACTATCATACCTGTATGACTGTGACACATTTATTCATTCTATTGCTAGTGACAAACAAGTTGAAATTAAACAAAATTGTACAAACAGAGAATGTGAATCAGGCTCAGGTTCAAAACCTACTACCCGTGGAGATTTTCAATCATCTGCTCAGAAAAGACGCTCGGACTGCTAACTTATAATATGCAAAATGTACACTCTCTTTTGAGGATAAAGAACCTGCTTTTGATTTTCATCTTGACGTAGCCAAGAGTTCATATGAGGAAGTGTCAGTGGTACAGCTCAGTCAAATCTCAGACTCACAAGATATTAGGAATAAATACTACCATTTAGAGACAGGAAGTTGTAGATGTTTATCAGATGAGGAAATCGTAAGCTCTATGAAAACTGAATCAGATGAGCAACATGTAACTGAAGAGGTTGACATCTCAATGAGTAAGGATACACTGAAATGTGTTTTGTCGGATCAGGCAAATCTTTTGGAGGGTTCAGGCATAGCACTCCAAACAATGTATTTTACATCGATTCGTGATAAATGGGAGAGAAATGGTAGCTATTTCAAAAAGTTCACATGGGTAGACCTATAGTTATCATGGGTAGACCTATAGTTATCATGGGTAGTTATCATGGGTAGGTTTATAGTTATCATGGGTAGTTATCATGGGTAGTTATCATGGGTAGGCCTATAGTTATCATGGGTAGGTTTATAGTTATCATGGGTAGACCTATAGTTATCATGGGTAGGTTTATAGTTATCATGGGTAGTTATCATGGGTAGGTCTATAGTTATCATGGGTAGGTTTATGGTTATCATGGGTAGGTTTATAGTTATCATGGGTAGTTATCATGGGTAGGTTTATAGTTATCATGGGTAGGCCTATAGTTATCATGGGTAGGTTTATAGTTATCATGGGTAGGTTTATAGTTATCATGGGTAGGTCTATAGTTATCATGGGTAGGTTTATAGTTATCATGGGTAGACCTATAGTTATCATGGGTAGGTATATAGTTATCATGGGTAGGCTTATAGTTATCATGGGTAGGCCTATAGTTATCATGGGTAGGTTTATGGTTATCATGGGTAGACCTATAGTTATCATGGGTAGACATATAGCTATCATGGGTAGGTTTATAGTTATCATGGGTAGGTTTATGGTTATCATGGGTAGGTCTATAGTTATCATGGGTATACCTATAGTTATCATGGGTAGGTATATAGTTATCATGGGTAGGCCTATAGTTATCATGGGTAGGTCTATAGTTATCATGGGTAGGTCTATAGTTATCATGGGTAGACCTATAGTTATCATGGGTAGGTCTATAGTTATCATGGGTAGACCTATAGTTACCATGGGTAGACCTATAGCTATCATGGGTAGGTTTATAGTTATGGGTAGGTTTATAGTTATCATGGGTAGGATTATGGTTATCATGGGTAGGTCTATAGTTATCATGGGTAGGTCTATAGGTATCATGGGTAGGTTTATAGTTATCATGGGTAGACCTATAGTTATCATGGGTATACCTATAGTTATCATGGGTAGGTTTATAGTTATCATGGGTAGGTTTATAGTTATCATGGGTAGGTCTATAGTTATCATGGGTAGGCCTATAGTTATCATGGGTAGACCTATAGTTATCATGGGTAGGCCTATAGTTATCATGGGTAGGCCTATAGTTATCATCGGTAGGCCTATAGTTATCATGGGTAGGCCTATAGTTATCATGGGTAGACCTATAGTTATCATGGGTAGGTTTATAGTTATCATGGGTAGGTATATAGTTATCATGGGTAGGTATATAGTTATCATGGGTAGACCTATAGTTATCATGGGTAGGTTTATAGTTAACATGGGTAGGTTTATAGTTATCATGGGTAGACCTATAGTTATCATGGGTAGGTCTATAGTTATCATGGGTAGACCTATAGTTACCATGGGTAGACCTATAGCTATCATGGGTAGGTTTATAGTTATGGGTAGGTTTATAGTTATCATGGGTAGGATTATGGTTATCATGGGTAGGTCTATAGTTATCATGGGTAGGTCTATAGGTATCATGGGTAGGTTTATAGTTATCATGGGTAGACCTATAGTTATCATGGGTATACCTATAGTTATCATGGGTAGGTTTATAGTTATCATGGGTAGGTTTATAGTTATCATGGGTAGGTCTATAGTTATCATGGGTAGGCCTATAGTTATCATGGGTAGACCTATAGTTATCATGGGTAGGCCTATAGTTATCATGGGTAGGCCTATAGTTATCATCGGTAGGCCTATAGTTATCATGGGTAGGCCTATAGTTATCATGGGTAGACCTATAGTTATCATGGGTAGGTTTATAGTTATCATGGGTAGGTATATAGTTATCATGGGTAGGTATATAGTTATCATGGGTAGACCTATAGTTATCATGGGTAGGTTTATAGTTAACATGGGTAGGTTTATAGTTATCATGGGTAGACCTAAAGTTATCATGGGTAGACCTATAGCTATCATGGGTAGGTCTATAGTTACCATGGGTAGGGTTATAGTTATCATGGGTAGACCTATAGTTACCATGGGTAGGTTTATAGTTATCATGGGTAGACCTATAGTTATCATGGGTAGGTTTATAGTTATCATGGGTAGGTTTATAGTTATCATGGGTAGACCTATAGTTATCATGGGTAGACCTATAGTTATCATGGGTAGACCTATAGTTATCATGGGTAGACCTATAGTTATCATGGGTAGACCTATAGTTATCATGGGTAGGTCTATAGTTATCATGGGTAGGTCTATAGTTATCATGGGTAGGTTTATAGTTACCATGGGTAGGTTTATAGTTACCATGGGTAGGTTTATAGTTATCATGGGTAGGCCTATAGTTATCATGGGTAGGTCTATAGTTATCATGGGTAGGTCTATAGTTATCATGGGTAGGCCTATAGTTATCATGGTTAGGTCTATAGTTATGGGTAGGTTTATAGTTATCATGGGTAGGTCTATAGTTATGGGTAGGTCTATAGTTATGGGTAGGTCTATAGTTATCATGGGTAGGTTTATAGTTATCATGGGTAGGTTTATAGTCATGGGTAGGTCTATAGTTATCATGGGTAGGTCTATAGTTATCATGGATAGGTTTATAGTTATCATGGGAAGAATTTATAGTTATCATGGGTAGGTCTATAGTCATGGATAGGTTTATAGTTATCATGGGTAGGTCTATAGTTATCATGGGTAGGTCTATAGTTATCATGGGTAGACCTATAGTTATCATGGGTAGGTTTATAGGTATCATGGGTAGACCTATAGTTATCATGGGTAGGTTTATAGTTATCATGGGTAGGCCTATAGTCATCATGGGTAGGTTTATAGTTATCATGGGTAGGCCTATAGTTATCATGGGTAGACCTATAGTTATCATGGGTAGACCTATAGTTATCATGGGTAGGTTTATAGTTATCATGGGTAGGTTTATAGTCATGGGTAGGCCTATAGTTATCATGGGTAGACCTATAGTTATCATGGGTAGGCCTATAGTTATCATGGGTAGGTTTATAGTTATCATGGGTAGACCTATAGTTATCATGGGTAGACCTATAGTTATCATGGGTAGGTTTATAGTTATCATGGGTAGGTTTATAGTTATCATGGGTAGACCTATAGTTATCATGGGTAGGTTTATAGTCATGGGTAGGCCTGTAGTTATCATGGGTAGACCTATAGTTATCATGGGTAGGCCTATAGTTATCATGGGTAGACCTATAGTTATCATGGGTAGGTTTATAGTTATCATGGGTAGACCTATAGTTATCATGGGTAGACCTATAGTTATCATGGGTAGGTTTATAGTTATCATGGGTAGGTTTATAGTTATCATGGGTAGGTTTATAGTTATCATGGGTACACCTATAGTTATCATGGGTAGGTTTATAGTTATCATGGGTAGGCCTATAGTTATCATGGGTAGACCTATAGTTATCATGGGTAGGTTTATAGTTATCATGGGTAGGCCTATAGTTATCATGGGTAGACCTATAGTTATCATGGGTAGGCCTATAGTTATCATGGGTAGGCCTATAGTTATCATGGGTAGGTTTATAGTTATCATGGGTAGGCCTATAGTTATCATGGATAGGCCTATAGTTATCATGGGTAGGCCTATAGTTATCATGGGTAGGTTTATAGTTATCATGGGTAGGCCTATAGTTATCATGGGTAGGCCTATAGTTATCATGGGTAGGTTTATAGTTATCATGGGTAGGCCTATAGTTATCATGGGTAGGTTTATAGTTATCATGGGTAGGTTTATAGTCATGGGTAGGCCTATAGTTATCATGGGTAGGTTTATAGTCATGGGTAGGCCTATAGTTATCATGGGTAGGTTTATAGTTATCATGGGTAGGATTATAGTCATGGGTAGGCCTATAGTTATCATGGGTAGGTTTATAGTCATGGGTAGGCCTATAGTTATCATGGGTAGGTTTATAGTCATGGGTAGGCCTATAGTTATCATGGGTAGGTCTATAGTTATCATGGGTAGGTCTATAGTTATCATGGGTATGCATATAGTTATCATGGTTAGGTCTATAGTTATGGGTAGGTTTATAGTTATCATGGGTAGGTCTATAGTTATGGGTAGGTTTATAGTTATCATGGGTAGGTCTATAGTTATGGGTAGGTCTATAGTTATGGGT
Organism: Salmo salar; assembly: GCF_965601325.2. Classification (NCBI taxonomy): domain Eukaryota; kingdom Metazoa; phylum Chordata; class Actinopteri; order Salmoniformes; family Salmonidae; genus Salmo; species Salmo salar. The sequence goes on from NC_138304.1 coordinate 108,624,931, forward strand.
AGGTCTATAGTTATGGGTAGGTCTATAGTTATCATGGGTAGGTTTATAGTTATCATGGGTAGGTTTATAGTCATGGGTAGGTCTATAGTTATCATGGGTAGGTCTATAGTTATCATGGATAGGTTTATAGTTATCATGGGAAGAATTTATAGTTATCATGGGTAGGTCTATAGTCATGGATAGGTTTATAGTTATCATGGGTAGACCTATAGTTATCATGGGTAGACCTATAGTTATCATGGGTAGACCTATAGTTATCATGGGTAGGTCTATAGTTATCATGGGTAGGTCTATAGTTATCATGGGTAGGTTTATAGTTACCATGGGTAGGTTTATAGTTACCATGGGTAGGTTTATAGTTATCATGGGTAGGCCTATAGTTATCATGGGTAGGTCTATAGTTATCATGGGTAGGTCTATAGTTATCATGGGTAGGTCTATAGTTATCATGGGTATGCATATAGTTATCATGGTTAGGTCTATAGTTATGGGTAGGTTTATAGTTATCATGGGTAGGTCTATAGTTATGGGTAGGTTTATAGTTATCATGGGTAGGTCTATAGTTATGGGTAGGTCTATAGTTATGGGTAGGTCTATAGTTATCATGGGTAGGTTTATAGTTATCATGGGTAGGTTTATAGTCATGGGTAGGTCTATAGTTATCATGGGTAGGTCTATAGTTATCATGGATAGGTTTATAGTTATCATGGGAAGAATTTATAGTTATCATGGGTAGGTCTATAGTCATGGATAGGTTTATAGTTATCATGGGTAGGTCTATAGTTATCATGGGTAGGTATATAGTTATCATGGGTAGGTCTATAGTTATCATGGGTAGACCTATAGTTATCATGGGTAGGTTTATAGGTATCATGGGTAGACCTATAGTTATCATGGGTAGGTTTATAGTTATCATGGGTAGGCCTATAGTCATCATGGGTAGGTTTATAGTTATCATGGGTAGGCCTATAGTTATCATGGGTAGACCTATAGTTATCATGGGTAGACCTATAGTTATCATGGGTAGGTTTATAGTTATCATGGGTAGGTTTATAGTCATGGGTAGGCCTATAGTTATCATGGGTAGACCTATAGTTATCATGGGTAGGCCTATAGTTATCATGGGTAGGTTTATAGTTATCATGGGTAGACCTATAGTTATCATGGGTAGACCTATAGTTATCATGGGTAGGTTTATAGTTATCATGGGTAGGTTTATAGTTATCATGGGTAGACCTATAGTTATCATGGGTAGGTTTATAGTCATGGGTAGGCCTGTAGTTATCATGGGTAGACCTATAGTTATCATGGGTAGGCCTATAGTTATCATGGGTAGACCTATAGTTATCATGGGTAGGTTTATAGTTATCATGGGTAGACCTATAGTTATCATGGGTAGACCTATAGTTATCATGGGTAGGTTTATAGTTATCATGGGTAGGTTTATAGTTATCATGGGTAGGTTTATAGTTATCATGGGTAGGCCTATAGTTATCATGGGTAGGTTTATAGTTATCATGGGTAGGCCTATAGTTATCATGGGTAGACCTATAGTTATCATGGGTAGGTTTATAGTTATCATGGGTAGACCTATAGTTATCATGGCTAGGTCTATAGTTATCATGGGTAGACCTATAGTTATCATGGGTAGACCTATAGTTATCATGGGTAGACCTATAGTTATCATGGGTAGGTCTATAGTTATCATGGGTAGGTTTATAGTTATCATGGGTAGGTCTATAGTTATCATGGGTAGACCTATAGTTATCATGGGTAGGTCTATAGTTATCATGGGTAGGTCTATAGTTATCATGGGTAGGTTTATAGTTACCATGGGTAGGTTTATAGTTACCATGGGTAGGTTTATAGTTATCATGGGTAGGCCTATAGTTATCATGGGTAGGTCTATAGTTATCATGGGTAGGTTTATAGTTATCATGGGTAGGTCTATAGTTATCATGGGTATGCATATAGTTATCATGGTTAGGTCTATAGTTATGGGTAGGTTTATAGTTATCATGGGTAGGTCTATAGTTATGGGTAGGTCTATAGTTATGGGTAGGTCTATAGTTATCATGGGTAGGTTTATAGTTATCATGGGTAGGTTTATAGTCATGGGTAGGTCTATAGTTATCATGGGTAGGTCTATAGTTATCATGGATAGGTTTATAGTTATCATGGGAAGAATTTATAGTTATCATGGGTAGGTCTATAGTCATGGATAGGTTTATAGTTATCATGGGTAGGTCTATAGTTATCATGGGTAGGTCTATAGTTATCATGGGTAGGTCTATAGTTATCATGGGTAGACCTATAGTTATCATGGGTAGGTTTATAGGTATCATGGGTAGACCTATAGTTATCATGGGTAGGCCTATAGTTATCATGGGTAGGCCTATAGTTATCATGGGTAGGTTTATAGTTATCATGGGTAGGCCTATAGTTATCATGGGTAGACCTATAGTTATCATGGGTAGACCTATAGTTATCATGGGTAGGTTTATAGTTATCATGGGTAGGTTTATAGTCATGGGTAGGCCTATAGTTATCATGGGTAGACCTATAGTTATCATGGGTAGGCCTATAGTTATCATGGGTAGGTTTATAGTTATCATGGGTAGACCTATAGTTATCATGGGTAGACCTATAGTTATCATGGGTAGGTTTATAGTTATCATGGGTAGGTTTATAGTTATCATGGGTAGGCCTATAGTTATCATGGGTAGGTCTATAGTTATCATGGGTAGGTTTATAGTTATCATGGGTAGACCTATAGTTATCATGGGTAGACCTATAGTTATCATGGGTAGACCTATAGTTATCATGGGTAGACCTATAGTTATCATGGGTAGGTTTATAGTCATGGGTAGGCCTGTAGTTATCATGGGTAGACCTATAGTTATCATGGGTAGGCCTATAGTTATCATGGGTAGACCTATAGTTATCATGGGTAGACCTATAGTTATCATGGGTAGGTTTATAGTTATCATGGGTAGGTTTATAGTTATCATGGGTAGGTTTATAGTTATCATGGGTAGGCCTATAGTTATCATGGGTAGGTTTATAGTTATCATGGGTAGGCCTATAGTTATCATGGGTAGACCTATAGTTATCATGGGTAGGTTTATAGTTATCATGGGTAGGCCTATAGTTATCATGGGTAGACCTATAGTTATCATGGGTAGACCTATAGTTATCATGGGTAGGCCTATAGTTATCATGGGTAGGCCTATAGTTATCATGGGTAGGTTTATAGTTATCATGGGTAGGCCTATAGTTATCATGGGTAGGCCTATAGTTATCATGGGTAGGCCTATAGTTATCATGGGTAGGTTTATAGTTATCATGGGTAGGCCTATAGTTATCATGGGTAGGCCTATAGTTATCATGGGTAGGTTTATAGTTATCATGGGTAGGCCTATAGTTATCATGGGTAGGTTTATAGTTATCATGGGTAGGTTTATAGTCATGGGTAGGCCTATAGTTATCATGGGTAGGTTTATAGTCATGGGTAGGCCTATAGTTATCATGGGTAGGTTTATAGTTATCATGGGTAGGTTTATAGTTATCATGGGTAGGCCTATAGTTATCATGGGTAGGCCTATAGTTATCATGGGTAGGTTTATAGTTATCATGGGTAGGCCTATAGTTATCATGGGTAGGTTTATAGTTATCATGGGTAGGTTTATAGTTATCATGGGTAGGCCTATAGTTATCATGGGTAGGTTTATAGTTATCATGGGTAGGTTTATAGTCATGGGTAGGCCTATAGTTATCATGGGTAGGTTTATAGTTATCATGGGTAGGTTTATAGTCATGGGTAGGCCTATTTGCAGGAAAGATTAAAGAGTCCAATCCTTACTGTTTAGTACATTTTCGATATGAATTATCAGTCAATCAGAAAAGGATATTAAAACATTGTCATTACAATAATACTGCCGCAAATCAGCTGCACGGGGAATTAACACGCCGACCGACAACTGGTAACCGTCGAGATTATTTAGAGGTGGTAAACCTCAGGGACATCTGAACGCCCAACGTGCGTTACCCATGCGTCGTTTTCTTGGCGATTCTTGGACAAGGAGATCACTCCTTCAAGGAATGAATTAAGAGTCAAGTCTAGCTCATAATCCCCAACATTAGCATGCATTACGTGAACAAGAAGTACAACATTACACATATTTTCCCGAGATAATTAACATGTTCTCTGTAATATGGTGTAGTGTTGAAATAGTGTCATTGTATAATATCGAGGAAAATAGTCCAACAGGTTTCTGGATTCATGCGGCATTCAAGTTCTATTCGGAACTAAGAAACTCTGACTTCCAAACCGGTTGAAAACGGCATGTGTGTAACTACAACTAATGATGAAGTCGAACATTTCAGAGACCTATTTGTGACTAGTAAACGGTAACATGGTGTAACGACCCTGGGCTTATGGCTAAAAGGTCGAGGTCCGACACCTGCTCGTTTCATTACAGTATATGGACGTTTACACGGTATTGGACGTTTAGACGGTATCGGACGTTTAGACGGTATTGGACGTTTAGACGGTATTGGACGTTTAGCAGCCGGTTGATGCAGCATGACAACGGGAAAGCGATTGGTCTACCGGTAGAGTGTTCTACAGTTCTCCCTTTATTTCCCGCTGGGATTATTATCTATCATTATCTGTTCCTCTGTTATCGTGGTCGGGTTGTGCGTGTGCAGACCGTCAAAATCCTTCCATATAAAGTTTTTTATTTTACGAAAATTAAAAGGTGTCCGTTTATCACTTTCACGAGGTGTGACCCTTAACCCCGGAACTTCTCTGACTTGTGTGACCCTTAACCCCGGCACTTCTCGCGATAAAGCTATGTGTTTAGAAAGGCTGGGAGCAGACCAGACCTTCAGGAGAGACTTCACTGCTGGAGGGCTGCTTGTTCTAGAAATGGACTGCTCAAATCTAACGAATGTAGAGTCCACGGATTACCAGGTAACAATAAAGTAAACCGGTTTCTCTCCGTTGTGTATAGTCGTAACGTTATTACTATGCCGCTTTACATTGTCTAGTGTGTGAGCTTGTGTAACCTTAACAAAGACAGCTACAACAACGGAGATGTAGGTAGTTTAGTCCGCTGAACAGTATGGAACAATCACACCTTCTGCACCATTCAGGGCAGGCACCATTCAGGACAGGCACCATTCAGGACAGGCACCTTTCAGGGCAGGCTCCATTCAGGGCAGGCACCTTTCAGGGCAGGCACCATTCAGGACAGGCACCTTTCAGGGCAGGCACCATTCAGGACAGGTGTTTTCACCGAAGACCGTGATACATTGTTGCAATGTCGCTGCGTTGATTGTTGATCTAAATGTTTAAATGTGGTTGAGAAATACTGCGGTCACAAAGAGCATGTTACCAAGATATAAGTTTTATAATAGCAGACCACTTATTTATTGATGTCAAATATAATGTTGTTGCTATTTTATCTGAGACCTGCATTGCAGGGGCGAAAATCTGATATCAACTTTGGAGGGGACAATTACATGAAATTTTCTCAAGAGCAATTCCTGAGGGGGACACCAAAAGTAGTGCTGTAACACATAGCCTACATTGTAATATGGTAAATGTATATTGAGGAACCAAAGAAATAAGGTGTTTGCCGTACTCCTAACTACCGGTACCCAAAACTACACAACTAATCACAACAGCAATACCATTGCCTTTAACAAATCTTAGTTCAGTCACCAGTTTAAGTTGAGAGTGGGGGTATCCATGGCGTTTTCCAATTATGTTCCTATTTTACAAGTCAAAAAAATTGAGAACCTTTCATAATGTTGTCAAACAAAGACTCAACAAACTTACCTGAGACTCCGTCTCTGCCAGTCTGTCCCTGTATATCTGTCCCCAACTCTGCTGTCTGTGTGCCATCTGTTGCCTGCTTTGCCCAATGACATCATTGTGAAACATTTCCATTAGAATTTCATTTCTTTCTTATGAACATTTTATCAACTAGTCTTTGAGATATTAGGCTACTAGGGTTCTTACTTTGCGTTTTGGTGTACTGAAAAATACTCTGATGTCCGTCTTTTATTTTTCTGCCATTTTTCTACCTGGCTGGCTGGCTACACACACAGTGTGTAGGTTATTTACTGTAGGAGATGGGCTTCTATCATCTTATCTTTTATCATTCTATTTGGGCTTCGATCTAAAAGGTAGCTAGCAAATGTGAAACGGATTAAAATGACAAGAGTTGACAGCTGTATGAGTTCACCATTTACACAACATATGCTGCAACCTTTTGTAATTTTAATAGTTTGTTTCATATTGGCTGGCTTCCAACAATAGCTGAATTTGCAAAGCTAGTGAGCACCAATTCCGTTTCAGTGGTGTTTGCTATAATCTTTGCTACCCGGGTTAAATAAAATAAATAAATAAAAGTTCCCTTGCGACAATTTAGCTTTTGCAACGAGACCATTAAATATATTTAAGACAATGGTAGAAGAGAGTGTAGTTCTGTTCAGTTTGGACTTCAGTTTATCGCTAACCTTATCACAGGGACTTTGAAGCACTAACTTACATCATCTGCATGCTGATCTTGGAATAAATTGACGATAGCAAAGATTCCATCTTTGACGAGGCCACATAAATGGAATAGGTACTAGCTAGCTTAATAGTTAATATTTGCGCGCTAGCTCTGCATATTCAGCTAGTGTGTGTGCGCGATTGACTGGATTAACCTCACGTCAGTTACGTTCGTTGGGTGCCTTTCAGACAGTAGACACGACCCCTCTGTTACCTTGCCAGTGGATCAAACCATTGTGAGGCAAAGGGTGGGGGGGGGGTCGCAATCTTTTGAAACTTAAAAACGCGCTATTAAGTGTCTATAATCAGCACAATTGCTTTCATTGCGTATTATTAATATTATTTAAATTACATAGTTATGTTTCAGTGATATATTGGGGGGGACAAATCATATTTTTCCCAGGATGGGGGGGTCGTGTCCCCCCCGTCCCCTCCGGGATTTCCGCCCCTGCTGCATTGTCGTCCGTGTGTTTTCACCGACGTTATGAAACAGAAAAGGGTCTATGAGGTGGAGCTGCTTACCTTCACTATTTTCTATTTCACTCCAGAAGACGTGGAGCTGGTGAAATTAATTCAGATACATTCTAAATAAATGATATTTAATTACCACCACAATTACTACAATTTAATTACCGCTATATATGTATTGCAGCCTAGAGGTAGGTAAATAAATGGTGGATTCTACCCTGTCTTCTCTCTGGCAGTGGCGAGAATGATGAACTATTAGGCTAGCTGTGTGCACTGAGGACAGGCAGTCTCCACTCCTTCAGCCAATCATAGCTGTGTGCATTGAGGAGGACAGGCAGTCTCCACTCCTTCAGCCAATCATAGCTGTGTGCACTGAGGACAGGCAGTCTCCACTCCTTCAGCCAATCATAGCTGTGTGCACTGACAGGCAGTCTCCACTCCTTCAGCCAATCATGGCTGTGTGCACTGAGGACAGGCAGTCTCCACTCCTTCAGCCAATCATAGCTGTGTGCATTGAGGAGGACAGGCAGTCTCCACTCCTTCAGCCAATCATAGCTGTGTGCACTGAGGACAGGCAGTCTCCACTCCTTCAGCCAATCATAGCTGTGTGCACTGACAGGCAGTCTCCACTCCTTCAGCCAATCATGGCTGTGTGCACTGAGGACAGGCAGTCTCCACTCCTTCAGCCAATCATAGCTGTGTGCACTGAGGACAGGCAGTCTCCACTCCTTCAGCCAATCATGGCTGTGTGCACTGAGGACAGGCAGTCTCCACTCCTTCAGCCAATCATAGCTGTGTGCACTAAGGAGGACAGGCAGTCTCCACTCCTTCAGCCAATCATAGCTGTGTGCACTGAGGACAGGCAGTCTCCACTCCTTCAGCCAATCATAGCTGTGTGCACTAAGGAGGACAGGCAGTCTCCACTCCTTCAGCCAATCATAGCTGTGTGCACTGAGGACAGGCAGTCTCCACTCCTTCAGCCAATCATAGCTGTGTGCACTAAGGAGGACAGGCAGTCTCCACTCCTTCAGCCAATCATAGCTGTGTGCACTAAGGAGGACAGGCAGTCTCCACTCCTTCAGCCAATCATAGCTGTGTGCACTAAGGAGGACAGGCAGTCTCCACTCCTTCAGCCAATCAGACCGATGGAAAAACATTTGCATGTCTGCCTTGAGGATGTTCATAAACCTCCACAGACCCCTCTTGTGCAGTGTCACCCAGAATGATGTGACCACTTGGTTGAGGCGACACCATTTTGCCTCGGACCAGTGGCGACCAGTCATTCAGGGCAGGTGAACAGCCCCACCTGTTTCGAGACCCACATTTTTTTGCCAAAAAAAAAGGCTTGCCTGTTTTGCATGTTATTTTGTCATTATTACGTGTCACATAAGTTTGCAAACAATGTAAAAAATGTATATATATCATTGAGTTAATGAAGCTGCATACAAACATGGTCTCTTTTTGTGTTTTTTTGAGTAAGGCAGCTCCAAAATGCAGGTATTTCAGCCTAGCTCAGTGCTTTCTGTGGTGGTGGGGCAAGCCAGCAGAAAATAAGGAGCGTTGCGCCATGATTGGCTCAGTGTTCTGTCACTCATGGGGACACTAGGTCACTGCCGAGTCTAAGGGTAGAGCTAGAAAATTATAGCCCCTTGGGTGCTGCCATAGAGTTACATTAGTAAGTAGTGCCCATCCAAGAAGGCTCAAGGTAATTGGCCACAGATAAAATGACGTCAAATCACGTTATATCTACAGTAGCTTTGATTGGACTGATCATGTCAACATCATTCCTTCAATCTTAGCTAGCAGTCATCATCATGAATCAAGTCGACAATCTACTGGAAAATCCTTTTTGTTCCTTGTCATATGAAGATAAATAATTTAGAGAAATTATAGATAAAACGCATCGGTGCTCATCAGCCATTGGACATAAACGTTACACAACAAGTTGGAAATCACAAATTCAACAATGAGTGGTTTGGAAGGAATCAGTGGCTATGTGGTTCCCTAATCTGGGATTAAGTGGTTCTTTTCCAAATTAAAATGATAAACATTCTACATTGGTCAATAAGCAGGATTTGTGCTGCGCTCAAAACAACTAAACTTGGAGCTGCGAAGTCTTGAACTCACTGAAGTCAAGTAAACTAACTGGAAAGTCGAGAATAAACAAGCTCTGACTGGGAAAGCGTTTTGAACGGTCGCCCAACTGACTTCAGTGACTTCAAGGCAACTAACTGGAAAGTCGGGGATAAGCTGGTTGAGAGAATGCCAAGAGTGTGAAACTGTCATCAAGGCAAAGGGTGGCTACTTTGAAGAATCTCATATAATATATTTTGATTTGTTTAACACACTTTTTTGGTTACTACATGATTCCATATGTGTTATTTCATAGTTTTGATGTCTTCACTATTATTTTACAATGTAGAAAATAGTCAAAAATTAAGAAAAACCCTGGAATGAGTGTCTACTTTTGACTGGTACTGTATTTACATTAGTCGATAGCCTACAAATAGCCACAGTATTACCATGTAGTCGCAGGCCTATTAGAGTATAGCCGCAGTATTACCACGTAGTCGCAGGCCTATTAGAGTATAGCCACAGTATTACCACGTAGTCGCAGGCCTATTAGAGTATAGCCGCAGTATTACCACGTAGTCGCAGGCCTATTAGAGTATAGCCGCAGTATTACCACGTAGTCGCAGGCCTATTAGAGTATAGCCGCAGTATTACCACGTAGTCGCAGGCCTATTAGAGTATAGCCGCAGTATTACCACGTAGTCGCAGGCCTATTAGAGTATAGCCGCAGTATTACCACGTAGTCGCAGGCCTATTAGAGTATAGCCGCAGTATTACCACGTAGTCGCAGGCCTATTAGAGTATAGCCGCAGTATTACCACGTAGTCGCAGGCCTATTAGAGTATAGCCGCAGTATTACCACGTAGTCGCAGGCCTATTAGAGTATAGCCGCAGTATTACCACGTAGTCGCAGGCCTATTAGAGTATAGCCGCAGTATTACCACGTAGTCGCAGGCCTATTAGAGTATAGCCGCAGTATTACCACGTAGTCGCAGGCCTATTAGAGTATAGCCTACTCTAAACTATTGTTTGTTCCTGAACTGGCCAAATGGCAGAGCTATCCTTCAGCTATCCTTCAGCTCTCCCTCAGCTATCCTTCAGCTCTCCCTCAGCTCTCCCTCAGCTCTCCCTCAGCTCTCCCTCAGCTCTCCCTCAGCTCTCCCTCAGCTCTCCCTCAGCTCTCCCTCAGCTATCCTTCAGCTCTCCCTCAGCTCTCCCTCAGCTCTCCCTCAGCTATCCTTCAGCTCTCCCTCAGCTCTCCCTCAGCTATCCTTCAGCTCTCCCTCAGCTCTCCCTCAGCTATCCTTCAGCTCTCCCTCAGCTCTCCCTCAGCTCTCCCTCAGCTCTCCCTCAGCTCTCCCTCAGCTCTCCCTCAACTCTCCCTCAGCTCTCCCTCAGCTCTCCCTCAGCTCTCCCTCAGCTATCCTTCAGCTCTCCCTCAGCTCTCCCTCAGCTCTCCCTCAGCTCTCCCTCAGCTCTCCCTCAGCTCTCCCTCAGCTCTCCCTCAACTCTCCCTCAGCTCTCCCTCAGCTCTCCCTCAGCTCTCCCTCAGCTGTCCCTCAGCTCTCCCTCAGCTCTCCCTCAGCTCTCCCTCAGCTCTCCCTCAGCTCTCCCTCAGCTCTCCCTCAGCTCTCCCTCAGCTCTCCCTCAGCTCTCCCTCAGCACCAGAAGTTGGTTCAACTTCTTTAAATCACATCATTGCTTGATCCTGGATCCTTTCAGCATCTTTCGCTTCAAATTACCTTTTAGTCCTTTCGCTTCAAATAACCAAGTTCTGCCTAATAGTCCCACTCATCACTTATTATTGTTACTAATAGAAGATGATCTCTTCTCAACATGGGGCTCGTTTAGTGAAGTTAGATCAATGCTTAATCAGTGTCTTGCAAGATCACAATGATTAATGTTCATTTTGCGTAACAGAACCTAATATAATAGCATAGTATGCCTGTAACCTTACTGTTACACCAACTCATTTCAAATGGGATTTTAAAATGGTTAGCTGAAGCCCAATAGTAAAAATGTAGAATGCGGCAGAACAGCGCTCACCACTAGACAGGGTGTGTGTGTGTGTGTGTGTGTGTGTGTGTGTGTGTGTGTGTGTGTGTGTGTGTGTGTGTGTGTGTGTGTGTGTGTGTGTGTGTGTGTGTGTGTGTGTGTGTGTGTGTGTGTGTGTGTGTGTGTGTGTGTGTGTGTGTGTATATATGTGTATATATATATGTATGTGTATATACACTTTGATTGAAACAAAATACAGAAAGGCTAATAGTTTAACACCATCTGCTCTAATTCACTCATCAAACAGTCATTCAATAATATCTGAATTCCCATGAAACTGATTGAGATCAAATGACTGGCATGGAGCAACACATGGAGATGCAGTCTGGATGGTAAAACATGATGATCATTCATCATGGTCAGTGATGATGACCTGTGTTTTTAAAATACGTATGCATAACTTGGTGTTTGAGGGTATTCAAAATATAAATTTTTCTTTAACCTTTTTATTTAACTAGGGTTTAGACAATAGCCTGTGTGTGGGCATAGGTAGACGATGCAATTGGAGGATGTGTTTTTCTATGCAAATTCTAGAATGATAGGCTATTAAATTGGCTACATCTGTCGGTACAAACTTTGAGGAAATGATGTCATTTACGTTGTTATTTTTTGTTGTTGCGCTACCTCACCTAAAAACGACGACCTACACCACTGGCTAGATCAGCTGTTTCCAACAACTACATACTGATGTTACAACATTCAATATTCTCCAACCAGTGGTAACACAGCAGAAGGTGCATTTGTTTGCTGTCTGTATCTCAGATACGCCTAACATTCTAAAACGTTATCAAATATATTTCAGTCGACGTTTAAGTGACTGTACGCTGCAAGATGAATAAGCTGTGGTCTTTAATTGTTTCACACAGAACAGACATAAAGACGCAGACCAGCAGCACAGCACAGAGGATGAGCCTTTGCTTCGAGACAACCCCAGGCGTTTTGTCATCTTTCCAATCCAGTACCCGGACATCTGGAGGATGTACAAACAGGCCCAGGCCTCGTTCTGGACAGTGGAAGAGGTGAGGGATAATTCACTTGAATTCTAAATGCTGTCTATTCCCTGGAAGGAGTAAAGCAGTCTTCAGGAATACATGAAACAATACTCCCTCATTTTGAATGTGTGAGAACTGAATGAAGGTTGTTTCTTGCTAGATTGATGTGTGGTTTGTAAAGCCTAATGTCAGGAAGCGAGGCAATATGCTACATACAACATACAGTCTCACTCACTTAAAAAAAACCCCAAACTAAGCACGGTTTAATGGAGGTGGTTGGTGGGTTAACGTGTGGTTGAACTGTTCCTAACCGTCTGTGCTGCAGGTGGATCTATCTAAGGACCTGACACACTGGGACAACTTGAAGCCTGATGAGAAACACTTCATCTCTCACATCTTGGCTTTCTTTGCTGCCAGCGACGGCATCGTCAACGAGAACCTTGTGAGTCCCTCTCTTCTTCCTCCTCTCCTCTTCCTCTGAAGACAAATAAAAGGGTCTATAAGGTGTTATGAACCCTGGTCTGTAGGGTGTTATGAACCCTGGTCTGTAGGGTGTTATGAACCCTGGTCTGTAGGGTGTTATGAACCCTGGTCTGTAGGGTGTTATGAACCCTGGTCTGTAGGGTGTTATGAACCCTGGTCTGTAGGGCGTTATGAACCCTGGTCTGTAGGGCGTTATGAACCCTGGTCTGTAGGGCGTTATGAACCCTGGTCTGTAGGGCGTTATGAACCCTGGTCTGTAGGGCGTTATGAACCCTGGTCTGTAGGGCGTTATGAACCCTGGTCTGTAGGGCGTTATGAACCCTGGTCTGTAGGGCGTTATGAACCCTGGTCTGTAGGGCGTTATGAACCCTGGGGCGTTATGAACCCTGGGGCGTTATGAACCCTGGTCTGTAGGGCGTTATGAACCCTGGTCTGTAGGGCGTTATGAACCCTGGGGCGTTATGAACCCTGGGGCGTTATGAACCCTGGGGCGTTATGAACCCTGGGGCGTTATGAACCCTGGGGCGTTATGAACCCTGGGGAGTTCTGAACCCTGGGGAGTTCTGAACCCTGGGGAGTTCTGAACCCTGGGGAGTTCTGAACCCTGGGGAGTTCTGAACCCTGGGGAGTTCTGAACCCTGGGGAGTTCTGAACCCTGGGGCGTTAGGAACCCTGGGGCGGCAGGAACCCTGGTCTGTGGGGCGTTATGAACCCTGGTCTGTGGGGCGGCATGAACCCTAGTCTGTAGGGCGGCAAGAACCCTGGTCTGTAGGGCGTTATGAACCCTGGGGCGTTATGAACCCTGGGGCGTTATGAACCCTGGGGCGTTATGAACCCTGGTCTGTAGGGCGTTATGAACCCAGGGGCGTTAGGAACCCTGGGGCGTTAGGAACCCTGGTCTGTAGGGCGTTATGAACCCAGGGGCGTTAGGAACCCTGGGGCGTTAGGAACCCTGGTCTGTGGGGCGTTATGAACCCTGGTCTGTTAGGCACCCTGGTCTGTAGGGCGTTATGAACCCTGGTCTGTAGGGCGTTATGAACCCTGGTCTGTAGGGCGTTATGAACCCTGGTCTGTAGGGAGTTCTGAACCCTGGGGCGTTCTGAACCCTGGGGCGTTCTGAACCCTGGGGCGTTCTGAACCCTGGGGCGTTCTGAACCCTGGGGCGTTCTGAACCCTGGGGCGTTAGGAACCCTGGGGCGGCAGGAACCCTGGGGCGGCAGGAACCCTGGTCTGTGGGGCGTTATGAACCCTGGTCTGTGGGGCGTTATGAACCCTAGTCTGTAGGGCGGCAAGAACCCTGGTCTGTAGGGCGTTATGAACCCTGGGGCGTTATGAACCCTGGGGCGTTATGAACCCTGGTCTGTAGGGCGTTATGAACCCAGGGGCGTTAGGAACCCTGGGGCGTTAGGAACCCTGGTCTGTAGGGCGTTATGAACCCAGGGGCGTTAGGAACCCTGGGGCGTTATGAACCCTGGTCTGTTAGGCACCCTGGTCTGTAGGGCGTTATGAACCCTGGTCTGTAGGGCGTTAGGAACCCTGGTCTGTAGGGCGGCAGGAACCCTGGTCTGTAGGGCGTTATGAACCCTGGTCTGTAGGGCGTTATGAACCCTGGTCTGTAGGGCGTTATGAACCCTGGGGCGTTATGAACCCTGGTCTGTAGGGCGGCAGGAACCCTGGTCTGTAGGGCGTTATGAACCCTGGTCTGTAGGACGTTATGAACCCTGGGGCGTTATGAACCCTGGTCTGTAGGGCGTTATGAACCCTGGTCTGTAGGGCGTTATGAACCCTGGTCTGTAGGGCGTTATGAACCCTGGTCTGTAGGGTGTTATGAACCCTGGTCTGTAGGGTGTTATGAACCCTGGTCTGTAGGGTGTTATGAACCCTGGTCTGTAGGGTGTTATGAACCCTGGTCTGTAGGGCGTTAGGAACCCTGGTCTGTAGGGTGTTATGAACCCTGGTCTGTAGGGTGTTAGGAACCCTGGTCTGTGGGGCGTTAGGAACCCTGGTCTGTGGGGCGTTATGAACCCTGGTCTGTAGGGCATTATGAACCCTGGGGCGTTATGAACCCTGGTCTGTAGGGCGGCAGGAACCCTGGGGCGGCAGGAACCCTGGGGCGTTATGAACCCTGGTCTGTAGGGCGTTATGAACCCTGGTCTGTAGGGCGTTATGAACCCTGGTCTGTAGGGTGTTATGAACCCTGGTCTGTAGGGTGTTATGAACCCTGGTCTGTAGGGCGTTAGGAACCCTGGTCTGTAGGGTGTTATGAACCCTGGTCTGTAGGGTGTTATGAACCCTGGTCTGTAGGGTGTTATGAACCCTGGTCTGTGGGGCGTTAGGAACCCTGGTCTGTGGGGCGTTAGGAACCCTGGTCTGTGGGGCGTTATGAACCCTGGTCTGTAGGGCGTTATGAACCCTGGGGCGTTATGAACCCTGGTCTGTAGGGCGGCAGGAACCCTGGGGCGGCAGGAACCCTGGGGCGGCAGGAACCCTGGGGCGGCAGGAACCCTGGTCTGTAGGGCGTTATGAACCCTGGTCTGTAGGGCGTTAGGAACCCTGGGGCGTTAGGAACCCTGGGGCGTTAGGAACCCTGGGGCGTTAGGAACCCTGGGGCGTTAGGAACCCTGGGGCGTTAGGAACCCTGGGGCGTTAGGAACCCTGGTCTGTGGGGCGTTAGGAACCCTGGTCTGTGGGGCGTTATGAACCCTGGTCTGTAGGGCGTTATGAACCCTGGGGCGTTATGAACCCTGGTCTGTAGGGCGGCAGGAACCCTGGGGCGGCAGGAACCCTGGGGCGTTAGGAACCCTGGGGCGGCAGGAACCCTGGTCTGTAGGGCGTTATGAACCCTGGTCTGTAGGGCGTTATGAACCCTGGTCTATAGGGCGTTATGAACCCTGGTCTGTAGGGCGTTATGAACCCTGGTCTGTAGGGCGTTATGAAGCCTGGTCTGTAGGGCGTTATGAACCCTGGTCTGTAGGGCGTTATGAACCCTGGTCTGTAGGGGGCGTTATGAACCCTGGTCTGTAGGGCGTTAGGAACCCTGGGGCGTTAGGAACCCTGGGGCGTTAGGAACCCTGGGGCGTTATGAACCCTGGGGCGTTATGAACCCTGGTCTGTAGGGCGTTATGAACCCTGGTCTGTGGGGCGTTAGGAACCCTGGTCTGTGGGGCGTTAGGAACCCTGGTCTGTGGGGCGTTATGAACCCTGGTCTGTAGGGCGTTATGAACCCTGGGGCGTTATGAACCCTGGTCTGTAGGGCGGCAGGAACCCTGGGGCGGCAGGAACCCTGGGGCGGCAGGAACCCTGGGGCGGCAGGAACCCTGGTCTGTAGGGCGTTATGAACCCTGGTCTGTAGGGCGTTAGGAACCCTGGGGCGTTAGGAACCCTGGGGCGTTAGGAACCCTGGGGCGTTAGGAACCCTGGGGCGTTAGGAACCCTGGGGCGTTAGGAACCCTGGTCTGTGGGGCGTTAGGAACCCTGGTCTGTGGGGCGTTATGAACCCTGGTCTGTAGGGCGTTATGAACCCTGGGGCGTTATGAACCCTGGTCTGTAGGGCGGCAGGAACCCTGGGGCGGCAGGAACCCTGGGGCGTTAGGAACCCTGGGGCGGCAGGAACCCTGGTCTGTAGGGCGTTATGAACCCTGGTCTGTAGGGCGTTATGAACCCTGGTCTATAGGGCGTTATGAACCCTGGTCTGTAGGGCGTTATGAACCCTGGTCTGTAGGGCGTTATGAAGCCTGGTCTGTAGGGCGTTATGAACCCTGGTCTGTAGGGCGTTATGAACCCTGGTCTGTAGGGGGCGTTATGAACCCTGGTCTGTAGGGCGTTAGGAACCCTGGGGCGTTAGGAACCCTGGGGCGTTAGGAACCCTGGGGCGTTATGAACCCTGGGGCGTTATGAACCCTGGTCTGTAGGGCGTTATGAACCCTGGGGCGTTATGAACCCTGGGGCGTTATGAACCCTGGGGCGTTATGAACCCTGGGGCGTTAGGAACCCTGGGGCGTTAGGAACCCTGGTCTGTAGGGCGTTAGGAACCCTGGTCTGTAGGGCGTTATGAACCCTGGTCTGTAGGGCGTTATGAACCCTGGGGCGTTATGAACCCTGGGGCGTTATGAACCCTGGGGCGTTAGGAACCCTGGTCTGTGGGGCGTTATGAACCCTGGTCTGTGGGGCGTTATGAACCCTGGTCTGTGGGGCGTTATGAACCCTGGTCTGGGGGCGTTATGAACCCTGGTCTGTAGGGCGTTATGAACCCTGGGGCGTTATGAACCCTGGGGCGTTAGGAACCCTGGGGCGTTAGGAACCCTGGGGCGTTAGGAACCCTGGTCTGTGGGGCGTTATGAACCCTGGTCTGTGGGGCGTTATGAACCCTGGTCTGTGGGGCGTTATGAACCCTGGTCTGTGGGGCGTTATGAGCCCTGGTCTGTGGGGCGTTATGAACCCTGGGGCGTTATGAACCCTGGGGCGTTATGAACCCTGGGGCGTTATGAACCCTGGGGCGTTATGAACCCTGGGGCGTTATGAACCCTGGTCTGTGGGGCGTTATGAACCCTGGTCTGTAGGGCGTTATGAGCCCTGGTCTGTAGGGCGTTATGAACCCTGGGGCGTTATGAACCCTGGGGCGTTATGAACCCTGGTCTGTAGGGCGGCAGGAACCCTGGTCTGTAGGGTGTTATGAACCCTGGTCTGTAGGGTGTTATGAACCCTGGTCTGTAGGGTGTTATGAACCCTGGTCTGTAGGGCGTTATGAACCCTGGTCTGTAGGGCGTTATGAACCCTGGTCTGTAGGGCGTTATGAACCCTGGTCTGTAGGGCGTTATGAACCCTGGTCTGTAGGGCGTTATGAACCCTGGTCTGTAGGGCGTTATGAACCCTGCTCTGTAGGGCGTTATGAACCCTGGGGCGTTAGGAACCCTGGGGCGTTAGGAACCCTGGGGCGTTAGGAACCCTGGTCTGTGGGGCGTTATGAACCCTGGTCTGTAGGGCGTTATAAACCCTTGTCTGTAGGGCGTTATGAACCCTGGTCTGTAGGGCGTTATGAACCCTGGGGTGTTATGAACCCTGGTCTGTAGGGCGGCAGGAACCCTGGTCTGTAGGGCGTTAGGAACCCTGGGGCGTTAGGAACCCTGGGGCGTTAGGAACCCTGGGGCGTTATGAACCCTGGTCTGTAGGGCGTTATGAACCCTGGGGCGTTATGAACCCTGGTCTGTAGGGTGTTATGAACCCTGGTCTGTAGGGCGTTATGAACCCTGGTCTGTAGGGCGTTATGAACCCTGGTCTATAGGGTGTTATGAACCCTGGTCTGTAGGGCGTTATGAACCCTGGTCTGTAGGGCGTTATGAACCCTGGGGCGTTATGAACCCTGGTCTGTAGGGTGTTATGAACCCTGGTCTGTAGGGCGTTATGAACCCTGGTCTGTAGGGCGTTATGAACCCTGGTCTGTAGGGCGTTATGAACCCTGGTCTGTAGGGCGTTATGAACCCTGGGGCGTTATGAACCCTGGGGCGTTATGAACCCTGGGGTGTTATGAACCCTGGGGCGTTATGAACCCTGGTCTGTGGGGCGTTATGAACCCTGGTCTGTTAGGCACCCTGGTCTGTAGGGCGTTATGAACCCTGGTCTGTAGGGCATTATGAACCCTGGGGCGTTATGAACCCTGGTCTGTAGGGCGTTATGAACCCTGGGGCGTTATGAACCCTGGGGCGTTATGAACCCTGGGGCGTTATGAACCCTGGGGCGTTATGAACCCTGGTCTGTGGGGCGTTATGAACCCTGGGGCGTTAGGAACCCTGGTCTGTGGGGCGTTAGGAACCCTGGTCTGTGGGGCGTTATGAGCCCTGGTCTGTGGGGCGTTATGAACCCTGGGGCGTTATGAACCCTGGGGCGTTATGAACCCTGGGGCGTTATGAACCCTGGGGCGTTATGAACCCTGGTCTGTAGGGCGTTATGAACCCTTGTCTGTAGGGCGTTATGAACCCTGGGGCGTTATGAACCCTGGTCTGTAGGGCGTTATGAACCCTGGGGCGTTATGAACCCTGGTCTGTAGGGCGGCAGGAACCCTGGTCTATAGGGCGTTATGAACCCTGGGGCGTTATGAACCCTGGGGCGTTATGAACCCTGGGGCGTTATGAACCCTGGGGCGTTATGAACCCTGGGGCGTTATGAACCCTGGTCTGTAGGGCGTTAGATGGAGATTCTCCACTGAGCTGGCTTTTTGGTCCAGGACTAGGCTTCCGGGAAACTGCCCCATAAGTTTTGTTCTAGCTCATGGATGTAGCTATACAGTAGTACTGTATTCTCACCCCAGTCTATTTGTTGTTGTAGATATTGTAGTACTGTATTCTCACCCCAGTCTATTTGTTATTGTAGATATTGTAGTACTGTATTCTCACCCCAGTCTATTTGTTATTGTAGATATTGTAGTACTGTATTTTTACCCCAGTCTATTCATCCTTAATATAGTAATATCCATTTTTTGTAAAAACATGTTGTTTTTTTTAACCTTTATTTAACTAGTCAAGTCAGTTTAAGAACAAATTCTTGTTTACAATGACAGCCTAGGAACAGTGGGTTAACAGCCTTGTTCAGGGGCAGAACGACAGATTTATACCTTGTCAGCTCAGGGATTTGATCTTGCGACCTTTCGGTTACTAGTCCAATGCTCTAACCACTAGGCTACCCTGCCGACCCGATGTTATCCATCCCTCAGGTCCAGAGGTTTAGTCAGGAGGTGCAGCTTCCAGAGGCCAGATCATTCTATGGGTTCCAGATCCTCATAGAGAACGTCCACTCTGAGATGTACGGCATGCTCATCAACACTTACATCAGGGACTCTGAGGAGAGGTAGGTGACTACGACATGCTCATCAACACTTACATCAGGGACTCTGAGGAGAGGTAGGTGACTACGACATGCTCATCAACACTTACATCAGGGACTCTGAGGAGAGGTAGGTGACTACGACATGCTCATCAACACTTACATCAGGGACTCTGAGGAGAGGTAGGTGACTACGACATGCTCATCAACACTTACATCAGGGACTCTGAGGAGAGGTAGGTGACTACGACATGCTCATCAACACTTACATCAGGGACTCTGAGGAGAGGTAGGTGACTACGACATGCTCATCAACACTTACATCAGGGACTCTGAGGAGAGGTAGGTGACTACGACATGCTCATCAACACTTACATCAGGGACTCTGAGGAGAGGTAGGTGACTACGGCATGCTCATCAACACTTACATCAGGGACTCTGAGGAGAGGTAGGTGACTACGACATGCTCATCAACACTTACATCAGGGACTCTGAGGAGAGGTAGGTGACTACGACATGCTCATCAACACTTACATCAGGGACTCTGAGGAGAGGTAGGTGACTACGACATGCTCATCAACACTTACATCAGGGACTCTGAGGAGAGGTAGGTGACTACGACATGCTCATCAACACTTACATCAGGGACTCTGAGGAGAGGTAGGTGACTACGACATGCTCATCAACACTTACATCAGGGACTCTGAGGAGAGGTAGGTGACTACGACATGCTCATCAACACTTACATCAGGGACTCTGAGGAGAGGTAGGTGACTACGACATGCTCATCAACACTTACATCAGGGACTCTGAGGAGAGGTAGGTGACTACGGCATGCTCATCAACACTTACATCAGGGACTCTGAGGAGAGGTAGGTGACTACGACATGCTCATCAACACTTACATCAGGGACTCTGAGGAGAGGTAGGTGACTACGACATGCTCATCAACACTTACATCAG
Organism: Salmo salar; assembly: GCF_965601325.2. Taxonomy (NCBI): domain Eukaryota; kingdom Metazoa; phylum Chordata; class Actinopteri; order Salmoniformes; family Salmonidae; genus Salmo; species Salmo salar. The sequence goes on from NC_138304.1 coordinate 108,645,346, forward strand.
GGACTCTGAGGAGAGGTAGGTGACTACGACATGCTCATCAACACTTACATCAGGGACTCTGAGGAGAGGTAGGTGACTACGACATGCTCATCAACACTTACATCAGGGACTCTGAGGAGAGGTAGGTGATGTGTGGAATGCATCCTAGGCCCGCATCATGAAGCATCTCAGAGTAGGAGTATTGATTTAGGATCAGGTCTCTCCTGTCCATGTAACCGTATTCGTTATGATCCAAAAGGCAACACTGATCCTAGATCAGAAGTCCTCCTGTGATATGCATTATGAACACAGGCCCTGGTATCCTCACCAGGTGGTATATGAATCAGAACTCCTCCTGTGATATGCATTATGAACACAGGCCCTGGTATTCTCACCAGGTGGTATATGAATCAGAACTCCTCCTGTGATATGCATTATGAACACAGGCCCTGGTATCCTCACCAGGTGGTATATGAATCAGAACTCCTCCTGTGATATGCATTATGAACACAGGCCCCTGGTATTCTCACCAGGTGGTATATGAATCAGAACTCCTGTGATATGCATTATGAACACAGGCCCCTGGTATTCTCACCAGGTGGTATATGAATCAGAACTCCTGTGATATGCATTATGAACACAGGCCCTGGTATCCTCACCAGGTGGTATATGAATCAGAACTCCTGAGATATGCATTATGAACACAGGCCCCTGGTATCCTCACCAGGTGGTATATGAATCAGAACTCCTCCTGTGATATGCATTATGAACACAGGCCCCTGGTATCCTCACCAGGTGGTATATGAATCAGAACTCCTCCTGTGATATGCATTATGAACACAGGCCCTGGTATCCTCACCAGGTGGTATATGAATCAGAACTCCTCCTGTGATATGCATTATGAACACAGGCCCTGGTATCCTCACCAGGTGGTATATGAATCAGAACTCCTCCTGAGATATGCATTATGAACACAGGCCCTGGTATCCTCACCAGGTGGTATATGAATCAGAACTCCTGTGATATGCATTATGAACACAGGCCCTGGTATCCTCACCAGGTGGTATATGAATCAGAACTCCTCCTGTGATATGCATTATGAACACAGGCCCTGGTATTCTCACCAGGTGGTATATGAATCAGAACTCCTGTGATATGCATTATGAACACAGGCCCCTGGTATCCTCACCAGGTGGTATATGAATCAGAACTCCTCCTGTGATATGCATTATGAACACAGGCCCTGGTATCCTCACCAGGTGGTATATGAATCAGAACTCCTGTGATATGCATTATGAACACAGGCCCTGGTATCCTCACCAGGTGGTATATGAATCAGAACTCCTCCTGTGATATGCATTATGAACACAGGCCCCTGGTATTCTCACCAGGTGGTATATGAATCAGAACTCCTCCTGTGATATGCATTATGAACACAGGCCCTGGTATCCTCAACAGGTGGTATATGAATCAGAACTCCTCCTGTGATATGCATTATGAACACAGGCCCTGGTATTCTCAACAGGTGGTATATGAATCAGAACTCCTGTGATATGCATTATGAACACAGGCCCTGGTATCCTCACCAGGTGGTATATGAATCAGAACTCCTCCTGTGATATGCATTATGAACACAGGCCCTGGTATCCTCACCAGGTGGTATATGAATCAGAACTCCTGTGATATGCATTATGAACACAGGCCCTGGTATCCTCAACAGGTGGTATATGAATCAGAACTCCTGTGATATGCATTATGAACACAGGCCCTGGTATTCTCACCAGGTGGTATATGAATCAGAACTCCTCCTGTGATATGCATTATGAACACAGGCCCTGGTATCCTCACCAGGTGGTATATGAATCAGAACTCCTGTGATATGCATTATGAACACAGGCCCCTGGTATCCTCACCAGGTGGTATATGAATCAGAACTCCTCCTGTGATATGCATTATGAACACAGGCCCTGGTATCCTCACCAGGTGGTATATGAATCAGAACTCCTGTGATATGCATTATGAACACAGGCCCTGGTATCCTCACCAGGTGGTATATGAATCAGAACTCCTGTGATATGCATTATGAACACAGGCCCTGGTATCCTCACCAGGTGGTATATGAATCAGAACTCCTCCTGTGATATGCATTATGAACACAGGCCCTGGTATTCTCACCAGGTGGTATATGAATCAGAACTCCTCCTGTGATATGCATTATGAACACAGGCCCCTGGTATCCTCACCAGGTGGTATATGAATCAGAACTCCTCCTGTGATATGCATTATGAACACAGGCCCCTGGTATTCTCACCAGGTGGTATATGAATCAGAACTCCTGTGATATGCATTATGAACACAGGCCCTGGTATCCTCACCAGGTGGTATATGAATCAGAACTCCTGTGATATGCATTATGAACACAGGCCCTGGTATCCTCACCAGGTGGTATATGAATCAGAACTCCTCCTGTGATATGCATTATGAACACAGGCCCTGGTATTCTCACCAGGTGGTATATGAATCAGAACTCCTCCTGTGATATGCATTATGAACACAGGCCCCTGGTATCCTCACCAGGTGGTATATGAATCAGAACTCCTCCTGTGATATGCATTATGAACACAGGCCCTGGTATTCTCACCAGGTGGTATAGTTTGTCAGTTGATGAGATCGTTGTGGTGAAAAGTTGATACTAGACTTTGAGGGTTTGGTTGGTTACATGTTGTGATGTTTTAAACGTTTTCTCCGTTTCCCTTGTCTGTACAGGGAGCATTTGTTCAATGCCATTCAGACTATGCCGTGTGTGAGGAGGAAAGCAGACTGGGCGATCCAGTGGATCTCTGACACCAAATCCACTTTTGGTGAGTTGCATGGCTAGGAAATGATCCTCATTGCTATAGTAACCGTGTCCATCCTGGACAATGCGTGGCTGGGAAATGGAAATGTTTGATATGTGTCGTTGGCTAGTTATTGTGTGTGTTCATTTTTCATGTTTTAATAATTCATCCTTCGCTCCTATTGATACCATTTTAATGCTGCCTTTTTTAATGAAACCTTTCATGTTTCTATTCCTCCACAGGACAGCGGATAGTGGCGTTCGCTGCAGTGGAAACCTTTCATGTTTCTATTCCTCCACAGGACAGTGGATAGTGGCGTTCACTGCAGTGGAAACCTTCTTTCATGTTTCTATTCCTCCACAGGGGAGCGGATAGTGGCGTTCGCTGCAGTGGAAACCTTCTTTCATGTTTCTATTCCTCCACAGGGGAGCGGATAGTGGCGTTCGCTGCAGTGGAAACCTTTCATATTTCTATTCCTCCACAGGGGAGCGGATAGTGGCGTTCGCTGCAGTGGAAACCTTTCATGTTTCTATTCCTCCACAGGGGAGCGGATAGTGGCGTTCGCTGCAGTGGAGGGCATCTTCTTCTCGGGGTCGTTTGCAGCTATTTATTGGTTGAAGAAGAGAGGCCTGATGCCTGGGCTCACCTACTCCAACGAGCTCATCAGCAGAGACGAGGTTAGATGCTCTGTGTCCAGGTTAGATGCTCTGTGTCCAGGTTAGATGCTCTGTGTCCAGGTTAGATGCTCTGTGTCCAGGTTAGATGCTCTGTGTCCAGGTTAGATGCTCTGTGTCCAGGTTAGATGCTCTGTGTCCAGGTTAGATGCTCTGTGTCCAGGTTAGATGCTCTGTGTCCAGGTTAGATGCTCTGTGTCCAGGTTAGATGCTCTGTGTCCAAGGTTAGATGCTCTGTGTCCAGGTTAGATGCTCTGTGTCCAGGTTAGATGCTCTGTGTCCAGGTTAGATGCTCTGTGTCCAGGTTAGATGCTCTGTGTCCAAGGTTAGATGCTCTGTGTCCAAGGTTAGATGCTCTGTGTCCAGGTTAGATGCTCTGTGTCCAGGTTAGATGCTCTGTGTCCAGGTTAGATGCTCTGTGTCCAAGGTTAGATGCTCTGTGTCCAAGGTTAGATGCTCTGTGTCCAAGGTTAGATGCTCTGTGTCCAAGGTTAGATGCTCTGTGTCCAAGGTTAGATGCTCTGTGTCCAGGTTAGATGCTCTGTGTCCAAGGTTAGATGCTCTGTGTCCAGGTTAGATGCTCTGTGTCCAGGTTAGATGCTCTGTGTCCAGGTTAGATGCTCTGAACCTATAAACCAGTTCCACTGGCTCTTTTTAGTTGTTCCCCCCTCTAATCAGGAAGTAATTTACACCTCCCAGGTGAGTGTAATTAACTAGCAGGTAGTAAACATAAACCAGAAGTGTTTGGGCCCTCTTGGACTGGGATTGAACAGTCCAGTTTTAGTCTCTTTTCAAAGGACATCTAAGCTACATCTTGACGCAGCATGAACATTTTCCAGTGAAGTCTCCAACGTGTTGCTGTTATTTGATTAGAAAAGTAGCAACAGCTAAAATGTATTGGCCTCCCTGCCAATATAACTGTCACTAGAGCGTATTGATCTTTTAATGTATGTTTTGTATCTTCAGGGGCTGCACTGTAACTTTGCCTGTCTGTTGTACAGCTACATAGTGAAGAAACCGTCAGAGGACAGGGTAAAGGACATTATCACCAAAGCTGTCAGCATTGAGCAGGTGAGTCCGTGAAATGAATACTGTCTAACATCAGAAGTAGATGCCTGACTCTCGCCTAGGGCTGCTGACCGTATTACCACCTCCACACCAGAGTCATGAAGGCAGCCAAATTCCACGTGACCGTTTAGGTGATTAGTCTTCTCCAAGCTCTGATGCTGCTGATGGTCGTTAGTAGCCTACCGAACTTGCTAACAGCCTGGTACTCAGCACTCTATTGTCCCACTAGTCACTCTGACATTAATGCTAATCTAATCAAACACTCCATGAGAGCTCATGTTGCGCAACATTTCAACAGACTATGGAATTGCATGAGAACAGAGTGATGGCCTCTACTAAAAAGAGGAGGATCCCATCAGATTTCTATAGGCTAGGCCTACTATATTTATATCTCAACTTTCCTAATATTAAGCACATTACTTGTCTTTACAACAGGAGTTTAACTTGCCTAATGGGAAAAGCGTCCTCCATTCGCTATTTACAAGCGTTTCATTACACTCACAATAACGTCTGCTAAATATGTGTATGTGACCAGTAAATTAGATTTTGAAGTGCATAGGTGATTATTTTTTCTGCTGCCCATTTCGAAACAGGTGCATGATAATGGTACATTTTTAAATCAAAACAAATTTCACACACATTTTTAGTAAATGTAAAGACAAGATTAAATCAAGAATAGTCTGATGGGTGACAATATTAGCCGATCACTTGTGAATGATGCTCAGCATAAGAAACAATGCTTTAAAAAAAGAGAAAAATTCTAATCAAAGTTGTACACCTTATGTAGCCTAGCCCATAGGCATATATTTTTTTATAAGGTTTGTATCACAACTAAAGTGGTCAAATAACTAATTAAAATGAAGTACAGCAATCTGCTTTATAAGGGGAGCCTAACTGGCATACAACAGCAGCGTGTGAGTTTCAAGGTTGGGGAAGATGCATTTCACCATAAAAATGCACCTTGATAATAAAAGCATTACATGCATAATTGCATTTGCAGTCACTAATGGAACATTCACACGTATAGCCTACTACCATGTGGGGATTGCTGAGCTTATAATGTGAAGAAATAGCCATTTTAAGCTAAAAGTTCTGAGCTGTTTCATCAACCACATTGCATAAAAAATAAAAACGTTTTTTTTTTTATGCTAGTGGTTGTATTAATTTGGGATTGATCACATCCCACAACTGTCC